>NC_034594.1:71515609-71556941 GCF_900095145.1 Mus pahari | reverse complement strand
TCTCTGTGTGTGTGTGTGTGTGTGTGTGTGTGTGTGTGTGTGTGTGTGTGTGTGTGTAGTGCGTTTCTTCTACAGAACTTGCTAAGGTTTTGCTCATTCCTATTCATGTCATGTTAGTAACTGATCATCTCAGATGCCTAGGAATTACCAGTCTTCTTCAGCCAGAGAACTGTTATCTGTCCTTGTTTCCTGTTTCTGTTCTGAAAAGTGTTAGTGTTCCTCTTCCCTTCATCAGTCAGCCACAGTATTCTCTCTCTCTCTCTCTCTCTCTCTCTCTCTCTCTCTCTCTCTCTCGTGTTTATACAAGCACATACATGTGCTTATATGGTGTGTGCTTGAGTGTGAGGTCTGTAGAAACCAGAGCATGATTTCCTGAAATACTTCTCCACATTATTTAGGGAGATCTCCTACTGAAGCTGGAGCTCGCTATTTCTACAGTTAGCTGGACACCAAGAACCCTGGATCTACCTGTCCCTGCCCCACCCAATAGTAGGGAAGCATAGGGCACTACCTCTCCTTGCTTTTATGTGGGGCCTTGGGATCAGAACTCCGGTCTCTTCACATCTTCCCCAGTCTTTCACCCCCAGCACTTTCTTGATACCACTGTGAGGCTGAATTTTCTTAGTATAATAATTCTGCTTAATAACCTTTGTCCGCTAATGAAATGTATTTACATAACAAATCTTCTGACTGAAGTTATGGCATTTTAAAAACAGGTATTCCTCAGTGTAAAACTGTCTCAGATTACATGCAGTGAAATTTGGACAGAATTTTTTTTAATACTTTATATTTTATTCTAGTAGAACTCAGAAAGCTATCCATTCTTTCCATTTTTGTGCTTTTTTGTTTATTTATTATTATTTTCTTTATTTACATTTCAAATGCTATCCCAAAAGTTCCCTATACCCCCACCCCGCCCCGGCTCCCCTACCTACCCACTCCCACTACTTGACCCTGGCCTTCCCCTGTGCTGGGTCATATAAAGTTTACAAAACCAAGGGGCCTCTCTTCCCAGTGATGGCTGACTAGGCCATCTTCTGCTACATATGCAGCTAGAGACTCGAGCTCAGGGGGTACTGGTTAGTTCATATTNTTGTTNCACCTACAGGGTTGCAGCCCCCTACAACTCCTTGGTTACTTTCTCTAGCAAATTTGGACAGAATTTAAGGTAAGCTTCTTTTAGAGGATTATTTGACTAGAACGGTTTTCTTTTTTTATTATTTTTATCTAATCATTTTCTTTTTAGACTCCAGGTTTTATCCCCCTCCCAGTCCACCTTCTGACTAGAACAGTTTTCTAAATCATAAATGCCTATGTGTTTATCATCAATTTAATAGTGGTAGAATCCAGAAGAAAAGCCTTTAATAAAATATTTGCAGTTATTTCACATTTATTCATTAGAATTTCCATGAGCATTTACATTTCAAAAATTAAAACATAAAAATAAGTATGCACTTTAACCCTTTGTCACTAGAAATGCATTTTAAAAACTGTTAACAGATAGGAAGCCCTAAAGAACCTACCTCTCACTGAGTTTATGAGATGGAATTTGAGATAAAAGTAAAACTGTCCCAAATCCTTTTTACTTTAAAGCAAATTAACTACTGTGTTTTGAATATGCATTTTGCAACAATACTTTGGAAATTATTAAGACTTGAGAAACAAATTCTCTCCATTAAAAAATAACTTTTCAGCAGATAAATTTATTCAGCAAATCACCAGGATGAAAAATTAACACACAAAATCCAGTCGCCTTCTCACATATCAAAGACAAACATGTTGAGAAAGAAATAATGAAAAAAAAAATCCCATCAGCAATGGACTAAAAATAATCTTCTCTTTCTGCATCTTGGATATGTCACTCAGTATGATACTTTTCTAGTTCCATCTACCTACCCGCAAATTTTATGAGTTCATTTTCTTTACAGATGGCTATGGCACTATTCTATAGAGTATATATATACCACATTTCCACTATTCAGTCATCAGTTTCAGGACATTTAGAGTGTTTCCATTCCCTAACTATTGTGAATAGAGTAGCAATGATTATGGCTGAACAAGTATCAAATGTTGCGAGTTCTCTCTCATCTGAGGCTCCTAGCTCCAAATCTTCAAATGTGAGTACATATCCCAGACTAACTTCAGAAAACAGGGAAACCAAAGGAGATCATTACTGACGAGAGATGCTTGGGGAACAATAGAGGGTATTATAACAGTGCACAAGCAATATTATGGGGGAAATGGAAAAGGGGCTCTAAATAGGAAGGAGGAAATAAGTATAGGAGAGAGAAGGTAAAATAACAATAAGGATGTCTGGGAAAGTTATAAAGAATCATAGCACTAAATATCTATCTATAATACATATAAATGAGTGTAGAAAATACATATAGACTTTAAATGAAATTTTCCAACCTGGAATGGCAATGCTCCCTCCAAAAGCCAAAGACCACATAACAGAAACACCAAAATCAGACCTGAAAGTCCTCTTTTACATTGCCGGTAAGAATTGTCCAGCAGACTGCAAAATATTACAGACTATTGCTATTTCCCTTTATCACCAAAGGTGGAAGGTAAATCTTTATTGCTGAAGACACTATCCACTTCAACACAAAGCCAAGAGACCTCTGAGCAGGAACTAATCTGGAATCCTCCTCACTGTGGTCAGGCTTTTAAGGTAACAGAAGGCACCATACAAACTTCCAAAGTAGAAAACAAACCAAGAGTTCTACAAACCACACCAACAACCATCATGACACAATCACCATAAGTGTGTATTAGTGGCACACATATTCTGCTGGTACTGTCAGCTTTAATAGAACTTAAGACCTACCTAACAAGAGAGAAATCGTGCCTGATACTAATAACCTAGGCAACAGTGTCGAGCTAGTGAAGTCAAAGGTCTTGGAGGAGAACTACAACCATCACTTCACTAAACCAACATAATCCCTAAAGACATATTAGATGTTTGTCCATATACCTACAGATGAATGTAGCCCTCAACCCTGATCAAGCAGCCTTTTCTTTACCAGAGAGGAGATCACTACAGAAGACCAGAACCAAAGAAAAATCAGAGTTTTAAACACAGTATGTTTCTAAGAACAATTAATGAAAGACAGCAAAGAGTTGTGGGTATATGGAAAGAGTATGGGAGAAGGAAGGGAAGGGAAAAATAATGAAATTATATTATTATCTCAAAAATAAAAGAAACAATTGAAATAATTTTGTAATTAAACTAGCTAAGAAAGTGAATAACTTGTATAATGAAGAGATTAAGACATTATAGAAAGAAAATTTAAAAGATACCAGAAGTCAGAAAGATGACCTATGTTTATAGATTGGTAAGATTAATAATGAGAAAATGGCCATTCTCCCAAAATTAATCTACATATTCAACGTAGTCCCCATCAAAATTTCTCACAGAAGTTGAAAAAGTAACCTCAAATTTTATATGGTGTGGTGGTTTGAATAGGAAAGCCCCCAAAAGGCTCTTTTTTTTTTCTTTTTTTTTTTTTTTTATGCTTGGTCATTAAGGAGTGGTACCGTTTTTGGAGTAGGTGTGGTCTTGTTGGAGGAAGTGCATCAGTGGGAGTGGCGTTAGGGCACTCAAGTGCTCAAGCCAGGACCAGTCTCTCACTCTCTTTCTGCTGACTGCTGATTGGGATATAGAGCTCTCAGCTACCTCTCCAGCACTCTGTCCACCGATGTGACACCATGCTTCCTACCATGATGACAATAGGCTAAACCTCTGAACCTGTAAGCAAGCTCCAATTTAATTCCTTCCTTTATATAAGTTACTGTACTCATGGTGTCTCTTCACAGCAATGGAGCATTCATTAAGACATATAGACACACAAAGGATCCAGGATACCCAACACAACCCTGAAAAATAAAAGCAATGCTGGTACAGTATTCCCATCTTCGATTCAAGTTATAGCAGTCAGAGCTGTAGCAATAAAACCAAAATAGCACATGCATAAAAACACACATTTATATTAATAGAATAAAACTGAGTTCCCAGATATAAACACACACTCCTTCAGTCGCAGAATCTTTTTCACAAAGTGGCCAAAAATACACAATAAGGTAAAGAGCACCTTCAGCAAATAGTGCTGATCAAACCGAAGAGCTACATGTACAAGACAGAAACTAAATCCTTATCTCTCACCCTGAACAAAAGTCAACTCCAGGGGGATCAAAAACTTCAAAAGAAGGCCAGATGTCCTGACCCTGACAGAAGAGAAAGTAGGAAATTGGTTTCAACTTCTAGTCACTGAAAAAGACTTTCTCAACAGGACACCAGTAGCACAGACTTTAAGGGTAACAATTAATAATTTGGACCACCTCAGACTAAGATGTTTCTGTAAAGCAAAAGATATTATCATTTAAGTGAAGATACGACTTATAGAGTGGAAAGCCTGATATGGCAAGAAAGTTGTCAAGGCTGAAAGGAGCAAGAAGCAGCTAAAAAGATGATAGTGAATACGTTTGTTGCAGCAGGATTATTTCTTTTGCATGCTACCAGGGGACAAAAGGAAATTATCACTCTTACCTGGTGGTGAAACCCGTGCACTGTGATAATGGCTAACCTGGCAAGGCGTCCCACTGGTATAAGATCAGTACAAATTTTATGGCAATAGCCAAGCACTTTCTGGTTGGATATGATGTCCACTCCACAAGAAATATCTCATGCCTTGTGCTCTTAACTGGGAGAGGGAAAGTGGCTGGCTAGTACATGGGCCCCAGTGGAGAACCTAATGTTATTATTTTACTAAATGGACATAGTAATGAATTGCTCCCTAAGTACTTACCATTAGACCCAATGAGTTGGTGATTCATTTCTCAACCCTTGTGAGAGAAACTTGTGTTTGCATTTAATACAGAAACAGGTAAGTGGTCAGTGTACAGAGAATGAAAGACTGCAGAAGGCTGGTCCCTAAGTGAAGCATCTACATCACCCTACTTCCTCTAAGGTTTGAGGATCCTCAGGGAAGAGAAAGGGGAAGCGTAGCAACCAGAGGCTGTGGGCTTCTGCAGCATAACAGTATTTTCTGTACATGACTAGGCCATGCATTTTACTGTGAAAAAGACAACAGGCTTTAAGTAATGTGTAATTTAGTAAAGTGTCAACATCACTGACTAGTATTCAGCCACAAAAAAAAAAAAAAACAACACATGAACATATTCCAAGTAAACAAAATCTTTATGCTAATACTTAACCAAATCAAAAGTGTTTGTAGCTGGAGCTGGAGAGATGGCTCAGAAGGGAAGAGCACTTGTTGCACAATCATGAGGACCTGAATTCAGGTCCTGGCACCTACATGACAAACCTGAAGTGCTGCAAATACCTGTAACTCCAGCTCTGAAGGACTTGATACTCTCCTCTAGCTGTGCACACACCTTAGTACACATAGACACACACACATACTCTCTCTCTCTCTCTCTCTCTCTCTATATATATATATATATATATATATATATATATATACACATATATATATATATATATATATGCAAATATATATGTATATATTTCTTTTTCTTAGAAAAGCATTTTTCCAAAGAGCGACTTCTCTGAGCTCATTTACTTCAGAATCCCAAAGCCTTCCCCAACTAAGACCTCAAATTTTCACCTGAAATTCCACTTTCTACATGTTTTAACCAAAAGAACCTATGTCATTTATTTTCTTTTTCATGGAATGAGACCTGTATAATATTCCTGAATATTTTGTCGAGTGCCTCTACGATGTATGCCTCTAGTCCAAATCAAGAACAAATTTTAGATCCAAATGAATACCTTAGGGGGAGAAAACACTTGTGTCTGCATTTGTTTTCTACTGTTGTAATAAAACATTAACACAAGCCAACTTAAGAAGGAAAGAATTTCATCTTGCAGCACCTAGGTACACAATTCCTCACCTAGGGTATTTAAGCCGTAATATTGAGGCAGGAACTGAAGCAAAACCCATAGAGACATGATTTTTACTGACTTGCACCCCATGGCTTGCTCAGCTTGCACTTTTAAACACTTCGGGAGCACCTGCCTGGAGAAGCATGGTTTACAACAGACTGAGCTCTCCAACAAAGAGCACTAATTCTCAGTGGAGGTTCCCTCTTCCCCGATGACTCTAGCTTGTGTGAAAAATAAAATAAAATAACTAGCACAACTTGGATGTTGAAAATCTGACATACTAGTGCTTCAAAACATTTCACCCAGCTGACGGAAGGAAGATGGCTATCCCAGGGCTTTTGTCAATACCTAATTAGAAGTCTTAAGATTCTAAATATTTTCTACTTTCCTCTTTAGGATAAAGAACAAAATCTTGTCCATTGGGGTCTTTGATATATTGCTTTCAGGATTAAAATAAATAATGCATATCAGAACTGGAAAAGGGATGATAATTTTACAGAATATATAATTGAGAATTGGTTTAATGTCCCTACGTATTAATATCTAGGTCATTGCATCCTAGAGTCAAGTACTTACCACATGGCTAGAAGTGTAATCAGGAAATAAGTGAAACTGGACTCTTTATCATCAAAATGGAAAGAAAAAAACATAAGAATAGTATGCAGGGTAAGCTGGGAACAGCTTGTCATGTACCAATAAGGACTTAGCAGCATGGGATAGCCTCTGGGTCTCACTAGCATCCCATGGTCTTGCTATCCCTGTTGTATCTTCCCAGCATTAGAACCTGTCATTGCTGTGAGGCGTCCAGCATAGAAAACCACTGAGACACAGGTATAAGCCAGTAGAAAGTCTAGTAGTCAACTAGTCACCATGCTAGGTGGACCACATCCTAGGTTAACACACCTTAGTAAACAAGAGCTGTTTAGCCAGAGCAGAATTACAGCAGCCAGAAAGCAAGGTCAAGACATTTAGGAACTTTCCCAGAACTACAGACTTTGATTGTGTTTTCATTTTTGTTTTGGCCTATATGCTGAGCTCCACGATCTGAATGGCACTTCCTTCATGACATCAGTTGTGTTAAGGTCTGGCGGCCTGTGATAGCATAATTCTACTCTACCGCATGTTTTTACATGTTACTGTATCTTAATTTTCTACAATTCGCATTACAGAAACAATCTCTCCTTGATTTACTCCCAACATCATGAACACTTTTTACCTACATTTGTTAGCGAAAAAGAAGTATGATTTAAATTTTTCCAAAGTACTGCTTAAATCACTGATGTGTCTTTTATGATTTTACTTGTAAAATTTAAAACTCGTCAATATTTACTTGAGTTACACAATTGTTTCAGTTTACACAGCCACTTGGTATGATTGAATTCATAATGAGAAATAAATGCCTGTATTACAAGACATGGGTATAAAAGAAATATATCCCCGGACTTCACCAGAGAAGGAGACTAATGCAGAAACCCATAGCTGGTTCAAGTGCTGGGAACAGATAAGGATGGAGTTCTCAGGCCTAACTGGATCATTTATATAACCACCTCCCAGAAGAAAGGGGTAGCAAGAATGTGAGATGCAGAGGATGAAGACATGTGCGGCAAAATTAAACATCGTTGGATGTGACATGGTCTTTGTGCTCACGGATTACTACGATTGTGGTGATCTGAGCAAGACTGAGCCCACCAACAGTTCGTTTCTCCTGGGATACTGTTGGTAGTTAATGACTGCTGAAGGAAAGAGTGTCTATTTCTTCTGTGAGGTGGCCACTGGTAAATTGCATGTATTCTAGTAATCAACCTTCCACTGAATTCTCCTGAGAATGCACAAGAAGAAGGCATGAAGTTGAAAGAGGACTTCTTAAAAATATTGAATCTTCTCTGTAATAGAGGAGCTCTGAATCACTTTCATAGCCATCTTCACACTTTCTGTTTGCTGCTTTGGGAAGATTCTAGCTACATTGCCTGTGATTCCTCCAATGTCTCACCAGCATGCTTCTTTCCTGCTATGTGGTCTCCTTGGAAAGAATCCACTTGCTATATATGAACTAGTACTTTCAATCAGACTTTTTAAGAAGCACAGTGTCAATACCCGTACTTGAAAACCACCTAATTGCTAATGACTGAGACCACATCAAATCAGTGTCAGAGTGTGAAACATATGCAATTCACATGTTGATGAAACAGATAAATGGGTGTGAGTTGCAGAGATAGTGTGTGTATTAATCATCTCTATTAGTCTCCGTCTAGAGCCATTAACCTTGATCCAGAAAGGTTTCCAAGTGATTGGATGAGTCACACCTGAATTAGACAGAGAAACTACTTTATTTAAAGGTCACTTCTCCGGGAATGGTGAGAAATTATTAGGGAGTGTATATGTGCAATTTTACCCCATGAGTATAATATTTACTTGCTATAATGATGTTATTATGCACAGATGCTCTAGAGGTATTAGTTTCAAATATGAAAGTGCTTCACTTGAACATATCAATGAGTTCATTTAACCATAAGTTGAAAGTACCACTCAATCACTTTGAGTTCCTAAGGTTTCTAAATATAAAGCAAACAAGAAGTACTAGGCTGCCTGGAGTAATCAACCCTGACTACCAAGGAGAAAGGGAACCACAATAGCACACAGAGAAAAAAGAGAAACAAGTGCTGAATGCCAGAGAGTTCTTGGAGCTTCTTTTTCATCACACCATGCTCTGTGGTTAACTAAAGTCTGAGTCATTTCAAAGTCAAGTGTAGAAAACTACACTACTGACTCAAATCCTCACTCCAACATTAAAGAGCCTTCACAAGCTGAAGTGTTTGCTAAGGGCACAAAGAATGGTTAGTGACTATGTAACCAATTACAAAAATAAGAACTGTTATTATTATGAAGTCTTTCTTTTCTTCCCTTTTACTACCCCATCATCCTATAACCGAAGAAAATGTAATGACTTCATACCATGTACTTGAGTGATGCCAATTTAATATCACAGTCTTTGGTTGTGTGATATTAAGGAGAAAAGTAAAATCCCTCCTTTTCTGAAGAAATGTTGATGTATTTTTTTTTCAAAAAGATACGAGTTTTGTCAATTATGAATTAGGTTTCTTTGTTATCATTTTGTAAACTAATTATCATTATTGTTGTAATAATTTCACAATATATACAAAACCAAAAGCTTTATTCAACATATCTTAAATATATACAATTTTATTTTCCAAGTTTTACCTCAAGCTGAGCAAGCCAGGGGAAGCAAGCCAGTAAAGAACATCCCTCCATGGCCTCTCCATCAGCTCCTGCTTCCTGACCTGCTTGAGTTCCAGTCCTGACTTCCTTTGGTGATGAACAGCAATGTGTAAGTGTAAGCTGAATAAACCCTTTCTTCCCCAATTTGCTTCTTGGTCATGATGTTTTGTGCAGGAATAGAAACTCTGACAAAGACACCAGATATGATGTTAGACTCCAACATTGTAGTTTGGATTATGCTAGTGCATTTAGCTTTGAGGACTACCAAGAAAAGCTGTTGTGGTAGAGTCAATAATAAATGATAAGATTTTGGGATTGGATCAACAACTTATTCTCCATCACTGCAGAAAATAACACCAGTAGCCTCCTTTCTGAAGCAACCTTCTCTGTTTAATGGCTGATCAGTGTATGTATGAGAAGTTTGAGTCCCCTCTCAATTCAGGACAGACCTGAAGAGCAATTTCATCTCTAGAGATGAGGCTGCAGAACTCATGGTGTCAGCTGACCTTTCACTCTGTCGTCCCTGATTTATTCCCCCTCTCTCCTTCACTCCTGCAAAGATGCTTTAATAAATGGCCTGTATTCAAATGTGCATCTTACACCCTATTTTTAAAATAGTTCAGCCTGTAACTACTCTCCTGTTCCTACCCTGCAAGAAGAAAAGAGCTTATCAGAAATCTGCTGCGTGAGATGATAATCTATAAATCTAATGCTAGGCCTTCCTTCCTGAATGCATTCCTAATTTCCACTAGTGATTTTCTTGAAGCACTTCTCATTTACCCTGGCAGGGATTATTTTTTTTCTCTCAGATAGTCTATCAGTTCTCTAAATTTAAGTAGCACATGCTCATTCATGTTTCTCAAATCACAGATATACAATTCATGGTCTTCAGAAAGACTTCTCACCTAGCCACATTCCTTATGAGTCCATTTACACCCCCACCACTTGCAGATGAATGAATGCCAAATGCCCATTATGCTATGTGTAAGAATATAGAATGTCTTTTCTGCTTACCCATATAGCATTTAAAAATTTGCTCATAAAACTATGTAAAAACTATCACTTAAATTATCTGTTGTACCATAACTCTATGTACCCATCATTTAGTAATTAAGTTATTAATATAACTGAAATAGTTGAATAAATTTTATCTTCTATTCTTCGCCCCATATTTTATACTACCCTCATATGCGAAAGCCAAAATACTTACACAAATGAGACCCAGGCATAATGACTTGCAATCTCATCACTAAAAGGGCTTAAGTAAGAGTATTATCATGAGTCCAAGGCTAGCCTAGGCTACATAATAAAATCTGAACTACCCTAGATGAAGATTGAAACTGTCTCAAAACAAAACAGAACAAAAATATGATGACACAAACAACTGTTGGCAGCCTCTTTTGAGGAAATGTTAATGAGGATTCTTTGCAAACAATACACATGTATTAGTCTGCCTTACATTGAGTAGTTGAGCTGCATTTGTTGTGATCCCATAGAGAAAAACACACCAAAAAACTTCTCGTGGTGTGCTACAGTTTCTTGCCACTTTTGAGGACTCTGGCTGATTGGCAGAGTGAAGTCAGCAGAGGCAGATGCATATGCTGAGGCAAGACACACGCTGAGTAAGACCTGTGGAGGACACATGATATTTGGGGGATACATATGGGACTTAATGAACAGTGTCAGAGGCTTAGCTCAGCTTGCTTATAGAGTTAGATGTGCAACATGTGAGTCTCCCATCTTCGCTGATCTTTGCTTCCCTGAGAGAACTTCTCCTGGCCTCACGGGCTGGTCTCTCCTCCTGCTGACTTGTGCCAAGGCTGAGGCCTGGCTGTCTCTGCTAGGTAGTGCCACCACTTCTGACTCCTGTTTGCTAGCCTGACTCTATTTAACTGGGCTGCTAGTGTACTAGTGAAGTGTTTGCGAGTGGCTCAAGCTGCAGCTAGTGACCTGTGAACTGAACTGCTGATTTCTAGATAACACAGATGAGAGTTGCTCCAAAGAATCTTTCTTAACAGGTCCACTTCTCCTGTATCCTTTTCCCCCCACTGTCTCTGGTGGGAGGTGAGCTACAAGAGAGGATAAAGAATTTAAGAACCATCATTAAAAAAATAGGTGTTTGAAAAAATTAAACTTATACTCCACCAATCTTTGGGGTATATCCAGCTTTCTCCTTCCTGTAGACCCTCTCATCCCTCACCTACTTCTTGTTCATCCTGATTACTTCCTGTCAGATTCTGATATCTAAAAGTATTTTCTACCAGGGACCCTCAGTGGCTACACCTAGCACAAACTCAGGTAAGTCACACTACCTTTCCTGTCCTCCATACAATCTCTCCATTCTCAATTTCAGCCAAGCAACACCCAGGACCCACCTTCTACTGCAATTCCATTAACTGGAGACTACAAATCTTAGTCAGGCCAAGAATTACCCTAGCCATTTCATTCCTATATATCCAAATAATTTGTGACATTACTGCAACTTCCAAGATTCCCCTCTCCCATCATACATCCAATTCCCTTCTGACTGTACCTCTCCATGTGAACAGGATCCCCTTCACTTGAGCCTTACTCAATCATTTGTTCCAGCCCAATTCTTCTTCACTGTCCCCAACTGACCTGAAGAAGCACTTCTTACCAAAAAAGGACATACTCAACAATTTCCTAAGATCAAAAGAAGGCAGCAGAAACCAGTAAATGGGAACCAATAAATGACCCAACAAAATCAAGACTCAATATCAACAAAATCACAAACATACCAACCCAAGATGCCTAGATGCCAAAGCAAAAGTCCATACATTAAAGATGAAGACAAGGAGTCTCCACCAGAACCCTTTAACATAGGACCAATAGACCCCGAGAAATAAAGGACAGCTGAAACACAAGACAAGACCTGCAAATTAACATTTACGAATATGTGCAAGGATCTTAAAGAGGATATGAATGAATGCATTAATGGAGTCTGTGAAAACACACACAGTGAAATGAAATAATAAAAACATTTCAATCCATGAAAATAGAACTTTAAAAATAGAATTAATAAAAACCCCAACTAAGCTATAACTGCAAATGAAAAATGTAGGCAATCAAGCAGAAATATAAAGGATAAGCTTCACCAATTGAGTACAAGAAACATAAGAGAGAATCTCAGGCATTAAAGACAAGGTAGAAGAAATGAGAACATCAGTCATAGAATACGTATAAATAAAATCCAAGCATAAAACATCTAAGAAATCTGGTATGCTACAAAAGGGCATAATCTACAAATAATAGTGATAGATAAAGCAGATTGACAAATCAGAGAAGAAAATTTCCCTAATCTTAAGTAGGAAGTTCCTATCAAGACACAGAAAGTATGGAAAATACGAAATAGAGAGGACGGGGAGTGGGGAATGCCCACAATACATAATAACCAAAACATACAGAGCAAAGAAAGCATATAAAAAGATGTAAGAAGAAATGACCAAGTAATATATATTGGCAGATCTATTAGAATAATACCTGACTTCTCAATGGAGATTCTAAAACCTAGAAGGGCTTTGAAGAATGTTCTGCAAACTCTAAGCAAACAGCAAGAGATCCAAGCCAAGATTAGTTAGCTGACAAAACTTTCAGTCACAATAGACAGAGAAAGAAAAACATTCCACAATAAAAACAAAACAAAACAACAACAACAACAAAAAAAAATCAGTCGATCCATATCTATGTAGAAATCAAGCTCTACAGACAGCATAGAAAGAAAATTTTAATCCTGAAAAGACTAAACACACACCAGAAAACACAAGGTATAAATAATCTCGAAACAGAAAGTCAAAAGAGATGGGGAATATACACACTTTAACAACCGAACAACAGGACTCAATAAATACTATTCATTGATAGCTCTTAACAAGAGTGGTCTTAATTCCCCCAATAAAATGACAAAGATTAACAGATTGGATTAGAAAACAGGATCCATTCTTCTGTTGCATCCAAAAAGCACACCTTACCATCAAAGAGAGCCACTACCTCAGAGTAAAAGCTGGGAAAAGACACTCCAAGCAAATGGACCCAAGAAGCAACCAGGTATATATAGCCACTGTAATATCTACCAAAACATATTTCGAAACAAAACTAATCAGAGGAAATAGAGAAAGGCAAAACACACTCCCTGTGATTATATTACAATTCTAAGCACTTAGGCACCAAAAGAGAGCACCCACCTTCAAAAAAGAAACACTACCACAAATAAAACTATAACTGACCTTCACACAGTGAGAACAACTCTCTAGATAACAGAGTGGCTCTACAGACAAAAAAAATATGTAGAGGAATTCTGGAGTTAAATAACATCATAAATCTGGGTCTTCAATTCTATTCTATTGATGGACCAGTCTGTTTCTGCACCAATACCAGGCAATTTATATCACTATTGCTCTGTAGTACAGCTTGAGATCAGAGATGGTGATTCCTCCTGAAGTTCTTTTATTGTTCAGGATTCTTTTGGCTATCCAGGTATTTCTTCCATATGAAGTTGAGAATTACTCTTTCCAGGTCTATTAAAAAAATGTGTTGGAATTTTGATGGGGATTGCATTAAATCTGTAGATTGCTTCTGATAGCATGACCATTTTCATTATGTTATTACAAAGTTTTTTTCAGCACCTAATGAAATGATCATGTAATTTTTATCTTTCTGTTTGTTTATGTGGTAGATTATGTTAATGGATTTTCATATAATGAAACATTCCTGCATCCCCACTATGAAACCTACTTGATCTTGACAAATGTCTTTGATGTGTTCCTGGATTCAGTTTGTGAGTATTTTATTGACTATTTTTGCATTGATGTCCATAAGAGAAATCAGTCTGAAGTTCTCTTTCATTATTGAGTCTTTGTGTGGTTTATGTCTCAGGGTGACTATGGCCTCATAGAATGAGTTTGGCAGTGTTAGCTCTTCTTGAAAAGTCTGGCAGAATTCTGCACCGAAACCACCTGGACCTGGGCTTTTTTGGGGGTAGGGGGAAAACATTTAGTGACTGCTTCTATTTCTTTAGTGGTTAGGGCTGTTTAAATAGTTTATCTGATCTTAATTTAACTTTGGTAAGTGGTATCTGTTGATAAAATCACCTATTTCGTTAAGATTTTCCAATTTTGTAGAGTACAGGTTTTTAAAGTAAGACCTAATGATTCTTTGAACTTCCTCAGTGTAAATTGTTCTGTCTCCCTAATTGGACTTAGCAGATATTGATTAATATTTCACCCAAATACAAAATAACAGAGCTTCTTCTCTGCAGCCTTGGGAACTTTCTCCAAAATTAGCCACATACTTGGAAACAAAGTAAGTCTCAAAAGGTATAAGAAAATTTAAATAACACCCTGCATACCATCTCACTACAATGGATTAAAGCTGAACATGAACAATACCAGAAACAACAGAAAGTTTAAAAATTCATGGAAACTTAAGAACTCAACACTGGATGAAAAAATGGGTCAAGACAGAAATTGAGAAGCAAATTAAAAACTTTTTAGAATTGAATAAAAACACAGCAACGGAAACCTGTGGGACACAATGAGCACAGTTCTAAGAAACAAGTTAAAAGCATCAAGTGTCTACATAAGAAAAATAGAAAGATCAAATACCAGTAACTTAACGGAAAGATCTAGAACAAAAAGAAATAACACACAAAAGGAGTAAACAGCAAGAAACAATCAAACTCAGGGCTTAAATCAATAAAATAGAAACAAAATAAACAAAGAATCAATGACACTGAGAGCTTGTTCTTTGTGAAACCTAATATCGATAAACCCTTAGTCAAATTAACTAATAGATGGATGGATATGATCCAAATTAATAAAATTAAGGAAGAAAATAAAAGTCTAAAAATAGACACAGAAGAAACCCAGCGAATTATAAAGATATACTTTAAAAAAAAAAATCTGTGCTTCAATGAACTGGAAAACAGAAATAAAAGGATAAATTTATAGTCATATACATACACATATACATACACACACACACACACACACACACACACACACACATATATATATATATATATATATATATATATATATATATATATATATCCTACCAAAGTAAATCAAAATGAAATGAAATGAGCTATCTAAATGGACTTATAATGATAGAAGCAATAATAAAAAGGCTCCAAACCAAAGAAAGTCCAGGGTCATATGGGCTCAGTACAGATTTCTACAAGAACTTCAAAGAATAATTAACTCTCCAAACTTCTCAAATTATTCCATAAAATGGAAAGTGAAAGAACAATGTCTTATTGTTTTCGATATCAGGCCACACCACTCTGATACCTAAACCACACAAAGACATCTAAATCACATAAGAGAGAGAGAAAACTACAGCCAAAATTCCTTATCAACATCAATGCAAAGATTCTAAATAAAATGCGTGAAAACTAAATCTCAGAACACATAAAAGATTGTTCATCATGATCACATAGGCTTCATTCCAGAGATGTGGGGATAGCTCAGCATATGAAAATGGATACATGAAATCCACTGCATAAGAAGAGTGAAAAACCAAAACTACATAATCATTTCATTGGATGTAGAAAAGGCTTGTGACACAAATCTAACATCCCTTCATTATAAAAGTACTGGAGAAACTAGGGATGCAATGGGACACACATCAATATAAAGAAGGTGACCTACAGCGAGCCAACAGCCAACATCCACCTTAATGGAGAGAAACTCAATACATTTCCACAAAAGTCAGGAACAAGACAAGAATTTTCATTCTCTTTACCTATTTAATACAGTACTTGAATTCTTAATGAGTAATAAGACAAGTGAAAGTGATAAAAAAGATATAAAGAGGAAAGGAAGAAATCAAAATTCGTGGACGATATCATTGTAAACATAAATGAGCCTGTCTTGGTTTGGGTTTTATTGCTGTGAAGAGACAGCATGGTCAGGGCAACTCTTATAAAGGCAAACTTTTTTTTTTCATTTTTTATTAGCTGTTTTCTTTATTTACAGGCAAAAATTTAATTTGGGCTGGCTCACAGTTTCAGAGGTTTAGTCCATTATCATCATGGTGGGAAGCATAGCAGCATGCAGGTAGACATGGTGCTGGAGGAGCTGAGAGTTCAATATCTTGGTCCAAAGGCAGCCAGATAGAGATGATCTTCAGCAGGCAGCCAGAAGGGGGCTCTTTTTCCACTGTGAGTGGAGCTTGAGCATAGAGACCTCACAGCCCACCCCCACAGTGACACACTTCCTCTGACAAGGCCACACCCCCTAATGATACCACTGTCCATGGGCTGAGCATTAAAATACATTAGTTGATGGATACCAAACCTATTCAAATCACTACAGAACCTAAAATCCCTACCAGGAATTTATGCAGCTGATAAACCTATTCTGCAAAATACCAGGATTCAAAGTCAATGCACAAAATTCAGTAGCCTTCATTTTTGTAAGTGGCAATCTGACTGAGAAAGAAATAAGGGAAACAGTACCTTAACCATACACCCTTTTCTTTTCTTTTCTTTTCTTTTCTTTTCTTTTCTTTTCTTTTCTTTTCTTTTCTTTTCTTTTCTTTTTTTATTGTGGGGTAACTCTAAGCGTCTGAAAGACTTGTTCAATAAGATCTTTAAGGCATTGAAAATAAATTGTCTAGAATTTCAGAGTATGGAAAGCTCTGCCATGCTCATGGATCAGTTGGATTAAT
The DNA here is from genome assembly GCF_900095145.1 of Mus pahari. NCBI lineage: Eukaryota > Metazoa > Chordata > Mammalia > Rodentia > Muridae > Mus > Mus pahari. The sequence continues at coordinate 71,540,107 of NC_034594.1, read as the reverse complement.
ATAGTAAAAATGGCCATTCTACCAAAATAATCTACAAATTTGATGCAATCTCCCTCAAAATACTGACATATTTCTTTATAGAAAGTTAAAGTGTGATGTTCAGCAATATATGGAAGCTCAAAAAGTCCCTAGCTAAAACACTCCTGAATAATAAAAGAATTGATGAAGGTATCACCATCCTCCATCTCAAATTGTATTACAGAGCTATAGTAATAAAAACAACATGGTATTAGCACAATAAAGGAGACATGTAAATAAATGAGACAGAGTTAAAGACCTAGAAGTAAGTTCACATATAGTACCTGGTTTTTGATGAAGAAGCTAGAAATACACATTGGAGAAAAGACCACAAATTTTTACAAATGATGCTGGTCAAACTGGGTGGCTGCATATATAAGAATTCAAATATATTCATACTTATCACTCTGCACAAAACTCAGCTCCAAATGGATCAAAGACTTCAACATAAAACCATATATACTGAGCCTGACAGGAAAAAAAGAAGAAAAAAAAAGTAGGGAATAGTCTTATGCTCTTCAGCACAGTAAGACTTTCTGAACAGAACAATGGTTGCCTGGGTACCAAAATCAACAATGAATAAGTTGAGCCTTATGACACTAAGAAGCTTTCATACAGCAAGGGACACTGTCATTCAGACAAAGCAGCAGCTAACAGAATGTGGAAATAACTTTACCAATTAAATGTCTGATAGAGGACTAATATCAAAACACATAAAGAAAACATAGATGTTAAGAAATAAATTCCCCTATTAAAAAAGAGATACAAAAGCATACAGAGAGCTTTTGGAAGTACACAGAGAATTCTAAAAGATGAGACACAAATGGTCGAAACACTCTTACAGAAATGTTCAACATTCTTAGTCATCAGATATATTCAAATCAAAACATCTTTGAGACTTCTTCTTACACCTGGCAGCTCATAATGACAAGGATATGGATTAAGGGGGAGGGTGTGAGTAGGAACTTGTACAGTCACTATGCAAATCATTGTGGTAGTTCTTTAGGAAACTGGGAGGGAGTAGATTTACCTCAAGATACCCAAAGGACTCTGCACGCTTCTGCAGAGATGTGTGCTCATCCTTGTTCATTGTTGCTCTACCCATAATAGCAAGGAATTTGAAGCATTCTAGATGTGCAACAGCAGATGTAAGATAATGAAAATGTGGTGCATTTACACAACAAAATATTCCATTTTTAAAAAAAATGAAATCATGAAATGGCATTTAAATGAGTGAATGCATTATGAGTAGTGCAATCCAGACCCAGAAGCCAAATATGATATGTATTCTCTTATAGAGAGAGTTATCTTTTGAGCCTTTGATAGGCATGCCACAATCCATATAACCATAAATGTTAGTTATAAAGTAAGAGAAGGATTTCTCAAGGAAGAGGAAATAGAATTTACAATCGAGAGTGATATGTGGGGAGAATGGAATGGGAAGATTAGATAGATATGGTGAGGAAAGAGAAGGGTAATGGAGGGAATATCAAAAGGGATGGGTAACACTTAGGACCTCTTGAGGAATGCTAGGGAAACCTAGTACTGTAGAATCCCCTAAGCGTGTGTGTGTGTGTGTGTGTGTGTGTGTGTGTGTGTGTGTGTGTGTNTGTGTGTGTGTGTGTGTGTGTGTGTGTGTGTGTGTGTGTGTGTGTGTGTATGTATGTATGTATGTATGTGTATAATGAAAATCTGAATGGAATCACCAAAAACCAGTGAGACAATGTCCTCACTAGACATCCCTTACTATCAAGTGAAACCTGCAGAGCCAGGAATGGGATACATCTAGGTCTTCCATGGGAATCCCCAGACAACTGAAGCAAATTATCAAGGCTGTTGATTGCTCTCCATCAGCCCTATTTGCTGATGACAACACCTACATATCTAATTGAATGAAAAGAAGTCACACTGGTGCCTAACTAGAGCCTTCCCCTCTATGGACTAGAGTTCATTTGGACTGGAAGATACATCTCTACTGAAGTTCATCTCTACTGGAAGTTCATCTCTACTGAAAGACAATCTGAACCTGAGGATTAAGGTAAGCACTAATTCTACAGTGGTTCCCTACCTGAATGATATGCTGTTGCAATAGTGCCTCAAAAGCTGTGGAAGTAACAAACCACTGTTCAATTGGAATTAAGTCCTACACTATGAGTTGAATCCCATATTGATGCTGCTTGGATGCTAAGAATCTGAAACTGGTTTACCATGGGCCTAGGAAGGAAATATTGTTCTGATAAAAGAACATAGCAATAAAATGCTTCCTAATGACATTCTGCTGTACCTATAGATCATTGTCTTGTTGATCCTTCATTAGACAAGCTTCTTCCTACAGTAAACAGAATCTACTACATGGGCCAATAATTGGACCAATTCAGGCAGTGAGAGACTTTGGAACACTCATTCCTTAGTGGGGTGTCTTCCTCAAACTCCCTTCCTTGGGACTCAGGGAGCTATGTAGAAGAGGGAATGGGAAAAATATAAGTGCCAGTGGAATAGAGGAAACCAAGGAAACAGTGTACATATGTACTCACAGAGACCGTAGCAGCATGCATAAGGCATGCACATGTCCAATCCAGATGGAGTTCCAGCACTGAAAAGGGAAGTGAATATGAACACACACCAGTCTCTCAGAAGCTCTCAAATGGTCAACTGCTCCTAAAGGAAAATTACTGTTTTCCAGTGATGTCTCATTGGGTATACAAACAACACATAAGTGTAGGCCCCATGTCCAGCAATAGATAGTCAACACACAACAAACTTCATGGCTTGGGGATAATTTTGTCTCCTGGTGCTTTCTCTGGGCACTTTTTTATCTTACTGGTCTTTTGCTTATGGCTTCCTGTCTTGTAGTTTGGAGATCTGTGTCTGGATGTCACTGAATGTTCATGTGTGCACGCGTGTTTTTCACAATTCCTCTTTTGGTTTTGTTTTCTGATCCTTCTGTTGTAGTGTAGTTTGTTTTATTTGCATGTTTGTTTTCTAAAGAGAAGAGTGTGCTGAAGAGGGAGTAAGTAGGGAGCATCTGCGAGGAGATGAGGGAATGGAAATCATGATCAGAATATTTTGTATGAAAAAGTATTTTTTTAAAGGGGGAGAAAATAAAAGAATTTGGCACAGCCATTTATGTCATCTATCAGCATACATCCCATTTCTTCCACATCCCACTACTAGAGGAAAGGGAAACATGAATCTTTGCTGGAGAAAACTTTTAAGGGTCTGGTTCATGATATAGTTCTTGAATCAAATCTTTTTCCCAATCCCATCAGGCAGAAGTATACCTGTCACTCACAGTATTTATAAATTCACTTTAGATACATGTAGTACAGTGGCCTAGATTCAGAGAATAGTATGTCCTTCTGTAACGTGGTTTTTATGAAATGTATTTTATTCAATGTTCATTTTTGCTTAACTTTTGACCATTATTTTGGAATGTTTCTGTTCTCAAAACATATTTCAGTAATATTGCTCTTTAATCTTGAATCCATTACTTATAATCCTCTACATTTCTGACTAAATTATTAAGCTTCTTTCAGACAGGAAAATGAATCCCAATAGATATCAGTCAGTTGACAAGATCATTCAGGCATTTCTCCATTCTCAATTAGCTAAAAAAAAAAAAAAAAAAAAAAAATGCATCTCATTTCTCATCTGCCATGAACATAACATCTTAGCAATGTTTTCCTCAGGTCAGAGTGTAAACTTACCATAATAGCTGGCCAATTTTTGGCCAATATATTTTATAATTAGATCATATGGGATTTAGGCCTCCTATTGCTTTAGTTGCATGTGATGCGAGTAGTGCTATTTGAATAATGACCCAGCGAGGAAAGAAAATAATTGAGAAACTGACCTTGGCATATTGCAAAAGAAAGCATGGAGGCTTTTGACAGTATAAAATCATCTAATTGCTAGATGACTGAAATTCACTGGGAAGAAGCTATCATTGTACTGAAGACTGACTATACAATTCAAACTGTTGGATAATGATTTTGGATTGCAGTATGAGATGAGGTATATTCCATTTGGGATGATTTATGAAAAGTATAACAATAGTCATTTGGGACAGAAAACATTTTTTTTGGAAACTATGTTTTCTATGATTGATGATTATATCTTAAGAAAGCATATGGGAACACCTAGTAAGTAACAATCATACTCACAGTATAACAGGCAAATGTTTGAGAAGGTTGGGATTAATGTACCAGTTACATAGCAATGAATTCAACACAAGTATGAACGAAGTTAGACACATGTAGGTTAAAATGTCTTTGGGGGATTGTTGTCACTTACTTGTCTGATGACCTTGCGCAAAGTATTATCATTTTTAGGAAACTCCTTTGATTTAAAAATGGGGATGGTAGAGTTGGTGTTTTACTATAATTAATTGATAAAAGAGTTTTTTTTTTAAAAAAAAAAAAAGGGGGGGGGCAGTTCGGAGCCTGATATACAATAAACACTAAATTGTTGGGATTTATTGACAATTATTGGGGATGTGGATGGCTGGAATCAGACAGAAGTTATGAGAAAGTTTTATGTCAGACAACCTTGTAAAACTGTACCAAGTCATATAATAAAATCTAAGACAAAATTGAACAGTGAGCTGTTAATCTTTAGAACCTCTTCCTCCACCTTTTCAATCTCCATCTTCAACAATTCCTTCTGTTATCTTTGGGGGAAGTTCTACTTACTCTAAGGAAATGAATTCTATAACCATCTTACTGAAATATCTTTGAGAACTGCATATGAGAACATGTCAATATTTCAAAAATCTTTCAGGAGAACTGGGTAAATTATTTTGTTCCAATTATGTGGTTAATGATTTACTTGTCTCTGTAGAGAGAAATTGGAAAGGTCACACTTCAGGTAATTGACACCAACATCTGTTACTGGAGCAATACTCACTCTGCAAGGTAGCCAGGAATGCACAACAGCAAATAAACACATTTCCTGCTTGCTTTTACACAACATGACAAACCAGAAATAAAATCCAAGCTTCAAGAATCATCCAAACCAATCAAATGTACACAATGAAGAATTAAAAAATCCTTCTTCCGTATATTAGATTTTTACATTTAAGACTCTTGTAGAGGAAATATTAAATATTTATTCTCCTACTAGAAAAAAATCTAAATTACTACAAACAAAAATTACATTATATTTTATAGGAACAGAAAAATCATAATGCTATAATGCTATTACTTGTATGTTTAAACCTTGGGTAAAATATAGTAACAGAAGTATGTTGCACTTGATGCTGTTTACTGATTGCTCCTATCCCTTCTGATCAGAGCAGCCTGAACTAGTATGATAAAGTTGTTCTAATAAACTCAATTACTAAGTTCAAACAAAACAAAGGCAAGAAGCTATTTTAATGTTTCACTTTGAGGGCCAGCAAGATGGTTCAGTGGGTAAAGCCATTAGTTACCAAATTGATGACCTAGGTTTAGTTCTCATGACCTACATGGTGAAGAGACAACTGACTTCAGCAAGTTATCCTCTAACCACCACACATGCATCATAACACACACTCACACACATATACATACACACACGCATTCACACACAATTAACTAATTAACAAAATTATTAAAAGGTATGGTTCTAATTTTAATCTAAAAGCTAAAGTTTCTAAGAAATGAAAAAGGGGAGTTTATCTCCCAAACACAGCATTTTTTAATGTTCTAGAGACATTTATTTATAGTATAGATGATTAGTTAATCATTATAAATAGGTACTCTCTCTCAGGCAGCATGTCATATGGCATAGACTGTCCTGAAACTCAATATATAGCTAAGGACAACATTGAATTTTCTGATTTTCCTGCCTCTACCTCATAAGTTCTAGAATTACTGATGTGTCCCACATTGCCCATTTTTTTCTTCACTATGGATTTAACCTAAGGATTTGAGGATGCTAGGCAAGTATTGTACCAACTTACCAACTAAGCTTCATTCCTTGCCTAATAACACATTTAATATAAAAAGAAAGTAATCTTTAGCTATTGAAGACATGAGATAACTTATATCCCAAAGTCAATGCAGAGAATAAAACAAACATACTGTTCCTTGGCATGAACATCTAAGTTATCTGAAATTCTGTTTGCATAGGTTAACTTGTTGAACACTAAGCCCTCTTAATTCTATCATAAAACATCATTTTAATAAATCTTGTGTTTGCAGTAGAGATTGATTTTAACTGCCTAAAATCCATTTGGAAGTACATACTCTAGGCAGAATACAATTCATTTGCATAGGAACAGAAGAATTATTTTAAAATGATTTAACAAGGACAAAATAACTTTTCTTTTCTGTCGACTGTAATCTTAGGAATCTACAATTCCCAGAATCCACTTAACAATGTTTTGATTTTGTTTTATTCTTTGTAGCCACTGAGGAATGCATCTGGCTTGAGCTGAAACTTGAACAAATGAAATCCAAGTGTGGTTTAGACTATGAAAATTGTTAAAAGCGAAAAGAATCTCAGAACCCTCTAGGAGATACCATATCCAGCCTCTGTTTCCTAGTCAATCAGGCAGTGACTGGCATGGACTCCCTCTTATGGCACGGTCATTAATTTGCAACTCCCACAAGTTTTGCATCTCCATTACTCCAGAACATGTTGTAGGCAGGATAGACTTTATGTTGAAGATTTTTGACTGGGTTGGTGTCCCAGTCCCACCACTGAAAATTGCCTGCTTACAGAAGATGGACATTTCAGGCTCCGTATCCTCCATTACTAGAATTCCTCACTTAGGTTACCCTCATAGAATCCTGGGAAGTTCTACTGAAGAAGGCTTTCACATTATCCCCCAAATGTCCTCCAATTCCAGTCATTTCTCCCCATATTCTTTCTCACTATCCCTCTCCATACACACCTGTTCCCTTACCACCTGCCCCCAGTCCACCCACAAAATCAATTCTATTTCCTCTTCCCAGGGAGATTGATGCATCCTCCTTAGAAGCCTCCTCCTTGTTACTTAGTATTTCTGGGATTGCAGCATGATTATTTACTTAACAGCTGATATCCACGTATGAGTGAGTACATATTCATGTTTGTGTTTCTGGGTCTGGGCTACCTCTCTCAGGATAATTTTTCTTCTAGTTCCCTCTATTTACCTACAAGTTTCATGAGATTCCATTATCAAGATCCCCTTAAGTAGAGCTTACTGCTTTGCTTTGCTCCACTGGCTGACTTTCTACCATTGCATTCCAATGTTTTTCCTGGTCCCTCCATCCAATGTGTGGGAAAAGATAAACTTTATAAAAACAGAGACCTAGAACTGGAACTGGAACAAGAAAAACAAGATATTCTATCACTTACCATCGGCTTCCAAGACCAAGGGAGCTGCAAGTCTTCCCTCTACCAGGACACATATAAAAGTAATTCCCAGGCAACCAATTCACCAGTGCATGTGCTTGACAATACTGGCTAGTGGAAATTTCACAATTCCTATTAAACCAAGAGCCTGAATAAATAAAATTTCACAGTGACCTGGCTTTGAGGAAAGAAATACCATGTGATATTGCCTGGAGACATTGAGAAGAGACCAACTTTCTAAATTTGCCCAACTCTGAAAAATCATAAATCGTTGCATATCTCTGTGAGGAAGTTAATTGCCTTAGAAATCAAATTTGACTCAATAAAGAACCTCTGAAATTAGCCCATAAAGAACACTATACATCAGGAAAAAAATAGGTGGTGGAACATGGCAGGTACGGAGGGTACCTTACAGCAGAGAGAGGAGATCATAGAGCCTTCCTTTCAAGACCAGAAATGTATCTAGTTGTGTGCTATTTTTTATGAGTGATAGAACTGAACACAACTATAGTGTGTACAGTTCCTCCTAGCCCCCTCAGTAGCCACATATAGACCTGCCAGCAATATGCTGAAGGAAACACTCTGTTATTCCACTACTCATTTGCACAGGCATGTGTGTTTTGATGGACTTAAGCAGTGCTACACCTCTAGATCTTGTCCACCTACATGCTTTTCTGAAACACACAAGGCAGGGGGGAACTTTCATATTTCATCTGTTCTTTGCAAACAGCAGCATATTGTTGTCACCTGAAATATTGCCACAGGTGTGCAACTGGGACACACAAACTTAAGAACATCATCTTCTAGAGAGAAGCTTTTCCTTGTGTTGGCCAAGTTCCGCATTGTCTCATCCCTACAATAACTTTAACTGAAAATCATTTTGCCCAGATCTAGCTGTGATTCACTCTTGCTTCATCCCAAGTCCAGATGATAAAAGAAACAGCTAGGATGAAAGCCTTCACACATTGCCACATATCCCAGCATGCATTGCTGATGTTCTAAGTTCCTGCTCTTAGGTATACCCAGAATGGTAGCAGAGGAGAACAACATAAACTCTTTGTCACCACATCTCTAATGGTTCCAACCATTCATCATCCTCACAATTTTTTCTCACATACAGTTCACATATAAGCCTTGGTTTTGAATCCTATTCTTGACACTGTATGAAAATATCTAAGCCAATGCCATTCTATAGTAAGTCAAGTTTCTTAAACTCTTTATCACCACTTGTATAGCCACTGTCAGAGAACCTTTTAAGTAGTATGTCCAATATCAATATTACCTAGATAATTCTTATCACCTGCCAGTGACCGCAATGTCCACTGAAGAATTAACCATATCAGGTGCTGCCAAGAACTCTGCTGCCTATACCACAGATCTCTAAATCATTTGAGGATTCATAGACCTTAATTACTGTGGGACTGTTCAACTTTACTATGGGATCAAGATGACAAGTCATAGTCAATGATACAATGTTGGAATAAACTCAACATTTAGTGCATGCCAATTACTACATCACACACATACAAAATAAGGAATTTACAAAGAATATAGTTTCAAAAATTGAGTATGCTTATAGAACCGCCAATACATATGGCTAAAAAAATACCCTTTTATGAGATATTAACACTCGAAAGTATAGGAAAGGAAAGGAATTTCAAAACCTATGAAAGAAAACTCTCAAGTCACATGTAAAGAAAACATATAAAGAACTATCCATTCTACTAGATGTGCAAATTTTAGTAGAGCAACATGAAAAATATTGAGGAAAGGTAATATTCATCTCCTAAAAATTATAAGTCTCTAATAAAAGATGTCAAAGATATAAAGTGGGATAAACCCAACATCATTTATATAAATAGTAAATGAAATTACAAATACAACAGAGAATATGGATAAGATGATATTTTAAAAGAGCCAGGCAAAAATTGTGGAAATGAAATCTCAATAAGTCAGAAAAAAAAAAATTGTTAATGCCTCTACAATTAGACCAAAAGGAAGAAAGCCAGACCCACGAAGGTAAGGATCACATATTTTTACTCATGTGCTTAATTGGAGGATAGAATATGAACAGGAAAAGGAGATTATTAGGAGTACAACAAAAATAATACTTAGCAGGGAGCATATAGCAATAACTTCTTTAAAGGACACACAAAAATAATACTATAAATCAATATCCCTAATGATTACAGATGCAAAAATCCTCAGAAACCATACTACAAGTTAAATCCAACAATATACTGAAAAAGTCACACCCATGTTTAGTGAATATATATATATATATATATATATAATATATTTTCAATATATAAAAATCAATTTAAAAAAATAAACCATGTGGATTGGACAAATGATAAGATCATATATCATCTCAATGAATGAAGGAAAAGCATTTGATAAAAATTAAACAACATTTCATGATTTAAAAGAAAAACTATATAAATTAAGTATGGAAGGATCTTATTTCAATTAAATTGACTCTATGTTCCAAACTCATAGGCATTGCCATACTGAGCAGAAGAAGATGCTGAAAGCATTTCCTCTAAGACTAAGTGCAAGCCAAGGATGCCTACTCTCAGTGCTTCTATTCTGTCAAGTATTAGAAAATCCATCTAGAGTAATGAGGCAAGAGATGGAAATAAAAGGAGCATGAAAATGAAATGGAGAAGTAAAATTATACCTGTTTCCTAATGATGTGACTCCATACATCAAAACGTAAAATCTCCATCAAAAGTTTATTACAGTTGATCAATGAAATCAGGAAATCAGGAGACAAAATTAATACACACAAATCCATAGTTTTTCTATTTGCTGGGGAAGAAATAATAAAATAATTCTCATTAATAAGATCCTGGACAGGGGAGTGGATAGAATAACTAAGCCTAGATTTAGGGGAGAAAATGACCTGCCACAAAACCCACAAAATCCTGAAAAATGAAAGGTTGGAGAAAACACAAAGCCAAAAATAACTACTGTGTCCATGGATAGGAAGAGTTAATATTGTAAAAATGGCTAGAATCCTCAAAGCACTCTATAGAAATAGAAAAGACAATCTAAAATTCATATACCATAAATGGCCATAGACCTCAAATAGCAAATGCAATCTTTATAGACAAGAAAAAGCTGGGAGCATCTTAATGTGTGATTCAAAGATAGTACAGAGCCACAGTAGTGAGATGGCATACTAGTAGCATTAAAACAATAATCTAAAACAGGAGAAGAGAACAGAGAACCATAGAAAGATCTACTCACAGACATCTAGTGATTCCTAACAGTTTCTACAAGTTCAAGAGGAAGGCTGGCCTCCTTTAATGAATGGCACTGGGAATGTTTTTTGTACACATGTGCAAGAATGAAGGCTGACCACTGTCTCTCTCACTGTGCAAAAGTTTATTCAAAATGGACCAGACCTTAATATCTCAGACCATAAAGTTAATAGAGGAAATCATAAGGCAAATGCTTCAATATAGAGGCACAGGTAATAGCTTTCTGAATAGAATTTGAAAAGTACTAAAAACAGAATTAAAATTGGACTGAAGTCTTTCTGCATAAGCAAACATCAAAAGAGGTTGTACAAATTGCTAAGTGGAAGAAAACATTCATATAGCAGAGTTAATATCCAAACATTAAAAAAAATCCTCAAGACTTAATAAAATACAAACAATAATGTAAAATTTAAGGGGGAATCATCTGAATAACCCTTCTCAAAAGAAGAAATTAAAAAGGCCAATAAAGCGAGGCATGGTGGCACACACCTTTAATTCCAGCACTTGGGAGGCAGGCGGATTTCTGAGTTCTAGACCAGCCTGGTCTACAAAGTGAGTTCCAAGACAGCCAAGGCTACACAGAGAAACCCTGACTCAAAAAAAAAAGCCAAAAAAAAAAAAGGCCAATAAATATAATATTGTACCGATATAATTATTATGATGTTACTAAACAGCAGGGAAAGGCAAGCCAAAACTACAGTGAAATTCTGTTTCACTAACCTAGAATGGTTGATATCAAAAACTCAAAAAACCTGGACTGAAGCAGTTTTCAGTTATCAAAAACTTGCTCAGCAGTTAAGAGGATTTGTTGCTCTTGCAGATGACCCAGGTTGTAGTCTTCTGCCCTACATGTAGTCTTGCAACTGTCTGTAATTCCAATTCCAGTAGACCCAATGCCCTCTCTTGGTCTTCATAGGCATCAAGTACTTATATGGTCCACAGATACACATGCAAACAAATACCCACATATATAATAAAGAAGGGGAAAAGAAGAAGAGAAGGAGGAGGAGAAGGAGGGAGAGGAGGGAGGGAGGGGAGGGGAGGAGGAGGGAGAAAGAGAGGGGAGAGGAAGGGGGAGGGGAGGAGGAGGAAGAGGAAGAGGAAGAGGAGGAGGAGGAGGAGAATTAATGAGAATAAGAAATTTTGAAAACTTACAAATCTTACAAATGCTCTCAAGGATTGGTAGGTATGCAAATTAGTTCCATCACCATAAAAAAAACAATATAGTTAATCCTCAGAATCCTAAAGTAGAAGTGCTATAAAATCCAACCAATCCATTCCGAGCTAAGTATAAATCGAAAGAGAACAAAGACAGCATATGACAGAGGTGCTTGTTTATAATGACACTATTCACAGTGGCTAAGGCATAGAAATTAGTCTGTTGTCTGCTGCTGCTGAACACAAAAAATAAATATCGTTATGGACATGAAGAAATTCTCTTCAAACATAAAGAGTAAAATCCTATTATTTCTAGGAAAATGTATGCAACTGGATAATGTCATAGTGAGCAAAATATGGGTGACTCCAAAAGAGAAATATTTCCTGTTTTTTATCTTTTATGTGAGGAATTTAAAGGACCATGAAAGTAGAACTATTAGAGGCCAAGGAAAGAGCCAGCAACATGAAGAGAGGTAAGTTTGATTAATTGGGAAAATGTAAATATGATCAAACTACATATGTGTGCATATATGTGAGTACTAAAGTGTCATTATGAAATCCAGTGGTTTGTAACTAATATATACTGATTTAATTTAGAATAAGGTCATTATTGCAAAATGAGATTAAAGCAACAGAAGAAAAATATCAATGTATTTCAAAAATCAACTATAGAACCAGAAAATTCCTTTTGAGAAGACACAAAACTCTGTCCCATAGGGAATGTTGATACATTTCTTTCTGCAACATGCCATCTTATTTTGTGTTTAAGTGCTGATGATTACCTATTCCCTTCATCATTCACTAATTCACTAATTCATTCATTCAAGAAATAAATACATTCAAAGGATATTTCTAAATATTTAAAATATCACAGTAAACAAATCAGACAAAATTTCTCACAGTGTAGCTTATTCATCATTTAATAGTAGGTATATAAAGTCATGTGCTAAGTGCTAGAAAATATGACTAAGCAATAAAAGAATAATGATGACAAATACATGTGACTAAATGAATGATATTAGGTGTACATAATATTATTAAAATAGTGAAATAATTTTTCCAATGCGGTTGTACAGGATTGTAATCCCACTACACAGGAAATGAGGGCATGAGGATCAGAAGAGTAAGGTCATTCCTGCCAGCACGCTTCAAGACAGCTTGTGCAACACAAGACCCTGTCTCAAAAACAAGAAAGCAAATAAAAAGAGTATAGATAAATGTATATTTATATACATTATTAGTGAGAATATTCATTAGTACAACCTCTATGAAGGAAATTTATCAAACTGTAAAGTTTGTGTATATTTAACTCACAAAACCTACTCAAGTATTTACAAAAACCTGTAAATAATGCAGATATACATATGTAAACAGATTATTTTCATAGCCAAATTTATATCAAAAAGAAGAAATGAATCTGCAAACAACTTTAATGCTTTCTAATAGGCAATTTGTATAATATATATATAAAATATATATTATATATATATATTATATATATATGTGTGTGTGTGTGTGTGTGTGTGTGTGTGTGTGTGTGTGTGTGTGTTCTATCTTATACAGAAAATGAAATGAAGAGGATGTATTACACCAATCTGAAAATTTTTCTGAGATACAAAGCATATGACAGAACAGTTTCTAAGTATTACCACAAAGAAAAGATGTAGACACATATTTTGACACATGTCTACAATAGCTCTAAATGGGTACATAGATTAATTCTGAGAAAAAAATAAAAGGCTCAAGCTGTACAATTAGCTTTCACTGTTCCAAAATTTTACTACCCACATTACTATTTCCAGAGAAAGAAACAAAAGGCACTGTGGCAAACATTGTACAATTTGTACATAAGAGAAATTCCTTCACACATTAGATCAGTAATCAAAATAAATATTGACCATGTCCTGTGAGAATGAACGGCACAAAATATCATGCCAACAAATTCTCAATGGATTGCAAATAATATTGGCTGAATGACCAAGCAATCACATTAAGGTCATAATTAGTAAACTGTTGTTACAGATTGCTATTTAAAGATAGAGCACACAAACAAACCAGTGTCATAGTTCAATAATCGAAGCATTTAAGACATGACACGTGATAGAGTCATGGTTTTATCTGGAAAGTAACTTTTATGTAACACAATTAGGTATCCACTTCTTTGTTAAGGCACATAATTATCAAAAGTGTGAACAAGTGGAGTCAGGCGAAATGGCCCATGCCTATAATCCCAATATTTGTGAAATGGAGCCAGGGGATCAGAAATTCAAGGTGATTTTTTTCTTTTGTCTTTCTCTCTCTTTTTAGAGAAATGATTGTTCCTTCAAGGCTGCTCAACTAGGAGTTGCTATAATTCTTATGAGTGCTCTGCTTTGCTAGACTGACATCTTGAACTGTTTTCACATAGCAGTGCAATAGTAACCAATCTTTAGTCTAGTATATAGCTGTTGTACTACTGAGAAAGCATTTTTTTTAAAATAACAGCAGTTCTCTATATACTTGAATGTACATGGACTGACAAAACCACTGTCTAAAGCTGTTTTGACAAAAGACTTTATTTTTGCAGGGCTGCACTACAAGCCAATTAATAGTGAGGGATGTGAGTGATTTGGAATTGAATAAACTTGACACACATCTCTAGTGACATGCACTATAATGGCTCGTTTCATTGCAGGTAGCAATAAAGCCTATAAGACAACAAATAAAATAATTCCCAGCTTGGTTCCATCCAATTTTTGATAAAGCTATGCAAATGTGGTATGTATCATTCTTACTTGTTCTGCGGGACGAACGAGGAGAAATTACCTCAGGTTTTTAAAGAGATGATAGACAGAAGGCTATCTGATCATTTGAATATTCCCATAAAGGCTTGGATAAGAAAGGTAAAGCATATGCAGGCAATTTTAATATCCTGTGACGGAGACTCATTTAAAGATAATCTTCACATGAAAACTTTACCCAGGCTGATCAATCAAATGATAAAAACATACATAAATTACACAACAAACATATAGAGATTTATGATTACCACAAATTGAAGTATTCCATCTTGATAAAAATAGTATTATGTATTCATTATAAAATATTTTATGAAACCTGAGAGACAGAGTTAGACATAGGCTAGGAAATATTCCATGCAATATATACATATTATTAAAAGCAATGGTTTATCTTCCTTAAGATTCTCTACAATTACATTTACATGATATTTTACTCTGATATGTAGCTGGTTCCTTTAGGAGCACGTTTTCTGCTTTAAGGCTTAACATTTACCTACAGTTAATCTTATAAAAATTCCCCATCAATCATTGGGTACTACTCATAGATGGGATAAATAAAGTTCTAGGGTACTGTTTCAGACTGCAGCAACCTCAGGCAGGACTAAGGTACATATAAGCAAGGGGACAGATTATATGATGAAAATGCAAAGTCAAGCTTCTATCAATCTTTTATTTATAGTGTATCTGCAGCCTATTATACAAGTTTGTGCAAAAGCAATTATTCTCTCCCTAAGGGGGGGGGCATGGGGTTGCCTGAAGCTAGTGTGAAAGATTCTAGAAAATTGCATTGCAATCCAGAATACTAAGTGTTTATTAGAAGGTGACATATTTATCTGGATAACTACAAAGATTTCTATGTGAAGCTTTAGGCTAACATGATAGTTTGTTAAAATAACATGGAAAGCTAGATTCTGATATGACTGAGAGGTTCCTCTGGGCCCAAACTCACACACCAGACAGATACAAATGGCAACCGAGTGAGTTTCCACATCAAATGGACTCTGTTGGTTAAGGTTGAGTTCAGACCAAAGCCTGGCACACAAACTGATGCTACTGCTAGAAAACTCAAGAGCCAAAGCTAGAAGATTCAAATGTGCCTAATATTTCCACAGTCCAAACTTTATGGTCTAGAAATCAGAACCAGGCAACATGTGGTTTCAAGCTGTCCTTTGGAAACTGCCTAATATGAATCCATTCCTACTATTTTATAAACTAGTCATAGATTTTGTGGCAAGTCTCTTTATGCTTTATCATTTTATGTGATTTTTCTCCAATACTTGTCAGAGTATTAAATATCCTTCTTAATTTTCCCATCTCCTAACAACATGTTCAAATAAAATGATATATTTGAAGATGCTGCTATAAATTATTACCCTGTTTTCATAGAATATTTATTATGTTCTGCTTTCAGTTATATTTCTTTCTTTACAGTCAATAATGCATCAATTCATGACAAATTTAATTTTTTAATTATACTTTTGTCCTCCCAAGTGTTTGATGAAATTTTCCATAATTTTAATTCACTTATTTATATAGGCCCTATGTTTAAATATAAGACTTTATGTTTAAAAATATGACTATATATATATTTGGTTTTTCGAGACAGGGTTTCTCTGTATAGCTCTGGCTGTCCTGGAACTCACTCTGTAGACCAGGCTGGCCTCGCACTCAGAAATCTTCCTGCCTCTGCCTCCTGAGTGCTGGGATTAAAGGCGTGCGCCACCACGCCTGGCTCACTTTATATTTTTAAATATAAAAATATTTTAATATATGCTTATTAAGTAACAGTTTTCAACCTTGTATTATCAACAGATTAGCCCTACACTAATTCACAGATCAGAAATGAATTTCGTTTTACCATCATAATTTTGGAACACATTGTAGCTTTCATAATATACAACCCATAAACAAAGAAAAAATGCTGAATTCCTTTTCTTAAAAACTGAAATCAACCCTACTAAGATTTTTAATTTATTGAAAGTCAAATTAAAATATTAATTAGAATACTAATTACATGAGATTTAACTTAGCAGGTTTTTGCCCTTTTTGTTGCTATTGCTTTAATTACTGTTTCCATTGGCAAATATTGGAAATGACTTGTAAATTAGAAAGCGGTAAATATAATGGGGTCAATTAATGATAGGTACCATGTCAGAGTAAATTGATATTTACAAAAACAATTTCTCTGAAGTCCTTAATTGTATATTAGACAAGTCTTTCTTGTGTTTTGGGGTGCTCCTTTGAAAACTAAGACGATCATCTAAAGCTTCAGAAAGTATTAGTGGTCCACAAGGTCTAATTGTGAGCATACTGTTGAAGCTGGTGTATTACAAGTAGCATGCTTGAATTTCTTACAAATGTTTGTCATGTTTTCTGCATCCCAATTTTCCTTCACATGTATATTTCTCTCAGTGTGGAACAGATACTCCAGGGCCTTTAAAAATGATTTAATTCTTAACACTAAAATCTTAGCAGCTGTGAGCTGTTGTACAACACAAACCATAGCACACAAGTCAAGACGTGAAATACCCCAGTGAGAAATCTGAATTCCAAAGAAGATACTATAAAATGAGGAACCTTGCAAATGACAAGTATGTAGCATTCCTCTTTGATATTCATTTCTCTCTTTCAGGAATGGGCTGTTCCCTAAAGAATCAAATGCATTATTTTTGTAAGCTAAGCAATAAGAATGATGTGATTTTACAGGAGGTAATAAATCTAGAGTTAGGTTGTTGTTATCCAGATTTAACAACCCAGACAGAAGAGGGGATTGTCTTTGTTGCCCTGGAACCCGATTTAAATGAGAATTTATAAGGATATTTGGACATATATATTTTAAGAGGTCACAAATACTACCTAAATGGCAACACCTTAACTCATAGAAATAATTTCTTGGTCCCATGAGGATTCAAATATTTGAATACCTTTACTATATAATAGACAAGTTCCACTCTCAAGTAACTTATCCCATGAGTCCTTGTAAATATGAGAAAAGGAACAGAGGTGTTTCAGGAACAATATGATCAGAAAGTTTTATCTAAGACCAAACACATTCATTACTCAAGAGATAAAAGGCTCTCATTTGGGGTTGGGTGTCGAAATTTTCCACAATCTTTTTCACCTGTAATATTTAAATTTATTTCATAAGAACTGTTTCAGAGAGACAATATTATGTAGCATGAGACACAAAGACTTGTTTACCAGTGTGCATGGCTGGTTGCTGTTTAAAGTCTGTGCTTCACTGATAAACCAACAACTTTCCACCATATGGACTAGGCTTGTTCTACAGAAACTGAGCAAGTGCATGAAAGCTTATACAGGCCTGACCTTCTGGATATTTGTTTTGAAATTATCTTCTCTCATAATTTTTTAAAATTTACTTTTTTAATTCTTTTAAAATTTCACACAGTATATTTTAATCATATTCTTTCCTGTCTCCTAAATCCTCCTTCCTCATCCACCCACAGGGGTTTTATTCGAAGGAAGGAAGGAAGGAAGGAAGGAAGGAAGAAAGGAAGGAAGGAAGGAAGGAAGGAGAAGGGGAAGGGGAAAAGGGGAAGGGGAAGGGGAAGGGGGAAGGGAAAGGGGTAGAAGGGAAGGGAAGGGAAGGGAAGGGAAGGGAAGGGAAGGGAAGGGAAGGGAAGGGAAGGGAAGGGAAGGGAAGGGAAGGGAAGGGAAGGGAAGGGAAGGGAAGGGAAGGGAAGGAAGCCATTACAAATATAGAGTTCCATGTGTACTGACCAGCTGAGCCTGCCCTGGAATGTAGTTGCTATACCAGTATCACTCCATTGACTTTTCCCTCTCCCAAAAACTGTTTGGAAAAAAAAAAAAAAAGTTTCTTGGCTAGGGGTGGGACTCTGTGCCCATGCTCCTATCTCTATGTTAGCATTTTGCCTGGTTCAGGCGTATGAAAGTCTTGTACATGCTGTGATAGTATCTATAAATTAATATGTGCATCTAACATATTGTGCCTGAAAAATGCTGTGTCCTTAAAATTGTTCACCATCTCTAAACCTTATAATTTTGTGTCCCCTCTTCCCATAGATCCCTGAACATTGGAGCAGGGGTATTGTCTGAGTTAAGGTTTTACTGCTGTGAACAGATACTATGACCAAGGCAACTCTTATAAGGACATTTAATTGGGGCTGGCTTAAAGGTTCAGAGATTCAGTCCATTATCATCAAGGCGGCACCATGGCAACATCTAGGCAGGCATGGTACAGGAGGAGCTGAGAGTTCTACATCTTCATCTGAAGGCTGTTAACAGAATACTGACTTCTAGTCAGATAGGATGAGAGTCTTAAAGTCCATACCCACAGTGATACATCTACTCCAACAGGGCCACACCTTTTAATATGCCACTCACTGGGCTGAGCATATACAAACCATCACAGGTATGATACAGGCATTCTCTTCAGAAATGAGGACTCCAAAGACTCTACAAATTGTTCAGTTTGGGGTCTCAGTGGTAACTACTGTCCACTGCAAAGAGAATCTTATCTCATAAGGATTAAGCAGTGTACTGCTGTTTTAGAATCTTTTAATCTTCCCATAGATATCTGCATTCCTTGTTTTGAGTTAAGTATTATAACATGATTTCTATTTTAAGAACAATGTTAAAATAAGGTTCCAAAAGACCAGGAGAGTTTCAATGAAATATAAATATTAGATAAGTAACAGGAATACATTCTCAAGTAGTGTTCAAAGAGGAAAAGATGAAATTAGGGAATGGCAATAAAAAGGTATTTTTGATGTAGGAAATTACATGGTGATATGAAAGATTGATAATTGAGCAAAATAGGTCATTATTGAAATGGTAGCTTTAAGCCAACAAGAGAACATGTACCGTGTTGACTAAGTAGAAAGTTGTTCCTTTCCAGGTCTACCTAGAAAGGTAGGTTCAGAAATATAACTTATCCACAAAACAGGAAGAAGCAAGAAAAGTTAAGCAGAACACAAAGGTAGATAGTGTTGTGACAAGCTATGGTGACCTTTCATGCTTATCCCCAAGGTTTCAACAATAGGAATAAATATCACCAAATGAAAGGAAAATGGGGGACTGGGGAATGGACCATTTATAAAACCAAGGAGAAAAATAAAAAGAAATAAAAATAAAAATAAATGAGAGAAAGATTTCTGAAAGTGAACCCTCCCCTACCAGTAGTTCTCTACTGGATGGGAGTGTACCTAGTGATTAACTTCTAATACATACAAAATGGCAAAGTCAAGGGTGTCAGTCCTAACTCTATGTTATGACTTTGACTTCATTCTTTGTTACTCATGTTAAGCCATTCTTTGAGAAGGTCCATATTTGAGGAAATAATATATTTTATGAGAAGTCAGTGAAAAAACCAAAGCTTGTGACCTTAAAAAGGTGAACTTAGAAATAGATTCTCTCTGAAATAGGAAGGGGAAGAGCAGGATGCAAGGAATCCAGTGGGGAAGATGGAAAAGGATTGTAGGAGCCAGAGGGATGGCAAGCTATAAACATGAGGTCTCGCCAGTATGTCTAAATGAGGATGACAGACATGTTAACACTTAAGGGAAGAAGCCATGAGGTCTCAACTGTAGACAGAACAACAGAATGGGGGAAAAATCGTCTTCCCTAAGAAAGAAGACACCAACTGGTTATCCAATACCAAATAGTCAGGCCTGAAAATACGTAAATACAAGTCTCATTATATAACAGACTTGTTGTATTTATATATTTATAAATGTGTGTGTGTGTGTGTGTGTGTGTGTGTGTGTGTGTGTGTGTGTGTATGTGTAAAACAACAATTAAAGGAAGAGAGACTGAATTTTAAAGAGAGCCTAGAAGGGGTATGTGGCAGGGTTTAGAAGAAGGAATGGGAAGTGGGAAATGATATTATAATTGCAAATAAATTAGAAAAACATATGGGGAAAAGATAATAAGTACTCCCCATGGAAGCCTCAGAAGACTGTGGCCTTGGAAATTATTTTTAATTTGCATTCAAATTTCTGACCATCTAAACCTGTGTTATAAATACTATGAATACCGTTAAGCTATTAATAGTGTAGTTATATGGCCATAGATCACTAATACAAAATGTCTGTAATAGTTTTCCAGGAAATAAAATATTAATAGAATTATATCCAGTGGTGAGAATGTTTAAATATAACTCAGTGAATACATGTTTATTTCTATATGCAGAGATGTAATTTCAAGTTTGAGGACTTTGCAGAAGAGCATGATAAAACAAAAGAAAAGAATGGGCATGGCCCTTAATTGTGGGGTTTAGTTTCAGAAAGGAGAAAGAGAAAAGACTAAAGTTACTGGGGGCTGGGCTTTAATTATATTTTTATTAAAGACTTATATAAAGATAAAACTGGAAAGAGACTGTGGAGATGACAACCAGATGCATTTCTTTAAGTGTTTCTTGGCCATTCAAGATTCCTCTATTGAGAATTCTCTGTTTAGCTCTGTATGCCATTTTTATTTGGGTTATTTGGTTTGTTGGAGTCCAACTTCTTGAATTATTTATATATTTTGAATATTAACCTAATGAACAGGTTGATCAATGGAATTGAACTGAAGACCCAGAAATAAACCTACACACTTACGGACACTTGATTTTTGACAAAGAAGCCAAAGCCATACAATGTGGGGGGTAAAAGTGTCTTCAATAAATAGCACTGGTCTAACTGGATGTCTGTATGTAGAAGAAAGCAAATAGATCCATATTTATCATACAGTACAAAACTCAAGTCCAAGTGGATCACAGACCTCAACATAAAATCAGATAACTAAATCTAATAAAAGAGAAAGTGAGAATAGCCTTGAACAAACAGGTACAGGAGATGAATTCCTGAACAGAATACTTATGGCTCAGGCTCTAAGATCAACAATTCATAGTGGGACCTCATGAAACTGAAAGGCTCTGTAAGGCAAAGGACACTTTCAGTGGGACAAAATAGCAGCCTACAGATTCAGAAAAAATCTTTACTAGCCTATGTAGGCTTAGTTTTTTTAAAACCTACTTTTAATAAGGGTTCTCAAATGTTTCAACCCTGCTTCCAGCCCACCCTCCAAGGGTAGGGTAGAAAAGGTGATAAATAGGACAAGGGGATATGGACCTGTTTAGAAGTAGTTCCTTGGGAAGATTACAATTTCTATTTGCCAGGATACCACCAATCCATTTCAGAAGTGTCAAGATACCAAGCAGGAATCAGCAGCACTGGCAGGATCTAGCAGAACCCTCCAGGCCTCTGCTGAATCAATGGCAGTGACCAGGACCAGCCAGGATGCCAGAAGAACTTCTCTGCCGTACCTCTCTCAGTGAAGAGATCAGCAAAGGAGAAGGCTGATGAAATGTTGCAAAGCTAGCTCTGCAAGCATGCAGCCACTGTCTGTTGAGTCCTATTTATAGTCTCTCCAAACATCCCATGTCCTCCCACAGGTGATGCCTCAGCAAAACAACATGTGAGTCTGTATCATCTCTCATATCCAGGAACTTTCACTTCAACCCATTGAACTACTTTTAACAAAAATATTGAGTAGTTACAGTATGCCCAATTTTGTCCAGGAAATCTTTTCAATGCTTAAATTGTGGATAATTGTGCTCATTAGTACCATATACTCTCCATATTAGAATCTTTACCACAATTTTGGTTGAGTACTGTGTTATCTATGTCATCTAATTATATTCTAAGTTGTGGTACCAAAAGAACTATATGTGATGCATTTCAGTTACACTCTCAGCATTAAACCACACCTATATATTGGGTGATTCATATGACAAATACATTAAAAGAACAGTTATTTTAGACCATTTTGAAGGCATAGTATATTATTTGCCATTGGGAACCATGTCAAGTACTATTCCTCCTGTGTGTGTGTGTGTGTGTGTGTGTGTGTGTGTGTGTGTGTGTATGCAAATGTGTACGTGTGTGCATATACACATGTGTGCATATGAGGTGAAGGCCAGATAACCTTGGGTGACTTTACTGGAGCAGTCAGGAATAATTCTAAGATCTCCACATATCACTATTTAATCCTTACAATCCCTGATATTATGACCAAGTTCATGACTACAGACAGAGCAGCAAAGGCAGAGAAAAAAGCAAATGTCCAATGCTATATGGTAAATAGAGATAGAACCAGGATTCTTATGCAAGTGCTTAGACTGGAAACATTCAGCCATTAATGTAAAAGTGCGCGACAATGAAAAAGACTTATTTCACATGGTCCAACACACACCATTTTGGGATCATTAGAGACTGAAGGTGTTATGAATAGTAAGAGAGTGGAAAGGAGATAGTAGGAACACCTCATTGGTTTCAAAGTGTTTCAACCACCAATGATGACACTGTACATAATTCTAACAACCTCACAGATGCATGAGGGGTCAAACTGTGAATAAAGATCTCAACTTTCTGAATACTCAATCATTGAAAACAAGTCGGCAAGCTTGAAGCAATCTTTGACCATGTTTCTAAAATTGATCATTTAAACATTGTAGAGAATACGAATGAGCAAAGTATGCCTTTTGCTATGTGACTGTCCTTGAAGATAATTTTGACAGAGATAAGGCTAAAATCAATAAAACCGCTTGTGCTTTTAATCAAATAAAAAGCCTACAAACCTAATAGAGTGTTTACATTAAATCATTTCAGCAAAATTAAGTTTTTAATGATTTTTTATTTTTATTTTTATGTACATTGATGTTTTGCCTACTTGTTTGTCTGTGTAAGGATGTCAGATCCTCTGGAAATGGAGTTACAAACAGTTGTGAGCTGCCATACGGGTGCTGATATTTGAACCCAGGTCCTCTGGAAGAGTAGCCAGTGCTTTTAACCACTGAGCCATCTCACCAGCCCCCAAATTTCATTTTTAATATTATTTTACCATATAACATTTTGTTCATCCTTGTAACCTACCAGATATGCCTTTTAATATAAATTCCACATCCCTTCCTGGAGATATAGGGTTCACAGTATTGTAATATCCTGCAAACAATAGAGAAACATCTATCTTTCTCACCCTCACGTTGTAACTCAGGACTTACGGAAATTTTTCTAATATCAAGAAAATGGTTTGGGATGCTCTAACTTCTCTCCTTCCTGTGCTAGGATCCCAAGACAGAGGAGAAAAAGAGTTATTGGTGATTGTGGGGTCGTTAGGATATCTTCAAAGCAAAACCACAACTTCAATGACCTATGTTTAACAAACTAGAGCAGTGCTTCTCAGCCTTCCTATGCTGTGACCCTTTAATACACTTTCTCATGTTGTGGTGGCCCCCAACTATAAAATTACTTTTATTGCTACTTCATAACCATAATTTTGCTGCTGTTATGAACCTTAAGTAAATATCTGATACATAGAATAAAAGTAACTATCTGATACATAGGATATCCTATATGTGACCCTATCAAAGAGTCATTTGACCCCCCAAGGGGGTCGCAACCTACAGGTTAAGAACACTAGACTAGAGGGAAATTGTATAAAGGAGAATTGTTTGAAAATGTTCAGTTTCATTGTAAACAGATACTAAAAACACAAGAAAATCGCTTCTCGGCCTTTTGGCTAAGATCAAGTGTAAAAAACACAAGAAAAAAGTGGAAAATACAAAACAGTTATTAGGACGGAATGCATTCTATGGAACAACCCTGGTTAAAACGGGAATAAGATATTTTACTGAAACACTAAAATTAATATTTTATGCATTTAAGCTTACAAATCACTGAGATACTAGCAACAACTTATAGAAGTAAACAGTATTCCAACACAGGTTTTTTTTTTTAATTTTTCAATTGACAGTTTAATACTTTTACTTAATAAATTTTAGTCATTTTTCATCTCCAATTTCATTCTCTCCTCTCCTCTTCTTCTTCTTCTTCTTCCTCTTCTTCTTCTTCTTCTTCTTCTTCTTCTTCTTCTTCTTCTTCTTCTTCTTCTTCTTCTTCTTCTTCTTCTTCTTTCTCTCTCTCTCTCTCTCT
>NC_034594.1:71513183-71515029 GCF_900095145.1 Mus pahari | reverse complement strand
ATTGGGTTACCTCACTAAGGATGATATCCTCCAGATACATCCATTTGCCCAAGAATTTCATAAATTCATTGTTTTTAATAGCTGAGTAGTACTCCATTTTTGAAATGACCATGTCATCTCTGTCTTTGAGACTATCTATGTAATTAACTATGTTTAATGATTTACACATGTTGAACTATCCCTGAATGTCTGGAATGAAACCAAGTTAATCGTTATAAATTATCCTTTTTTAATGTATTCTTAAATTCTATTTTCAAGTATCATTGCTTAATCTGTTTTTTGGTTTTGTTATTGTTATATATTTGTCTTATTTTGGAATCAGGACACTACTGGCTTTGTAAAAAGAGGATTATGTGTTCCTATACTTTCTATTTTACAAAATAATTTTAAGTGTTGATATTAGTTACTATTTGAGGGTCTAGCAGAATTTTAGACTGAATCCATTTGGTCATGGGCATTTTTCTAAGTTGGTAGATTTTTAAGTTATTGCTACATTTTTATTGCTTATTGTTGATGTCTTTAAATTATTTGATCTTGGTTTCACTTTCATAAAACAAATACTATTAGACATAAAGCCACAGATTAACTCCAGGGGGTAGTCCATATGTATAAAACTTTTCATCTGTTCATTAAAATTTTTAAGGTTAGTAGATTATCAGTCTTTTATGATATGTACTGTCTCTCTTTTTATCCCTAATTTTATTAAATTGAGTATTCTCTCCACTTTGATTAATTAGGTTAAGGGTCTGCCAATTTTATCTTCTCAAAGAAAGGATATCTTTTTTAACCTTATGTTTCATTGATCCTTTCTTTGTTTCCATTTCATTAATTGATGCCCTGCTCTTGTTTCTCTCCATTTATTGATTTGGATTTGGTTTGTTCTTTTGTAAATGCTTTCAAATGAATCAATAGGACATAATTGACTTTAAAGACCTCTATGGACTCCCTGACCAAACGGTAATTTCACTAAAAATCTTCTGTTGTCATTATCGTTTCATTGTTGAATTTTGAAATTATCTTAGTAACAAGTTTGAATAAGACATTTTCATATATCCTTTCCTTGGGTTACCCCACCCACACTTCTTCCCTCTCTTCCAGCTCTCAACCATCATCTCCACTTAATCTTTTAGCCTCCAGTATTTCTCCTCTCTTCTTTCATATCGCATTTATTCTACTATCTTTCTAACTATATTTTTACATTAAGTTGTGAGACAAGTAGGCTTTCCTACGGCTACCATACCTTTGCCTTACTTTCCTCCACACTCCTGGTCCCTCCCTGTCTGTCTTTCCACCCTATTATGTCAACTCTCTCCTTTCACTTTATTTGTAATCTACTCTCTCTCCCTTTATATGCCCACTGCCTTACTCCATGGTTTGTTTTTCCTTGAGTATTTCTATCTCCTTATTACATTCAATTTTCATATCTTGAGTTGACTTCCTTACATCCAACTGTGTGTAGTATTCTCCATGACTTCTTTGAGTATTTTGATGACATTTATCATCATTCTTTTGTATTCCTAGAATTTTATATTGGTCATTTTCATTAGAAGTCATTGCTATGAGACTGGAAGTTTGTGGGGGAAAAAAAAAACAGGTTATATTGTTTCATCATGTTCCCAGTGTTTTCATTCTAGAACTTTGTCTGTTTGTCCATTGATGTCTGGAATAGTCCTCAAGATGCTAGAAGAAATAATTTTGAGTATCATAAATGTATGAAGAGACACAGATATTGAACCGGATCATCCAACTTATATATTAATTGGAACACATAATACTCTATCAATAGGTACAACGTGTGTGTGTGTGTGTGTGTGTGTGTGTGTGTGTGTGTGTGTGTGTGTGTGTG
>NC_034594.1:71506667-71513103 GCF_900095145.1 Mus pahari | reverse complement strand
AGAGAGAGAGAGAGAGAGAGAGAGAGAGAGAGAGAGAGAGAGAGAGAGAGAGAGCTTACTTAAGGAAAAATTCAGAGGACAAGGGTAATCATCAACCTTACTATAAACCCTGTGACCAACAATCCTGATCTAAATATGAGATTTACTGGTTCAATGATAGCACAGATACTTTGGGAGTAACCAACTACTCTCTTGTTAGATTTAAGACCTACGCCTTGAGATATAACCCATACCCGGTACTGCTAAGATGTTTAATAATTTAAGACTGCATAGACTATGGACCTAGGGGAAAAGTAAATACTATTACTCTGCCAAAGAAACATAACAATATAATGACTCCTAATTGCATCCTATTATACACACAGATCATTAAAGAAGCCTCTTCCTGCAGCAGATGAGAACAAATACAAAGACCCACAACTGGATAGTGTACAGAGAATAAGACAAATACAAAGACCCACAACTGGATAGGGTACAGAGAATAAGACAAATACAAAGACCCACAACTGGATAGTGTACAGAGAATGAGACAAATACAAAGACCCACAACTGGATAGTGTACAGAGAATGAGACAAATACAAAGACCCACAACTGGATAGTGTACAGAGAACAAGGGACATCAGAACACTGACTCACAAATGGGATATTTTCATCAAATCCTTCTTGTATAGCCTCGGGGAACCCTGCAGAAGAGGAAGCAGCAAGATTATAAGAACCAGAGGTGATGAATGACTCCAAGAAAAGACTCTTCCAAAAACAAGAGGATTCACAATCATATAACATCATAGTGATCACAACAGCATTCATTGGGCTCTTTCCATGTTGGTAGTCATGGGAGTCCAAAAGCTCCCAAAACAATATGTTATTGATATCATTCTTGATTGCCTCCCAAAAGCTGTATGTCCTATTACTGAACATACTATGCACTTTCAACAAAGGACTGATAGGAATCAAGCTAGAATTGACTTGCAAACCTCCTTTTTTTGAACACTAGCTTTCATAGGACTGTGCAAACTGCCAGTTGGGGGAAACAATCAGTAGTCCTATTCAGTTGTGATGCCTACAAACCACAATAATCATCAGGATCCTCAAAGCTATAATAGTGGCACCTACATGTTGGTGATACGCAACCGTTATTTAATTGGACTTAAGGCTGTGTGAGGAAATAGCAAATACCCATGACCCACATTATTATTATTATTAATTCCATTAATATTTAAGAAGACAAAATAATAGTTTTAGATGAAATCACATACATCCGTACGTGTATATCATTGTAATTTGCTCATAGTCACCTCTCTATTGTCTTTTCCTATGTCCCCCTTTTCAAATACTCTCCATTATGCTTTCATGTCTCTCCTATATAGACATAATGTATGAAAACATATATACATATATATGAAATATATATCTTTATTTGAAAGAAAAATTGTACTTTTTGAGTCTGATTTATTTAGCACAATAATTTTTAATTCCTTTCTTTAAAAAACATATTTTGCTTAAATAAAACTCTATTGTTTTCATTTTTTTCTTCTGCTGTGATAAGCAACATGACCAAAAGCAGCTGGGCTTTAGGGAGTACAGGGCGGGGAAAGTAAAGAACTCAAGGAGAACCTTGAAACAAAGCCTTGTAGGAACACTATTTGCTGGTTGCTCAGTCATGGCATTTTTATATAGCTCAGGACTAATTGCCTAGAAATGATGCCACCCAGAGTAGGCAAGGCCCTCCTGCATCAAGTATTACTCAGTATAATTTCTGTAGACATTCTCATAGACTAGTGTGATCCAGGAAATTTTTTAACAGAGACTTAACTCTCAGAGGACTATAGTTTATGTCGTCAATTAAAGCTAACCGTGTGTGTGTGTGTGTGTGTGTGTGTGTGTGTGTGTGTGTGTGTGTGATTTTTTTTGGAGAGGAAAGAGTTTATTTCATCTTATGTCTTGAAGTACATAATGAATGGTAGTCAGGACAGGAAATCAAACGTGAACTTGGAGGCAGGCACTGAAGAAGAGACCATGAAGGAATAGAATTACTCTCTTGTGCAGACTGATTCCTTATTCCAGCTGTTCAGGGACGGCACTTACAATAGTAAATAATTAGTCAAGAAAATACTCAATGGTCTTTTGCCTACTAGACAATCTAATGGCAACATTTTCTCAACTGAAGTTTCCTTTTTCACTTTGACTCCTGTTAGACTATGTTTGACAAAAAAGGAAGGAAGGAAGGAAGGAAGGAAGGAAGGAAGGAAGGAAGGAAGGAAGGAAGGAAGGAAGGAAGAAGGAAGGAGGAAGGAGGAAGGAAGGAAGGAAAGAGGAAGGAAAGAAGGAAGAAGGAAGAAGGAAGGAAGGAAAGATTTTTTTTTTTAAGAACCAGATTCTGGTTTTGTTTATTCTTTGTGTAATTCTTTTTCTTTCTACTTGGTTGATTACAGCCCTGATTTTGATTATTTCCTGCCGTCTATTATTCTTGGGTGTACTTGCTTTTTTTGTTCTAGAGCTTTCAGGTGTGCTGTTAAGCTGCTAGTGTATGCTCTCTCCGGTTTCTTTTTGGAAGTACTCAGAGCTATGAGTTTTCCTCTTAGCACTGCTTTCATTGTGTCCCATGAGTTTGGGCATGTTGTATCTTCATTTTCATTAAATTCTTAAAAGTCTTTATTTCTTCCTTGACAAATTCCATTGAGTAGAGTGTTGTTCAGCTTCCATGTATATGTGGGCTTTCTGTTGTCTTTGTTTCTTTTGAAGACCAGCCTTAATCCATAGTGATCTGATAGGAAGCATGGGATTATTTCAATCTTCTTTTATCTGTTGAGGCCTGTTTTGTGACCAATTGTAGTGTCAGTTTTAGAGAAAGTACCATGAGCTACTGAGAAGAAGGTATATTCTTTTGCTTTAGGGTGGAATGTTCTATATGTTAGATTCATTTGGTTCATAACTTCTGTTAGTTGCACTGTGTCTCTGTTCAGTTTCTGTTTCCATGATCTGTCCATTGATGAGAGTGGGGTATTGAAGTCTCCCACTATTATTGTGTGAGGTGCAATGTGTGCTTTGAACTTTAGTAAAGTTTCTTTTATGAATGTGGATATCGTTGCATTTGGAGCAATGATGTTCAGAATTGAGAGTTCATCTTGGTAGATATTACCTTTGATGACTATAAAGCATCCTTCCTTGTCTTTTTTGATAACTTTAGGTTGAAAGTCGATTTTATTCAATATTAGAATCGCTACTCCAGCTTGTTTCTTGGGACCATTTGCTTGGAAATTTGTTTTCAAGCCTTTAATTCTGAGGTAGTGTCTGTCTTTGTGCACTGAGGTGCAGCAAAATGTTGGGTCCTGTTTAGTAACCAATCTGTTAGTCTATGTCTTTTTACTGGGGAACTGAGTCCATTGATGTTAAGAGATATTAAAGAAAAGTGATTGCTGTTTCCTGTTATTTTTGTTGTTAGAAGTGGAACTATGTTTGTGTGGCTATCTTCTTTTATGTCTATTGAATGAAGATTATTTTCTTGCTTTTCCTAGGGTGTAGTTTCCCTCCTGGTCTTTGAGTTTTCCATCTATTATACTTTGTAGGGCTGGATTTGTNGAAAGATACTGTGTAAATTTGTTTTTGTCATGGAAGATCTTGGTTTCTCCATCTATGGTAATTGAGAGTTTTGCTGGGTATAGTAGCCTGGGCTGGCATTTGTGTCCTCTTAGGGTCTGTATGACATCTGTCCAGGATCTTCTAGCTCTCATAGTCTCTGGTGAGAAGTCTGGTGTTATTCTGATAGGTCTGCCTTTATATGTTACTTCACCCTTTCTCCCTACTGCTCTTAATATTCTTTCTTTGTTTAATGCATTTGGTGTTTTGACTATTATGTAACAGGAGCAATTTCTTTTCTGGTCCAGTCTTTTTGGAGTTCTGTAGATTTCTTTTATGTTTATGGACATCTCTTTCTTTAGGTTAGGGAAGTTTTCTTCTATAATTTTGTTGAAGATATTTACTGGCCCTTTAAGTTGAGAATGTTTACTCTCTTCTATACCTATTATCCTTAGGTTTGGTCTTCTCATTGTGTCCTGGATTTCCTGAATGTTTGGGTTAGTAGCTTTTTACATTTGGCATTTTCTTTGACTGTTGTGTCAGTGTTATCTATGGAATCTTCTGCCCCTGAGATTCTCTCTTCCATCTCTTATTCTGTTGTAGTCTGTTGCTCCTGATCTTTCCTAGGTTTTCTATCACCAAGGTTGTCTCCCTTTGTGATTTCCTTATTGATTCTTTTTCCAGTTCTAGATACTGGATGGTTTTGAACTGTTTTTGTGTTTTCCTGCAATTCATTAAGCCAATTTGTGTTTCTAAGGGCTTCTACTTGTTTACCTCTGTTCTCCTATATTTTTTAAAGGGAGTTATTTATGTCCTTCTTAAAGTCCTCTATCATCATCATGAGATGTGACTTCAAATCTGAGCCTTGCTTTTCTGATGTGTTGGGGTATCCAGGGCTTGCTGTGGTGGGGAAACTGGGTTCTGATAAAAGCAAGTAGCCTTGCTTTCTGTTACTTATGTTCTTCCCCTTGCCTCTTGTCATCTGGATATCTCTGGTATTAGCTGGTGTTGCTCTCTCTTACTGTGGCTTGTCCCTCCTGCAAGCCTGTGTGTCAGTACTCCTTGGAGACCAGTTCTCTCTGGGAGGAATTTGGGTATGGACCGGCACAGGGTCAGCTCTGGGGTGCAGATGGAAACCTGAAGGATTCTGTCCCCAGCTATTCCTTGATTCCTGTATCCTGATGACTCTGGGCTGGTTCCTCATGGGCCAGGAATTTGAGCAGAAGTGGTAGTCTTACCTGTCCTCACAGGTGTGCCAGCACTCATGGGAGATTTGGGTGTGGAACACTATGGCATAGGGTCAGCTCCAGGCACAGATGAAAACTGGAAGCAAATATTTTCTTATAATTTGGAAATTCATTCATTCTGCTTTCTCTTTGGAGAAAACATTTGTCATTTTATTTATTACCAACTATAAATATAATATATATTATATTAATTTTATATATTTATTCCTAACTGTACATATATGTAAGATTCTTGAAAACAGTATAGCATGTTAGTGCATTTATGTGAAATAAAACTTAAAATATTGGTTAAATGAATTTTAAAAACAGAATTGGGCCATACAGATTGTCAATTAAAAACAAATCTAATGTCTAAGCATGTGTTATTTTATTAAGTACCTAAGTACTTAAACTTGTCATTTTTTGGTTCATTTGTACAAAAGGTGCTACATCTGAATGTTCATCATTCATGTGATTCTCCTAAAAATTCATGTCCAGAGTGCTGACAATGAGATCTGTTCATTATTCACACTTCACACTATGGACTACATTTAGATCATGATTCCTATCAGTTCTTTTTTGCTTCATTGATTTTTGGAGTATTCGATATGTTTATAAATCACAGTTATAGTATTACCACAATCTATAACAACATATTAACTTCAAGACAATGTCAACACAGGAATGCTATGAAATACATTACTCAGTGGCAACCTGGTTACTATGATATCACCTATAAAAGAGTAACAAACACTTATAGTTTTTAACTAATTTAAAATAATTCCTGAAAAATCAGAAATAGACCCCCCCAACCGGGGGGGGGGGTATAGGGGACTTTGGGGATAGCATTTGAAATGTAAATGAAGTAAATACCTAATAAAAATTGAAAAAAAAGAAAAAGAAAAATCAGAAATAATTGAATGATCTTCCCTTCTGAAACTGGCATATTAATCCAACATTCCTTAAATATTTCCAATGATAGTAAGAATCCATTACACTATGAGAAGCATAGCTCTATTATACATACAAATTCTTTTGAACATTTTCTTTCCAAAGTGGTATCTTCTAACAGCACAGAATCCATAGTGAAGCAGAGAATATTCAGTTCTATTTTGGGATTATTTATAAATGCTCCCATTTTGTAGTATGTGTGGAGACTTCTAGATAAGAAGGTACTATTTCTTTTAATATTTCATAAAATCATGCAATTTTCTCTGAACAGTAATAACTATTTCTTTAGCAGTTCACTTAAGGAGCCATTCATATTTATTATATCTTTGGGATGCTTCTTGAGGTTTAACCCAAGTGAAACCTCCAAGTACTTTATATTCTACATATGGAAGAGAAAATTAGAATCAAATATCATTTAAAGCTCTTCCAGGAAGAATTCAGTGGCTGAACAAGGTCAAAATATCACAGAATAAATTTTCTCAGTGACTCAATTAAATATTGCTAGCAAGCCTATATTTTTTAAATCCTCATGCTTCTACAATAAATGTGTTATGTTTTCTTTTTACAGTTCTGAAAAATGTTTCTGCTCAGGCCTATGTGCACTGACTTTGTCTCTGGATACTGTGGAATTATACACAAGTATATGGAGGGATTATACACAAGTATCTTGTGGGATTATACA
>NC_034594.1:71466403-71506145 GCF_900095145.1 Mus pahari | reverse complement strand
GTATCTGGTGGGATTATACACACGTATCTGGTGGGATTATACACAAGTATCTGGTGGGATTATACACAAGTATCTGATGGGATTATACACAAGTATCTGGAGTTGCTGTTACCTTTTTCCAAACTCATTCCATAAAGTGCTAGCTGATCAGGCATGCAAATAAAACAAAAACCAGTAATAGCAACAACAACAAAAAAGAAGAAAACAGAAGCATCAAACTATAAAGAAAAGAGAGTACAAAACAATTTCATATTCTAATATGCCTTTTGAAGTAGAAACTTAACAGTTCGTTGAAGAGTCAGTTGTGTTAGATGGTGTTTTGGTTTCCTGAAGAGGACACAGGTGAAAGGAAGGTTTCACTGAAGCAGACACAGTAGAGAGGATGTTCTGGGAAAGCAAGCACTTGAAAGGACACTTGAAAGATTATTTGCTAACAACACACATGTATTGCTCTGCCTTACATGGTGTAGTTGAGCTCCATTTGTCAGGACACTGAAGACGCAGGCTGATTGGATGCACATGCTGAGACAATACGTGTGCTGAGGCAAGGCATGTGGAAGACACATGTTTGGAGGGTATAAATAGGACTCCTTGGAGTAACACAGAAAGAGTTTGGCTTCCTGATACAGCTATCTGTGCTGTGCTTGTGGGTCTCACGTCTTCGCTGATCTTTGCTTCCCTGAGAGAGGCAAAGCCAAAAACTTCTCCTGATGTTCCTGTTGGTCCCTCCTGCTGACTCAAGTTGAGGCTGAAGCCTGGCTCTCTGCTAGGTCATGTCACTGCTGTTGCTAACCCGACTCTACCAAACTGGACTGCTGGTGTATCCATGAAGTGTTTGTGAGTGGATCCAGTTGCCTCTGTCTGCTAACCTGCGAACTGAACTGCCTATTTCCAGACAGCAGAGATGGGAGTTGCTCCAAAGAACCTTTCTAAACAGGTCCACTTCCCCATATCATTTCTTTTCCACTACTTCTGATGAGTAATGGGCTACAAGGGAGGTTAAAGCATTTAAAAAACATTAAAAATCGGATTTGAAAAAAATTAAAGTTACAGCCTTTACTAAAATTGTTGCCTTAGGAAACAGAAATTCAATTTTCCTACACACATTTCAAAGCACACTGGCTTCTATGTATAAGAGGTAGAGCTATTCTCTCATTCAACAGAAGAATGGATATAGAAAATGTGGTGCATTTATGCAATGGAGTATTATTCAGGTGCTTAAAGGAATGTTATGCCATGGGACTTGAAGAAGACAGGAAGAAAGCACTGGACCAAACGCAATTTAAATTACACAAATTTCCCATGTCCATTCACTCTTTATATTGTTCCTGGGCATATGAACCTCAATAAGATTATATAGGCAACACTATTTTCAGAAAAAAAAATGAGAAAAAAAATGTCTGTGTCTTCTCAGGCACATTCTCAAACTCCTCAAATTTGGAATTCTAAGTAAACAAGATTCAAGCAGAATGTCAAAAACTTCCTTTGCAGTAAATTAAGCTAAACTTGTCTGTTCAGCTTCCTAAGAGGCGAGACGGGGAATGCCGCGTGAAGACGTGATGGAACCGATGGTTGTTGAGCTGCGGATAGGGTTTAATCTAAAAAAGTCTGATTTGTTTTTACCTTTTCGTTTTCTCAAACCCTGAGACTGTGTAATGGGAGTAGAACTCAATGATCTTAGTGTGATGTCGCAAATGGAAGCAACCACTTTGCTAAACCCAGACGGTTATGGAGGTTCCTGAAGCAGCGATAGCTACAGCCATGGTGAAGGCTTTAATTACTGCCAGCAAGCAAAGGACAGCAGGAGAAGCTAACCAGAGATGTGACCCGGAAGCCTCAAGTAGACAGACAGTAGTGGGCTCAGCCAATTATGGCGGAGGTAGGCACCAGCTGCTACAAAGAAGACATGCGTTAGGTAATATTTATGTGGGGGGGGCACAAATCTTAAAGACTGCATTGCTCTTTTGCTTGTTTTGGCTTTTGTGTGTCTTTGTAGGGTTATTTTGTGTTTCTTGTTTTTGTTTGTTGATGTCTGAGAAGGAGAAACAGAGAATATAATCTGGGTGAATAGGAAGGAGAGGAGGATCTGGGAAGCACTGGGGAGAAAAAAAAAACATGATCAAAATATATTGTATGAAAATATTTTCCAACACAAAATTTAAAAGCCTGGTTTTTAAAAAATAGGCCCCAGTGCTCTCCAGGCCTTAACTTTCTTCTCGGCTGCATTACAGCTCAGACATCCATTCCACAGAAAAGATACATGGAAAATAAAAATAGGACATAAAGGGACATTTTATTCTACTTTTTAAAAAAGAGTTGTGTGTATGGTCCTTTACTAGGCAGATAGTACTTTTATTCCAGTTTGATGTTTCAGTAGTCAGAACACCTCCCAGTCTGACACCAAGCCTGTCTGTAGTGCCAAGAAAACAAGTCTGAATTGAGTCTTTCCTGATAAGATTTATGAAATCTGACTAACTGGTGGCACTCTGGGTCCTTCCTGATGGTAACACCGTATGTGCTCCATGAGACCACCTTGAAAACTTCTCTCTACATTTTCTAATGGCTTTACTTATTTTGAATGCTAATGTAATATTTTAAAACCACCAGGCCATTAGGAAATAAACCTCAATAACAAACATAGCATTATAAAATGCTATGGGGTTAAAAAAAAAATACTGCAATATCTTTATACTGATATTTTTCTGATATACGACCTGTCTCAAAAGGCAATTTTTCAAAAAAAATAATATACACAAATGACAGACTGGTGATAAATGGATACAGATATTTCTTGAAACCCTCAGGATTATTACTGTGTTTACTGACTCAAAAGTAAAATTATCCTGGCTGTGATGGTTTGAATATGCCTGGCCCAGAAAGTGGCACTATTAAGGAGGTAGAGCCTTGTTGGAATAGGTGTGCCTTTGTTGGAGGAAGTGTGTCATTGTGGGCGGGGGCTTTAAGACACTCATACTAGCTCCCTGGAAGCTAGTTTTCTCCTAGTGGCCTTCAGATGGAAGATGTAGAACTCTCAGCTCCTCCTGCACCATGCCTGCCTGGATGCTGCCGTGCTCCGAACTTAATGATAATGGATTGAACCTGTAAGCCAGCCCCAATTAAATGTTGTCCTTATAAGAACTGCTTTGGGCATGGTGTCTGTTCACAGCAATAAAACCCTAACCAACTAGGACACTGGCCCTGTTTACTTTTTACAAATCTTTATTACTTCTATGTAGTAAGACCCTCCATCAGTCTCCTAGAGTTAAGTGCATGTGGAGTTCCAATAAGTTAATTCATATGACATGGGAATAAGAGGTCCCAATAGCAGATGACTTTTCTACTCTACTATCTTGGCATACATCTTCAAAGGTGTATCAAGCATTAAACTATGTACTAAATTGTATATGTTCCCTAAGAAATAAAAACACCCCTATTTTTTCTGATACTTATATTTAGGATATATTTACCAAGAACAAATGTTTTGTTCATAATATTTACAATTTAAACACCCAAAACATTTTCACTTCTCAAGCTTGTCAATAAAAGACAGTCTATGTTACTGATCATTATTTTAGATAGCATTTTGGGTGTTGTAATTTCTTTTTAAAACCCGGAATCTAGAAATAACCTCATTGTACTCATTTCCCACAAGTCTATTAGACAGTTTAGTTGGTTGGTCTCTCCTGCTCCCTGAGAGAATTAGAATCATATTTTTGACCTAGAAATATGATTGCATAGTGAATAGTATGTCCTCAGACATACTGTCCCTCAGGGCATAGAATCTCTACAAGTATATACTTATAATAAAATATAAAGAGAACTGTAGCAAGGTTAAAAAAAATACAATCCTAAAGGGAAATGAGTGCTAATGGCCAATAAATTATTTTCCATCCCCAGTGGCTTTATTTAAAGCAAAACTACAATCTGGGGATTTCCATCCATTCCCTAGGTTGGCAATAACAAAGCCTGTAATATTATGGTGTCAGAGAAGCATTTTAAAGTAAAATAAAAATGGTTTTTAAAAAAAACTGGTCAATTAAGATAAAAAAAAAGCAGACATAGGTTCTGAACACTGTGGGCTTCATCACACCCAGGCAGAAATGAAAGCTGTGAAATGTATGCGTTGCATTTGGGGACCTGTACCTTCCCTACCCTCAGCGTAAGGAAGGACAGGATTCTGCATGGCATTAGCTGAGATGAATCACTCAGCAGTGAGCACTGCCTTGCCTGTCTACATTGGCAGCTGCCAAGAGTTCCTCTGCTCAGCATTTCTGAAAGGAATCGTCCGGTGAAGCTGCTTGGCATTCAGAACATGGCAGCCTTTGAAGAACTTTACGTACTCCCCAAAGGCCATTTCTCATCCTCAATACAAAGGACCTAAACTTTCTGGCAGACACTGACTTTTATCTTTTCTGTCTTCTGTGGACTCCTGCAATTACCACAAGTGTACAAGAGAGCAGAAAATGTAGTCTTTCGCTTGTCACACCTGAATTTATTTGCTTCTATTTCAACTTACTGCCCAGCAAGGCATGTCTTATTCATTTGGATGACACATTCAATCTCTGTCTATGTCTCTCATTTCTTCCTCTTCTGCATCGAAACAAAGTTTTTATACTTTGATTACCAGTACTGTGAACCTCAGAATCATCCTGCTGTTTGCAAAGGAAAATAAGACTGTTGCAGAAACAGAGATGAATAAGGAACCCCATCTTACCTAACAATTAAGAAGAGCAACAGGAGACCAGCACCCTACACACGAAGCACCATGACTTCATTAATTAGAGAGGACATAAAATTAAGCACATTTATCTCTTCAGCTTTGGAGTTTTCAAAAGTGCAGAGGTCAAACACACACACACGCACAAACTCTAATCAGCTGCAATTCTCACAGGCTTGCCTTTAACGCTGCAGTATCAAAAAATTGCAATTTACTTTATTGAGTAACTCTATTATTATATTGCCCTGCTCTACAATGAAAAATATTAACGTTGTCTGAAAAGTAGCTTCTGCTATGAACACAAGGATACTGAGGCTGGCAGCCACATTCACAGCTCAAAAACAGCATCTACTAAAGAGGTGAGACAGAAGGACAAGCATGTCAAGAAAAGCTTAGGTGTGATGGGAAGCCATGTCTGTCTGTCATAGCACAGTGTCGCTGAGTAGGGCAGCATTCATTTATAGCTTGAGTTCCGTAACGGAAATTTAATTTACTGCCTAACTTTGTCACATATTTGTTCCCAGTTCTAGTCCCCTAAAAGACTATCCAATGTGATACAAATTACACAACAAATATAATGGAAAGGGTACAGTCTGTGATTAACGAAACAAAGAAGACACACACACACAAAAAAAGTGTCTTATAAATCACAGGTCATCTTTCAGGATAATATAATAGCAACCCGTGACCGTGTCCAGTATTTGCACAGGTATGGGGGGAAAAAATTCATCCTTGCCTAGCCTGTGGAGACCTGGCTTTCTCTCCAGGCAGTGCAGGTGACCAGGGTACCAAATAGGATAGAGTAGATATTGCTAACTGTTCTTAAGTTGAAAATGGTTTGCATTGGTATGCCCCAAGTCAGAAGTAGCAACAAGTCCCCAGATAAGCTTCAGGCTCAGTAGAGGGCAAGTTCATCCTTCCCATCACTCACATTCCTGTCTGGCATAGCATCCTTTTACATCATGACACAGAGCTCCGACTCCACCCAGTCTGATGCATTAACTAACAGTAAAGCGAAGGAGCCAACTGTCTGATGGGCAACCTGCCTTTCACTATTTTTCCTTAATGTGAACTATTAATCACAGCAACATTACTATGATGTGGGCTTCCTTTGGGTAGGAGAGGTAAGGATTAGTAAAAACATAGTTTTGTACAGAAACTTCAGGGTTTTTTTTTTTCATATATATGCATTGATTCTGGCTTCTTCAAAACTACACATACCTGTCAAAATCTGATTCCTAATTTCTCTTGCCTCTCTTCGTGTCTTTGTGTCATTATTATTATTATTATTATTATTATTATTATTATTATTATTATTATTATTATATTATTATTATTATCCTTTTATTGGATATTCTTTATTTACATTTCAAATGCTATCCCCTTTCCAGATCTGCACTTTGGAAATCCCCTCTCCAACTGTCTCTATGAGGGTGCTCCCCAATCCACCCACCCACTCCTGTCTTCCCTCCCTGGCATTCCCCTACACTAGGGCATCAAACCCTCACAGGACCAAGAGCCTTTCCTACCACTGAGGTCCAATAAGGCCATCTTCTGCCACATATGTGGCCAGAGCCATGGGTTCCTCCATGTGTATTCTTCGGTTGGTGGTCCAGTCCTTGGGAGCTCTGGAGGGGTCTGGCCAGTTGACACTGTTGCTCCCCCCGACACACAGGACTGCAAACCACCTCAGCTCCTTCAGTCCCTTCTCCAATTCCTCCATCAGGGACCCATGCTTAGTTCAGTGGTTGGCTGCAAGCCTCCACCTCTGTATTTGTCAGGTTCTGGCAGAGCCTCTCAGGAGACAGCCATATCAGGCTCCTGTCAGCAATCACTTCCTGGCATCCTCAGTAGTTTCTGGGTTTGGAGATTGTATATGGGATGGATTCTCCAGGTGAGACAGTCTCTGGATGGCCTTTCCTTCAGTCTCTGCTACTCACTTTGTCTCCATATTTCCTCCAGTGAGTATTTTGTTCCCCCTTCTAAAAAGCAATGAAGCATCCAAACTTTGGTCTTTCTTCTCCTTGAACTTCACATAGTCTGTGAATACCTTGAGTATTCCAAGCTTTTGGGCTAATATCCATTTATCGGTTAGTGCATACCATGTATGT
The DNA here is from genome assembly GCF_900095145.1 of Mus pahari. Classification (NCBI taxonomy): domain Eukaryota; kingdom Metazoa; phylum Chordata; class Mammalia; order Rodentia; family Muridae; genus Mus; species Mus pahari. The sequence continues at coordinate 71,499,317 of NC_034594.1, read as the reverse complement.
TCTTTTGTGACTGGGTTACCTCACTCAGGATAATATTTTCAAGTTCCATTCATTTGCCTAAGAATTTCATGAAGTCATTGTTTTTTCATACCTGAGTAGTATTCCATTGTGTAAATGGACCACATTTTCTGTATCCATTCCTCTGCTGAATGACATCTGGGTTCTTTCCAGTTTCTGGCTATTATAAATATGGCTGCTATGAACATAGTGGAGCATGTGTCCTTATTACATGTTAGAGCATCTTCTGGGTATATGCCCAGGATGGTATTGCTGGGTCCTCAGGTAGTACTATGTCCAATTTTCTGAGGAACCTCCAGAATGATTTCCAAAGTGGTTGTACCAGCTTGCAATCCCACCAACAATGGAGGAGTTCGCCTTTCTCCACATCCTCACCAGCATCTGCTGTCACCTGAGTTTTTGATCTTAGCCATCTGACTGGTATGAGGTAGAATCTCAGGGTTGTTTTGACTTACATTTCCCTGATGACTAAGGATGTTGAACATTTTTTTAGGTGCTTCTTCTCGGTTATTTGGTATTCCTCAGTTGAGAATTCTCTGTTTAGCTCTGTTCCCCATTTTTAATAGGGTTATTTGGTTCTCTAGAGTCTAACTTCTTGAGTTCTTTGTTTATATTGGTTAGTAGCCCTCTATCAGATATGGGATTAGTAAAGATTTCCTCCCAATTTGTTGGTTGCTGTTTTGTCCTATTGACAGTGTTCTAAAGCCTTACAGAAGCTTTGCAACTTTATGAGGTCCCATTTGTCAATTTTTGATTTTGGAGCATAAATCATTGTTCTGTTCAGAAAATTTTCCCCTATGCCCATATGTTCAAGACTTTTCCCCACTTTCTCTTCTATTAGATTCAGTGTATCTGGTTTTATGTGGAGGTCCTCGATCCACTTGGACTTGAGCTTTGTACAGGAAGATAAGAATGGATCAATTTGCATTCTTCTACATCTATACAGACTCTCTCTCTCTCCTCCCCACCCCACCCCACCCCTTTCCTTCTCTGTCTCTCCCTCTCACTTTTTTCTTCCTCTCTCTGTTGGAGATTGGTTCTAATGCTTTGATTCAATTGGGACTCCGCATGTCCAAATGCTAAAGGTCCTTGTCCCCAATTGGTTTTTGATCAGTAAATATACCAACAGCCAATGACTGGTCGTGGGATGGGACCCTTACAGTTGTGCTGGCTAGGATGCCATGGGGGCGGGGAGAAAAAGGAGGGTCACCATGAAGTGGTGGAATATGGATGTATGATGGACATAAGTGCTGCAGGAGAGAAAGCCAACCAGCCATGTGATATTTCAGGTAAATGGCCACTGGCCATCTCACCAATTGGACCTGGGGTAACAGGGGAAGCTTTTAGAGTACCCAGCCTTTGAGGTATCCAAGGCAATTTTAAAATAAGCTAATATGAGTGTGTCTTTCATTTGAGGATCCAAAGATTACCTAGGCAGGTGACTGGAAGTGTGACTTATACAAAGTATAACAATATGATACAGTAAAATACTATAAAAATCGTTCACATTTTCTTGATGAAATTAAACTGCTTTAATGTTTGAAGGATAAATTCATTATGTGCCCTATCATAGGTGCAGCCTATAAGATAAAGATTTTCTGAGGAGGAGTAGCCTAGTGAAGGAAAAGAAAGAACTGAGATATCCAGTCACCAAGAATGATGTGTTTCTCGGGTCTGGCTCCCAGTTCTCCCAGAATGTCACAACTGACAAGCAGCTGAAAAATTTTCAAGTATGGATTTTATCAATTCCACCTCTGTACTTCTAGAAACAATTACTGATTCACAGATGTCCAATTACAATCTAAAATAATCCATACCAGCAAAATTAATACTGAAAATTGTTTCATTAATAAAGGAGAAGGAAGAGGAAAGTTATGTTTTGGAATGAGTCCTTGCCTCTGTGGAAAACAGACTTCTTTTTATACAATGGAGTAATGAGGTTCCTAGATATAATACTAGCTCACACTATAAATTTCAATGTAAGCAGTTCTTAGATTCAGGCAAATTATTAAGTTGATTTTTAACTCTTACTTTTTTTCTTTAAAAGGCAAATCACAGTCTACCTGTCGGAAACAAAATACCAGGAAAACAGTGGTTACATCTCAAAACAGCTACATACCAGCAACATATTTTTAATGAATACATAAAAAAATCAAAATACCAATAATGGTTAGCTGTGAATCAAAGAAGCATTAGCTAATCAACCTGTGATCATTCCAGCCTTTGTTATGGCTAGGGTCACATGCATGATTCACTGTAAAAAAAAAGGGGGGGGGATGTTAAGAATCACTCAGCACTTTTATAGAACTACATGAAAATATCTGTGGTTAAAATGAAGTCTCTGTCTTAGTAAGGCAAATAAACCCATTTTAGTGTTAAGTGGATCTTAGCACTTTTGAAATGTAAAATATTTACCCAGATAATAGGTTATACATCATTCTAGCTAATTAATTTTAGCGGAAGACACACAGGCTTGATTTTTCACTGCTTTGAAGATAGAATTTCGGTATTGTGTGAAAAAGTAGTCATGGTTGTTTCTTTTTAGTTCTATCTTATTGTTAACTGACAACTGATAATCACATTATGTTTATAAGGTGCAAGCCAGCACTCTGACTTGTGAATGCATATGGAAGGAATAAATTAAGCTGATTAACATCTCTCAAACACATCATTTTTTGTGATAAGAACACTTGAAATTAAGTCTCTTAGCAATTTTGAAATGTACAATACACTGACTCACCCTGCTGGGCAGTGAATCTTAGGAGAAATTGTATTCTTCCAGACTGAGATGTGTGCCTTATTCCAACATCTGATTATTCTTCCCACTCCCCTGCCTTGGCAGCCACTGTTCAAATCTCTGTGTGTCTGGTCCACATAGTGTCTTTCCTATCCAGGCTTTTGGCAATTAGCATAGGTTAGCAATATGTTTTTCAACAATTTTAGAAATGGCAGAAGACTCTTCTTTTCAAGGACAGAGTACTATCCCAGATTGAATGTATACAAATATATATTTACATAATATATATACTTCATATATATTACATAGACATCATATACATATACATCATATACAAATACATACGCAATCACATTTTCTTTACCCATTTATTTATTGATGGACGCAGGTTGAGCTCTGTCTTTGCTATTGTGAATTGTGCTGAAATGACCATACAAATACAGGCATCTCTTCTACAAACTGACTATAAACCTTTTGACTAAATATCCAGTAGTGAGATTACTAGACTATATAACCCTGTATTTTGTGGTACTTATATTTCCAATAGATATAATAATTTAAGAATCACCAATACCATGCAAGCATTCCAGTTTCTCTGTACTCTTCCAGAATCCTGCTTCTCTCATCAATTTAATAACAGCTGTTTTTCTGAGAATTGTGATACTCCTATTTGTTATTTTGTAAACCAGAAATAGATTACAAAACTATGAAATTGAAACAGTGTTTGAAAGAATAAAATGAAATATCTGTAATGAATAAATGCTTCTTAAAAGTAATGTAGGGAGTAAAGAAAACACTGAAATTAGAGCAATAATATATTTTAAAAATCACATAAAGAAAAACAAGCTTAAAACTTCAAAACTATGATTATTAATATCTTTAATTTCTACAAGAATACAGCTGATGGTGACTATATTATATTGACCTTTGTAGAAAAGGATATTTCATAAATGTACTTGGTACAGTAAATTGCTACAATCATTCTAGAAAGACCATCTGATGAAATACTGAATGTGTAGCCATATTATGCAAATATGTCCTTCAAAAGATACAATTGCTCTAGATACACATGACATGTTAAACATTGTCTATACAATGTGTCAAAATATGGCTTGAAAAGTGCTAACCTTGAAAATGCCCTATTTTGTCAGTTGTCAATAATTAGAGCCTCAAAAACAGCAGGTTACTTTAGATTCCATAATAAATTCTAAGGCCCAACAAGTCATATCATTTCACAACTTTTATAGTTCACTGTTCCAGTAGTTTTAAAAGATGTTTTACCAGTTTACCTGAATGGTTAATTTCACATGAGCATCTGTGCTGTGCATTTTCATTACATATGTCCTGAATTCTCGAGGCAATCAATTCCCAACTTTCCGAGGAACTGCCATATTGATTTCCATAGTGGCTGTACAATTTTACACTCCCAGCAGCAATGTCTGAATGAGCCCTGACTGCACATTCTCACCAGCATGAGCCATCATTCATGTTATTGATCTTAGTCATTCTGACAGGTGCAATACAAAATCTAAAAGTAAGTTTGATTTGCATTTTCCTGGTGGCTAAGGATGGTGAACATTTCTTTAAGTGTTTCTCGGCCATTTAAATTCCCTTTATTGGGAATTCTCTGTATCTGAACCCCAGTTTTAATTGGATTATTTGGTTTTATAATATCTAGTTTATTGAGTCCTATATATATTTTAGATATTAATCCTCAGTCTGATGTGGAGTTGGTAAAAAAATAAAATAAAATCTTTTCCTGTTTGGTAGCTTCTGCTTTGTCTGAAATGTGGTGTCCCTTGCCTTACAGAAGCGTTTCAGTTTCCTGAGGTCCCATTTATTAATAGTTGATCTTAGTGCCTGTGCTGTCAGTGTTTTGTTCAGAAAATTATCTCCTGTGACAATGAATTCAAGGATATTCCCCCACTTTCTCTTCTGTCAGGTTCAGTGTACAGTATATCTGGTTTTATGCTGAGATCTTTGATCCATTTAAATTTGAATTTTGTGCAAAGTGATACATAAGAATTTATTTTCATTCTTGTACATGCAGACATAGTCTAACCATCGTGTATTTCTGGCTTCTTTATAAAACATACAGTTTCCATAGGTGTGCGGATTTATACCTGGCACTACAATTAGATTCCATTGATCAGCCTGTTTGTTTCAATGTCAATACCCTGTTGGTTTTATTACTATAGCTCTGTAATACAACTTGAAATCAGGGATGGTGAGACCTCCAGTAATTTTTTTATTGTTTGGGATTGTTGAGTATTTTGCTTTTCCATATGAAATTGAAAATTGTCCTTTCAAGGTCTATGAAGAATTGTGTTAGAATTTTGATGGGAATTGCATTGAATCTTTAGATTGTTGTTGATAGGAGAACCATTTTTACTATGTTAATTCTATCTGTGAGCTTGGGAGATCTTCCTATCATCTGATGTCTATTTTAATTTCCTTCTTTAAAGACTTGAAGTTTATTATTAGACAAATCTTTTATTTGACTAGAGTTACCGCCAAGATACTTTGTATTATTTGAGACTATTGTGAGAAGAGTTGTTTCCTTGATTTCTATCTCAGTACATTTGACATTTGTATATAGGAATGATGCTGTCTTTTTTTAGTTAATTTTGTATCGAACTACTTTGCTGAAGGTGTTTACCAGAGGTTCTCCAGTGGAATTTTAAGGGTCATTTATGTATACTATCCTATCACATGCAAATAAAGATACTTTGATTTTTCCTTTCCAATTTGAATTCCCTTGATCTTTTTCAGTTGTTTATTTCTCTAAGAGTTTAAATCCTATCGTGAATAGGTATAGAGAGTAAACAACTTTTTTTTTTGACAGTTTATAAACATTTGGAATTTTATTTAAAAAAAAAATCACAACCATGAACATTGTTACAATTAGAGGCCCTCTTGGTTCTCCACAATGATACTGAGCATGCTCATAAGGGGTTCCCATTGTCAAGTCTTAAAACAACCATCTTAAAAAGGAAAAAAAATCAAAAAACAAACAAAAAAACTCAGCACACTACTATTTAACTTGTTTTAATGTTTCTTCACAAATGGTGAAAATACTAAAGTACAGACAAGGAATAATCATAATGTTGTTGCCAACATTATAAATATGGAATTATAAATTTAAAACATTTTCTGGTTTAAAAAATAAATCTGGTCGTCAATGCAGCTCTGCAGGTCTCTAGTAGGGCAACTGAACCTGAAGGGTACAGTGGGTGAGCAACAGCTCTCTAATTGATTTAAGACCCCCAAAAGAGGGGAAACATCCTACTACAGAAAATCTATCGAACTACTCAGTGGTTAAATTTTAGCTTAAGATTGTTGCTAATGGTTACTTTGTGGTCCAGAGACGGTTTTAAGTCATTTCACTTAGATTTTCATGCCTCCTGTGATGGAACTGACCTTCAGACTTCCCCAAGCATGTGATAAAATTTGTTACTGTTCATGACGTAGAATAATTGTTCTGGATAAAGGGACAAATATTTTCTATTCATGGCTTTGTATTTTAGTAGAGTTTTTCCTAACATCTACCAAGTGACTTTTTCTTTTTTATTATAAGAACAAAGTTATTTTTAGACATTTTAAAATATATTATATTTATTTGAGATAGTTTTCTTCGGAACAAACACGAACTAGATACAGTCTTTAATCTGAGAACATAAATGACCATATTTATAAAAAAAAATAGAGAAAGCATAGATTTGCAAGCCCAGGATTCAGCTTTGTCTGATCAATATGATTATCAATATGACAATATGACATAAAGGTATATCAATGTTATGATGATTTATAGAAAGAGTAGCATTTTATAGTGAGTGTTGGTTATGAGCATACATAAAATATCGTGAAAGTTTTATGTTTAACCCTGAGAAGCAAGCTGTTCACAGGTCTACTGTGATCAAATAGAGATCTAGCATTACTGAACTTGTCATGCATAGGGAGATCACAAAATAGCATTCTATCTTATCTCTAATCCATGTTTTCATAGCATGGACAAAATTGCTGATTGATATTATGATTTTTTTATTCAACAGATTGGAAAAGGTAACATTAAATATTCATTATAACCTGTGCTCATTAAAACAACAACAACAACAAAAGAATTTGTTTAAGATACCATATGGCAGCAATTCAACTCTTTAATTTACTGTAAATCAAAATATGGAATGTTTCCGATAAAAATCTTTATATACCAACAGGTCATGATGACACCTACCTTTAATCCCAGCACTCAGAAGGCAGAAGCACTCAATCTCTGTGAGTCTGAGGCCAGCCTGCTTTAAACAAGCAAGTCCAGGACAGCCAGAGTTCTATTAAAGCTAAACCCTATCTCAAAAATAAAAATAAAAAAGTCCATTTCTCAAATAATAATATTGAGAAATGATGTCTATTATCATTGAGAGCATCTTATTTGAAGAAGGCGGAAACGTTGCACAGTTTACATATTAAAGTTCTTTTCCTAACTATTCATAAGAGTATTTCCAAACCAATCCATCAGGCTGCAAACTCAGTATCACATGAGCAATCAAATTGTATTAACTCAAACTCTTATAGTGAACATGTTCTTCTTGGCATGTAAAATAAAACTCTAAAGTTAAGAATCTTCACGCTGAATATCAACTAGGAAGAATAAAGAGTGAATTCTACCAAAATGACAAGGATTAAACAAACAAAATTTAGGCATGTGGTATGACCCCAAGGTAATTAATGCAATATGATACACAAACAAAAGGATTAGCTTAGCTTTAATTAGAAATATTCTTCTAATAAATATGCAACATAATTATACTATATAATTAGCATTTTTAAATTTTAATATATCCCCGTACTTATACACAATAGAAAATATGGCTTAAAATTATTCATGCATGGCTTATTTCTTCCATGTGTCTGAGAGTTCTTTTTATTACTATAAACACATTTCCACAGTATTAGGATTTCTCTTTTTAGATTTTCCACAATCATGGCAAAAACAAATTACTTAGTCACAATACCATAAGGAAATATCTTTATTTTACTTTGTTACACGGAGTGCTTCTCTACTTCTGGGCATTTTCCTTCCAGTTAAATTTGTCTAAGCCTAATACATTTCAAATGTGCTATTAAATTTCTTCAAAAACCTAGTAAACAGAGGTGCAAATACTTCCAGACCAGATGTTTAGACAGTTTAAATTTCAACTGAAATCTTTGAACAAGCTAGCCAATTTTAAATACTCCTAGAAACCAATTTTAACAAAGAGAGCAATCTAAAACTGCATTGCACTGGGACATTTGACAAGAACACAGCTTCAAGTGAGATGTTTGGATGACTTTAGATCTAGCACTGTGGTTTGGGGATTAGATTACATTTTCTTAGAGGTACAAAATATTCAACAATCCTGCCAATGAAAAACAAAAGAATTACGGAATGATCTCCAGATTGACCAAACATAAAGCATGCATACTACCAGAATGCATTCTTGTTAGAATTTATAGCAAGCAGTCATTTTTATTTCTTCAGAGATAAACGAACTCTCTGTGTGTCAGCAATTGATACCTCTTCTTGGGACACAGAAGATACAGCACTGGTGGAACTCCTGTGGTGAAAACAGGCAGCTGTGAAATGGAAAGACTGGGCTTCCTAAATCACTGCTTAAAACGATCCATTCTCTTCCGAAAAGCATCATCTGTGTGTTGAGTGGGCAAATCATATCCGATGTGTTATCTGTGTGGGAATTTTGTTTTTGTAACACCTATCATGACCTTCACCAGTACTCCCCCACGTGTAAACATGACAGAAAATTCACTATCTTCCTTTATTTTTAGAATTTCATACATAAAGATATCCTCATAACTGTCATATTTGCCTCTCATGCCCCTACACAGTCTTCCATCAAAGCCTTTCCCAACTTCATGTTTTCCTCTTTTTATATGTAGCTTAACTAAATCTAGTTACTGCAACCTGTATAAGTACAGGTGTGTGGCCATCCACTGAAGCATAAGACACCTACCAGTTACCATAAGAATCATTCTCTCTCCTCTAACAGGTATATACTGTCAATAGCACTTCAGATCTGGAGAGCTGAATCTTAGTATGAATATAAAGGTTTGTAAATCTTTTCAGCATTCACATGTGTTCCTTGTGATGACACAGCTTAACTAAACCAACCAGGGCGTGAAAGTTGAGGAAGACTGTAGGAATTTTATATTTGTACTAGTTTGTTTCATGTAAGAGTTTCCAATATTTTCACTCTGGGTTATAAAATTTTTAGCAGTGCAAAAGTACTATGTAATTTTCTCAGGATGAGTTTTGGCAACCAGTTCATTGATTACATCAAAGTACTGTCCTTAGACATGAGGGTTTACATTCCAACTTTGTTGACAAGCTCCGTAAGTGTCTTACATTTTTATAGTGCTGTATATCATAGAGCAAATTCTACCATATATTAACAAATATAAATGAGAAAAAAGTTACTAAAATAACAGGAATCTCATGCTTTAGGAAAATAAATAATGAAAAATTGATCTGGAGAATGAGCAGTAAGGAAAACCATATTATCATGAGGGTCTTGCTTCTTAAATTCCAATGAGCTGATATGGTAAGCACACTCCTGTGCCCAGCCATGGATAACTCTTTCCTATTCTAAGTTCTCTGGAGCTGTATATATTTTCATCCTCACAACTCTGAAACAGATTCTGCATCGTTATTTACCATCTGCAAATAGACAAAGGCTCAGTAAAACTAAACCCCTTCCACAAAGTTCTATGACACTTATGTGACAAAATCTCTGCCCAACACTTTGCATTTCTCCAAGCCCATACATATAACCTCATATGTCTGTATGGCTGGACAATTTTGTGAAATATTATCCAACGTGTTTTTTTCTATTGCTTTCCATATTATCTTTCCTCTTTTGATCTAATTATATCTTAGTCACTTGATATAAGATAACCATTGGACCTACTGTTAGAAAAATGATAAAATCAAACCATTAAATTTATTTTTATTAGAAAAAAAGAACAACATCTGAGCTAAATATGAGATCTGACAACATACAGAGTCTCCGCCATGGATCAGAAGCATGAGCACATGAGACATAACCAAGCTCAGCCAGTCCTCGTGTGTCCCCAGAGTTCATGAGAATCATGAGGCCCAGTCATACTTACCATGCTGCTAAGACTTGTATATAATATTAACAAGCAAGGGCGCTTAAAACAAGTCAGTAAGGAAGATCTAATTCCAAAACAAAATATAACATTGACTGTGGACACAATAAAAAAAAAAAGGAAACTTCAACAGAAGCCATCAAATAAAGTTATTAACTAATAACTGGTCATCTTTTTGTCTAATTATTTCCAATACCTCCATTTTTAAGACAGTTCAGGGGAGGAAAAAAAAATGAAAAGCTTTCTTTCCTAAGTTTCATGGGGATCTAATTTGGAAAATGAGAACTTAGGTGGCATCGCAGTTACTGCTATTAAGCAATATAAAAATTTTAAATACAATTAAGTAGGAAAGTATGATGGTACTTGCCTGCCATTCTTGAATTACAGGAGTGAGAAGCAAAAGTGTGGTGCATTTAAGACTGAATTCACAACCAAATCTCATTTTAAAAAATAAAGGTTAGACTGAGATGTAAAAATTATAGTTTCAGATAGCAAGACTCTATTGCTGAAGACACTATATAATTGGATCACAAAACATTAAGAAATCAAGTTAGAAGTAACTTGGACATTTCCTGCCTACTGACCAGCTCTCAGATAATAATAATGCAAGAAAGGAGCTTGCTGGGGAGAAGGGGCTCAACATGATGTGCATGTATGGCATTGGCAAAATTCAGATAAGATAGTAACAAGGAAAATTAATTATAGTATTTACTCATAAAACTATATATACTTCTATCACAGAAAACCTCAGCCAATCAAAATGCAGTGTTATAGAGTCCAGTTCCAGCAAATACATCTACAAAACAATTATTGTACCTACTGTTAATCCCAAAGATGTGAGGAGAAAGACCACTGACCCAAATTATCATGGCCAAATTAATTAAAGCAGGCAATTAATTAAAGCAGGCTTTTTTAAAATTTGTATATGCAAGCTGCCTACCCCTAAAGCAGGGTCCAAAAATTCAGCTTTGGACATTTTGGAAGATAAGGGCTTTGTTTGGTTGGTTTGTCTTGTTTTTTTCATGTTGGTTTTTTGAGACATGGTTTTTCTGTGTAACCATCCTCACTATCCTAAAACATTTTTTTATTTATTTTTTTATTATTATTATTTTCTTTATTTACATTTCAAACGCTATCCCGAAAGTTTCCCATACCCCTCCCCCCACCTCTGTTCCCCTACCCACCCACTCCCACTACTTGGCCCAGGCCTTGCCTTGTGCTGGGTCATATAAAGTTTGCAAGACCAAGGGGCCTCTATTCCCAGTGATGGCCAATTAGGCCATCTTCTGCTACATATGCAACTAGAGACACAAACTCAGGGGGTACTGGTTAGTTCATATTGTTGTTCCACCTACAGGGTTGCAGCCCCCTTCAGGTCCTTGGGTACTTTCTCTAGCTCCTCCATTGGGGGACCCTGTTTTCCATCCAATAGCTGACTGTGAGCATCCACTTCTGTGTTTGCCAGGCACTGGCATAGGCTCACAAGAGGCCGCAAAATCAGGGTCCCTTCAGCAGAATCTTGCTGGCATGAGCATTAGTATCTAGGTTTGGTGGCTGATGATACTATCCTAAAACTTTAAGACTGACCTTCAACTCACAGAGATTCAAGTGCCTCTGCCTCCCAAGTTCTGGGATTAAAGGCCAGCACAACAGACAAGGGTTTTCTAAAGCTCAGGGTCAGGAAGTTTCCAAATGTGGGTCTTAGCAGGCAAATAGGCAGAGTTTATAGAATTAGAACATGACAACAAAGTTGCAAGATGGTCATAGCAACTTTTTAAATAAAGACATGGTTGCCATTCCCTGCAGCAGGCAGTACAGACAGTATTTGTACTTAACAGTATGGGTAGGGCACAGCCCAGTCTGTGAGAATGTAATCACAAACAGGAATGAACTCAGTTTGTCTTTACTATAAGATGGCTTCTAAGCCTAAGATGAAGTCATGATGTTTGCAGAGGAGGGAGTGGAAACAGAGAGGATCAGAGAGGGAGACGATAAGAGAGTTTGCTGTGAGACTATGTCTCCCATTAATGTCAGAATACACCCATGAATCCTCACCAGCACAATTACCATGAGCTGAATAACAGTGATAGTCTTAGTAAAGTAGTTAACTGTAGCTAACTCGGGAACTCTGAGAATGAGAAAAAAATATTTCCCGGGGAAAGCAGACTAATTGGTGGCCCAATAGCAAATGGTCAGCCCTGAAACCATACCCATTAAACATCAACCATGCTGAGCAGGTTGTACTTACATATCTAGAACTACGTATGTGTATATGTATATATATGTAATGACAAGTAATGAAAAAGACACAGTAAACTTAAAAGAGAACAAGATAGTACATATGGAAGGATCTGAAAAGGAGAAGGGAAAAGGAAAAATGATTTAATTATATTGTCATCTCAAAAAATGAAAGAAAAATTTGAGATATACCATTCACTGGGCTCGATGGAGCATCCTTCCCAACAGACAGCTGATATATTAAAGGGAGGTTTGGGCAATAGTCGTATTCTCTCTCAAAATTAGAGGAAGAGAGGAATAGGATTAGAGGGTAGGAGGGTCAATATACTTTCATCATACAACTAGAGTAGGATGAATTCTCACAAAAAAAAATATGGGTTGTGTAGAACATTTATGGAGTATAATATAGAAGGGAAAGGGAATGAGTAAGATACTTAAGATGAACGGGTGCTTTAAAATAAAATTAAATGAGGAAATGTCTTTTAAAATGAAGACCTCCCATTGGAGGAATTAGAGAAAGGACTGAAGGAGCTGAAGGGGTTTGCAATACCATAAGAAGATCAACAATATCAACCAACCAGTCCACTCAGAGCTCCCAGGGACTAAACCACCAACCAAAGAATACACATGGAGGAACTCATGGCTCCAGCCACATAAGAAGCAGAGGATGGCCTGGTCAGGCATCAATGGGAAGAGAGGCCCTTGGTCCTATGAAGGGGAATGCCAGGGCAGGGAGGCAGGATTGGGTGGGTAGGTGGGGGAACACCCTCATAGAAGTAGGGGAAGGAGGAATGGAATAGGGCATTTCCCAGGGGAAATGTAAGCAAAGAAAATATCCAATTTAAAAAAAATACATAATTCCATGCAATGGCTCCTAGAAAAAGAAATGAAGACTTCCTGAACTTAACCATATAGTAGACTAATATCCTGTATTTTCTACAAGTACTCACAAAGAAACCAAGAAATCATCTCACTTTAGTTAACTATTAATCTAACTATTAATCAGCTATTTAAGATTTTGTCTATATTTACAAATTCACAAATAATTACTTGGAATAATTACTCAGGATATACATATTACTAGCATATAACTGTACACACTGCTTCATGTGTGGGCAATTAATAGCTGTAAAAATCTATTTGAAAACAAAAGAACATGGTAGCTGGCGATATTCTAAATGAAGAAATGGCATGAAATTGACTTCTTTCCTAATAAAAAGTCAGATCCATGTTTTGCTACTTGAAAATATGGGATTTAATCATGCTAATAAGAACAAACATTTTTAGCCTTCCCAAAGCCTTATTTAATTGATTTAATTAAAACTGGTTATCAAACATCCATAAGTTCATTCTAATCTTCTATATAATTTATAGAGTTTATAACACCAAGAAAGTTTAGGAATAGTTTTACTCTATAATTACTTTGTTATAACATTTGTTAAAAATTCTCTGGGAAATATTTCAGATTTATAACAGTAACAAGAATAAATCTTTGTGGTTTTTACCATATGCACCTTGATATAGCCAACCTGTTTACAGTAGAAAATCAATATTATGCAAAATGTGTAAAGAAGCAGAAAGACACAAAATCAAAGGGGAAACTCAAAAGCTCATGGACCAGCATTGTAAGTTGCAGATTACTATTGCCAAAGGTGTTTAACCAACTATTTAGAAAAATCCAGGATGAATAAATTATGAGTGCTATGATAAGGGGAATGGTTATGTTTTCTGCTAATGAAATTAAAAAAGCTGAATCTAAGCTCATGATAAACTTGAAGAACTGTCTTTTATTAAGTGAATTAACAGAATTAGTACTTTCAAATGCAATTATTTCCCTCATCTAAACCAGGCAACATGTTAACAAATGAAAGCAAAATGTGGTCTAGGTCAGTTTTTATTGTAGCAACAATAAGATATTTTAATTATTAATTTTAATTATATTTAATTATAGTTATATTTAATTATATTTTAATTATTAAAGATGAGGAGGACACTTAGTCATCCCATTACCCTATGCCCCTGGAAATGCTTTTTGACAGAATCCCTAGGGGCATAACACTTCTTAGTTTGGTTTTGAGATATTGCTAAAACCTAGTTTAATGGCTAGACATACCATATGGGTAAGAAAGCAAAATGTATACAGTTCAAAAACTTGATGAATGGATTTTCATAACCCATTGGTTTATAGTATTGTGAAACTTTTTATGTTTTCACCAAGGGAGATATTTTAAAAACTGTGAATATGATTTACCATATCTTACAGATTATTATGCTAAGGATTAAAACAAGGCAAAGGCAAATATTTTACATGTTTAAATTTAATTTAAAAGTACATAAAATAAAAATTATTGTTAATAAGATTCGTGAAAGATGTGTGATCCACTTGAATATGACCAAAATGACTTTCAAAGAGTACAAAGAATAGAATCTAATTCCTTAACCTATGAAAACATACATCCTGTGCTGGCAAAATGGTTTGGTGTGTAATAACCCACTGGCTACACACATCTGACACCCTGACTTCAGCCAGAACTGACAGTGAAGGGGAGAGCTGGCTCATGAGCGCTGCCCTCTAACCTTCCCACTCAAGCTGGGCAGCATATACTCTCTCTTCCTCCCTCCCCACTCTCTTTTTCTCTTGAAATAGTAGTAATAAGTTTAAATTTAAAAGGGTAAAGCCCTGAAATCGTGCAGGTATATGTGAAATACCATTAGCATTTTATTTTAAGTCATGGGTTAAAAAAGAAATAACAAGCACTTATTTTTATTCAATATGTTAAAAGATGGCCTGCCAGATGAAAAAAATACTAGAATACATGAATATTAGAAAAATTAACAGTGTTGTACATCATTTACTATTTTCTTTTTTAAAAAAAATGATAATTTACAGAAGAATAATTAGAATTCGGTAAGAGATTTCTCAGCTATGTGAAGGACTTCAAACCAATGCACACAAATGAAAGTCAAGTCTCTGTGTAGGAATGTTTATGTAACACTGTTGTATTAATTATCTATTAGTCATAACAAATAACCCTATACTCAACCTAAAACAAAAATTTATTATCTCACAGATGCTAGGGTTTGGCCTTTGAATGTAGCTAGTCTTCTGATCTTGGAACTAAGGCAAAAAATGCAGTCAGGGGACTGGCCAATTTGTAATTATTGAACTCATGAGGAGATGATCTTCCCCCAGCTTCAGTCCAGGGTTCGTTGGCAAGCTTGGATACATGCCATCCATTGGATAAATGCCTCCATTGGTCCTTTGCCACATGAGCTTCAGAATAATGATACTCACACATGGCAGATCAACATGATGTGACAGCCATTTTCCCGAAGGATGAAAATCAGTAAACAAATGGAGGCTTAGCTGCAGAATTAATATATTATTTTCTATCTTTTAAAAGATAGTCAATCTTCTAAAGCTATTTCTTTAATTTTAAGAGATGTATATTAGGGCTGGAGAAATGGCTCAGCAGTTAAGAGCACTGTCTGCTCTTCCAAAGGTCCTGAGTTCAAATCCCAGCAACCACATGGTGGCTCACAATCACCCCTAATGAAATCTGATGCCCTCTTCTGGTGTGTCTGAAGTCAGATACAGTGTACTTAAGATATAATAAATAAATCTTTAAAAAAAAAAAAGAGATGTATATGTGTGACATATTTTCTCTTTTATATGAAAAAAAAAGGTTCTGATAGAAAAACAAATTATCCCACCATCAGACAAAGTAATTATGCTTATATTTGTACTCTGACGACTGAAGAGCCTGTGGTAGAACAGACCAGAGCTCCTACATGGAAGAATTTCTTATATTCACTTCAAGTCAGGGGTTACCCTAAAAGAACAGAAATTTAACTTTTAATTCCACTTGTTCAACTGGCATTTTACTTGAAAAAATGCCTGTCTCTTATGCTCTTTATTAGACATAAGAATAGAAAATTAAATTAAACCCAGAGAGATAGAGGATCTAGCAGGTTATTTGCATGCTAATAGAAAGTGTAACAAAGCAATACACATCTGACATTTAAATATACAAGATGGTCCTATATTTATTGAAAGAGAAGTGACAAACTATAAATAAATGTTTCTCTCTTGGCAATCTCTTTTCAGAGTCACAATGTGACTCAGGAAAGCCTGGAATTTACTTTGTAGCCCAAACTAGCCACAAATTTTAGTAAACTGAGCCACCAAGTCTGGTTTCCATGTAAACAATTTTTGGAAGATCTTTCATGTTAAAGATAAGTTTATGTCAAACAAATAAACCTTATGAAACTTACCGTGGCAGAGTTATCCATCTCCATTCTCTTTGGAGGTATCAGTTTCCTGGCTACACCCTTATAAAAAGAATATTTTTGTGCAATAGTGATTTGGAAAATCAAAGGCTAAGAGTGAACATCAGTGATCTCTTTGAAGCCAGTTGCTTCAAGAGAAAGATGAGGCTTCCTAAGTTACATTCATTCTCCCCAAAGAAAATTCAAGTTATATAGTTCTCTGGGCATCTCATTCTGTGTGCATATTATATGTGCATTATCTAACATCTGCCCATTTCATACAATATTCCTACAGAATAGTCATTATTATTTTATATATGAATATACATATGCTCATAAAGTTTATGTAATCACATATTTACCTACTAAGCAGTAGAATGAATTTCCCAGGTTCTTCACATATTTTTATTTATAAACCTACTTATCTCTTGAGAGTCAGTGCAAGATTAACTTCTAGAATTTCCATTATAGTTTTGGGATTTTTTTTTCCTTACTAGTTATATTTCTTCTGATAGCATTGTGGAAGGTAAAAACTAAAACGAATATCTATACTGCACTCTAGAAATACAGAAATTAGTATGTAGCTTCCAAAATTGCTAAACTTGGTATCAAGTACAAAAGGACAGATGGTACACACAAGCACACACACATGATGTTTTTGTATGTGTAAATGCATGTGTGGGGGCCACATGTGTGTGTATATATGTGTGTGTGTGTATGTCTATGTGTGTGTTACCAATGCTAAGATAGACTTATATGTATGAAGCAGCCTAAGAGGAGATAAACATTAATTCTTATTGACAGGTCAGTTTTCACAGAGGAAGTATTATCTATTTAATATTTTGAGTTTGGAGTTGGAATAGTTTGGTGGGCTTGTATATGGGCTAGGGTGTTTTCTAATTGTAAAAGTCAAGTCAACAAAACACAAGAAAATCAAGAAGACCAAAGTGTGGATACTTCATTCCTCCTTAGAATAGGGAACAAAACACCTGTGGAAGGAGTTACAGAGACAAAGTTTGGAGCTAAGACGAAAGGATGGACCATCCAGAGGCTACTCAATCCAGGGATCCATCCCATAATCAGCCACTAAACAAAGACACTATTGAATATGCCAGCAAGATTTTGCTGAAAGGACCCTAAAATATACCTGTCTCGCATGAGGCTATGCCAGTGCCTGGCAAATACAGAAGTGAATGCTCACAGTCATCTTTTGGATGGAACACAGGGCCCCCAATGGAAGAGCTAGAGAAAGTACCCAAGGAGCTGAAGGGGGCTGCAACTCTATAAGTGGAACAACAATGTGAACTAACCAGTACCCCCAGAGCTTGTGTCTCTAGCTGCATATGTAGCAGAAGATGGCCTAGTCGGCCATCATTGGGAAGAGAGGTCCCTTGGTCTTGCAAACTTTATATGCCCAGTACAGGGGAATGCCAGGGCCAAGAAGTGGGAGTGGGTGGGTAGGGGAGCAAGGAAGGGGGAGGGTACAGGAAACTTTCGGGATAGCATTTTAAATGTAAATAAAGAAAATATCTAATAAAAAAATCAAAAAAAAGTCAAGTTGGTCATTTATAGCATGTTAAATAGCACATCTGTGCCTCTTTGTAGCATTCTTTCAAGTATTTAATTAAAGAAGTAACAATATAATTTTTGAAAATAAGATTATACACCAATGTGAAGAGTGAAATCTAAAGGCAGGTTTACTTAGAAGAATGTTTCAAAGGTACAGAAATCAATTAAACTACATCAGTAATTGTCAAGAAAGGGGTGTGAGCACAATTATCTGCTCCTGATCACTAAGCAGCTTTGTTTTGTAGTGTCAGTGTCTTTTATGTTTTATTCAACAGCAATCTAATACATCAAAAATCAAAACAAAAAATCAAGTTTTAAAAAAGAACAGAAAAAGAGCAAAGAAAGCTCTTTTTTTTTTCATTTATTTATTTGCTTTATATCTCAATCTCAGTCCCCCTCCCTCTCCTCCTCCTAGTCCCTCCCCTACAAATTCCTCCTCACATTAAGCCATTCCCTTCTCCTCATAACAGGGAAAGCCCCCCACTCCCACTCACTTCCCTCCCTCTATCCACCACCAGTGACTATTGTGTTTTCCTTTCTGAGTGAGATTCCAGCATCCTTGCTTGGGCCTTCTTTCTTGTTTAGTTTCCTTGTGTGTTTGGAGGATATCATGTACTTTATGGCTAACATCCACTTATCAGTGAGTACCTACCATGTGTGTCTTTCTTAGTCTTGGTTACCTTACTCAGAATATTTTCTAGTTCCATCCATTTGCCTAAAAATGTCATGGTGTCTTTGTTTTTAATAGCTGAATAGTATTCCATTGTGTAGATGTACCACGTTTTCTTTATCCATATTTCAGTTGAGGGACATCTAGGTTGTTTCCATATTCTAGCTATTATGAATAATGCTGCTATGAATGTAGCTGAGCCAGGTATCCTTCTGGTATACTAGGGAATCTTTTGGGTATATACCCAGGAGTGTTATAGCTGGGTGTTGAAATAGAACTATCCCCAATTTTCTGAGAAACAACCAAGTTTATTTCCAAAGTGGCTGTNTAAGCTTGCATTCCCACCAGCCATGGTGGAGTATTCCCTATCCTCTACATCCTTGCCAGCATGTGTTGTCCTTTGATTTTTTTTTTTATCTTGGTTATTCTCATGGGAGTATGATAGGTGTAAGATGGAATCTCAGAATCATTTTAATTTTTATTTCCATGATGACTAAGGACATTGAACATTTAAGTGCGTCTCAGTCATTGGAGATCCTCTGTTGAAAACGTTCTACTTAGTTCTGTAACCAATTTTTCAGTTGGGTTATTTGGTTTGCTGCTGTCTAATTTATTGAGTTCTTTATATATTTTGGGTTTTAGTCATCTGTCAGATGTAAGGTTGATGAATTTTTTTCCCATTCTATATAAGCTGCTGTTTTGTCCTATTGATAGTGTCCTTAGCCATGCAAAAGCTTTTCAGTTTCATGAGGTCCCACTTATTAATTGTTCATTTTAGTGACTGAGATATTGGTGTTTTGTTCATGAATTTGTCTCCTATGCCAATATGTTCAAGGCAGTTCCCCACTTTCACTTTTACTAGATTTAGAGTGTCCAGTTTTACGTTGAGGACTTTGATCCACTTGGACTTGAGTTTTTTGCAGGGTGATATATATGGGTATATTTGCATTCTTCCTTATGCAGACATCCAGTTAGACCAGCACCATTTGTTGAAGATGCTCTCCCTTTTCCATTCTTAGTTTTAGCTTCTTGTCAAAAAATCAAGTGTCTGTAGCTGTGTAGATTTATTTCTGGATCTTCAATTCCATTGATCAACCTATCTGTTTTTATGCCAATACCACAAAGTTTTGTATTGTTCCATAGTATAGCTTGAAGTCAGGAATAGTGATACCTCCAGAAGTTCTTTTATTGTACAGGAAATATAAGCAGTCATTAAGTCTCCCAATCAAAAAAAGCCCAGGGCCAGATGGTTTTAGCACAAAATTCTACCAAACTTTCAAAGAAGATCTAATACTAGTACTCCTCAAACTATTCCACAAAACAGAAACAGGAGCTTTTCCACACTAATTCTATGAGGCCAAACTCACCCTGATCCCTAAAACACACAGACTCAACAAAGAAAGAGAATTTCAGACCAATTTCCCTTATGAATATCGATGCAAAAATACTCAATAAAATCCTCATAAACTGAATCCAATAACACATCGAAAACATCATCCACCTTGATCAAGGAGGCTGCATCCCAGGGATGCAGTGACTATTCAATATATGAAAATTCATCAATGCAATCCACCATATAAACAAACTGAAAGAAAAAATTACATAACCATCTCATTAGATGCTAAAAATGTTTTTGACAAAATCTAGTGCCCCTTCATGTTAAAAGTCATGGAGAGATCATAGAGAATACAAAATGCGTACCTAAACATAACAAAAAGCAATATACAGCAAACCAATAGCCAATATCAAATTAAATGGAGAGAAATTTAAAGTAATTCCAGTAAAATCAGGGATAAGAGAAGGCTGCCCAGTCTCTCTCTATTAAACATAGTGCTTTAATTTTTAGCTAGAACACTAGGACAACTAAAAGAGATAAAGGGGATACAAATTGGAAAGGAAGAAGTCAAAGTATCACTATTTGTCGATGACATGATAGTATACATAAACAACCTGCGAAACTCTTCCAGTGAACTCCTGCAGCTTATAAACACCTTCATCAAAGTGGCTGGATAAAAAAATCAACTCAAAAAACAAAACAAAACAAACAAACAAACAAAAAAAAAAACACCCAGCAGTTCTCCTTATTACAATTGATAATCAGGCTGAAAAAGAAATTAGGAAAACAATACCATTTACAATATCTTCGTGTAACTCTATCCAAGCAAGTAAACAACCTGTATAACAAGAACTTCAACTCTCTTTAAATTCAAAAGAAAGAATTGAGGAAGATATCAGATAATGGAAAGATCTCCCATGCTCATGGATAGATAGAATTAACATAGTAAAAATGGCCATCTTACCAAAAGCAATCTACAGAGTCAATGCAATTTTCATCAAAATTCCAACACAATTCTTTTTTAAAATTTTTTATGGGTTCTTTTGTTTATTTACATTTCAAATGTTGTCACCCTTCCTGGATTCCTCTCCAAGAACCCCCCACTGCACTCCCCCACCCTGCATCCACAAGGGTGCTCCCCCACCCACATGCCTACTCCTACCCCACCACCCTAGCATCCACCTACACTGGGGCATCAAGCCTTCACAGGATCAAGGGCCTCCCCTCCCTTTGATACCAGATAAGGACATCCTCTGTGACATATGCAGCTGGAGCCATGGGTCCCTCCATGTGTATTCTTTCGTTGGTGGTTTAGTTCCAACCAAAGTTCTAGGGGATCTGGTTGGTTGATATTGTTCTTCCTATAGTGTTGCAAATCCCTTCATCTCTTTCAGTTCTCCCCCTAACTACTCCATTAGTATCTGCCTGCTCAGTCCAATGGTTAGCTGCAAACATCTGCATCTGTATCAGTAAGGCTCTGGCTGAACCTCTCAGGAGTCATCCATATGAGACTCCTGTCAGCAAGCACTTCTTGCCATCAGCAATAGTGTCAGGGTTTGGTGGCTGCATATGGGATGGATACCCAAGTGTGGCAGTCTCTGTTACACTCTTTGTCCCTGAATTTCCTTTACAGGAGCAATTCTGAGTTAATATTTTGAGAAAGATGGGTAGCGCCATCCCTCAACTGGGGGTTGTGTCTAACTTCTGAATAAGGTCTCTACAGGTCCACTCTCCCTTTGCTGGGTACTTCAGCTAATGTCATCCCCATTGGGTTCTGGAAGCCTCTTGCTTTCCTGGCATATGGGACTTGCTGGTGGCTACCCCAGTTCCCCACCCCACATTGCTACACACCTCTGTTCAATTTCCTG
Source organism: Mus pahari (assembly GCF_900095145.1). NCBI lineage: Eukaryota > Metazoa > Chordata > Mammalia > Rodentia > Muridae > Mus > Mus pahari. The sequence goes on along the minus strand of NC_034594.1, from coordinate 71,477,448 downwards.
ACCCTCTGTACATCTTCCCCGTCTCCTCCCATACCTGATTCTGTCCCCTCTTTTTTTCCTCTTCCCCTCCTTTGTTCCTCCCAAGGCCCACTCATGCTCTACCTCCCGTGATTATTTTGTTCCCCCTTATAAGTAGGACAGCGGCATCCATACTTTGGTCTTCCTTCTTCTTCACCTTCATATGTTCTGTAAGTTGTATCATGGGTATTCTGAGCTTAATTCCTAATATCCACTTATCAGTGAGTACATACCATGTGTGTTCTTTTGTGACTGTGTTACCTCTCTCAGGATGATATTTTCTAGTTCTGTTGATTTGCCTGTGAATTGGAAAAATCTGGATAAAATGGACAATTTTATAGAGAGATACCCAGTACCAAAGTTAAATCAGGATCAGATAAACCATCTAAACAATCCCATAACACCTAAAGAAATAGAAGAAGTCATTAAAAGTCTCCCAACCAAAAAAAGCCCAGGACCTGGTGGGTTTAGTGCAGAATTCTATCAGACCTTCAAAGATCTAATTCCAATTACTATTCTAGCTATTCAACAAAATAGAACAAAAAAAAAGAACACTACCTAATTCAATCTATGAAGCCACAGTTATACTGATGCCAAAACCACACAAAGATGCAACAAATAAAGAGAACTTCAGACCAATTTCCTTTAAGAACATTGATGCAAGAACACTCAATAAAATTCTCACAAACTGAATGCAAGAACACATCAAAATAATCATTCACCATTATCAAATAGGCTCTGTCCCAGGGATGCAGAGATGGTTCAATATATAGAAATCCATCAACATAATCCACTATACAAACAAGCTCAATGAAAAAAACTACATGATTATTTCATTAGATGCTAAAAAAGAATTTGACAAAATTCAATACCTCTTCATGTTAAAAGTCTTAGAAAGAACAGGAATTCAAGGCTCATACCTAAACATAGTAAAAGCAATATACAGCAAAGCAGTAGTCAATATCAAACTAAATGGAGAGAAACTTGAAGAATTCTATGGAAATCAAGGACTAGACAAGGCTTCCCACTCTTTCCCTATTTATTCAATATAGTACTCAAAGTCCCAGACAGAGCAATTAGACAACAAAAGGAAGTCAACAGGATACAAATTAGAAAGGAAGAAGTCAAAATATCACTATTTGCAGATGATATGATCATATAACGTGACACCAAAAATTCCACCAGAGAACTCCTAAAGCTGATAAACAACTTGAACAAAGTGGCTGGACATTCAGAACAGTAGCCTTCCTCTACTCAAAGGATAAACAGACAGAAAGAAATTAGGGAAACTGAAGGGAAATGAAATTTAAGATAAAATTTGAGGCCTGATTCATGTAATTTATGTCAAATAGTCCAAAGAAAAAGTTGTTTGTAAGTTTAGAAGCCTGAGGCAGAGAACATAGTGGAACAGGCCCGAGCACATCTGGGCAGGCCCGTTATTAAAAAATTCCTGGGGCTGACTGGCCATAAGATAAAAGAAGAATGCAGGAACTTGTCCAGACTATCTTGGCTGAGTCATCAACCATCTGGTGGCCCAGCACCTCCTTCTGCCTATTGCCCTCCTGACATAGTTTGGAATTATATGTTAACCAAATGTCCCACTGACTTAGATAAGCGTCTGCCCCTCAGGTCTCCTGACATCCTGACTTGCATGTACCATTCTGCTAATGTGTAATCGTTTTTGCTGATGTTCAAATGAGTCAATCGGGTGAAACTGCGCCAATTCCTCCTAGGCCCCGACCCTCTCCCCATAAAAACCCCTTGCTTTTGAGGCTCGTGGTCGATTCCTCTGTCTCCTGCATGAGATATGTATCGGCCCAGAGCTCCGTCATTAAACTACCTCGTGTTTTTATATCAAGAAGGTCTCTCGCATTTCCTTGGGTGGGCTCTTTCCCGAGACTCAAGTGGGGGTCCCCGAAAGGGGGTCCTACAAAACAACACCCTTCACAATAGTTACAAATAATGCGAAATATCTTGCTGTGATTCTAACCAAGCAAGTGAAAGATCTGTATGACAAGGGCTTCAAGTCTCTGAAGAAAGAAATCAAAGAAGACCTCAGAAGATGGAAAGATCTCCCATGCTCATGGATTGACAGGATTAATAAAGTAAAAATGTCCATCTTACCAAAAGCAATCTACAGATTCAATGNAATCCCCATTAAAATTCCAACTCAATTCTTCATGGAGATAGAAAGAGCAATTCTCAAATTCATTTGGAACAACAAAAAACCCAGGATAGCAAAAGCTATTCTCAACAATAAGAGAAATTCTGGAGGAATCACCATCCCTGACCTTAAGCTCCATTACAGAGCAATAGTGAAAAAAAACAAAAACAAAAACAAAAACCACGGGGTATTGATACACAGACAGGCATGTAGATCAATGGAATAGTATTAAAGACCTAGAAATGAACCCACACACTTATGTACTACATCCACTCCAGTGAAGTCTGCCTGACAGGTTTAGAAACCTGGAAGCAGTCCGGAGGCAAAGAGTTTCACAGAAACTTAGCCTCCTGGAACCTTGGCATTCCCATAGCAAGTACACTCAAAACCTATCCCCGTGTTAGTCTGGTGTATGGATCTGTGTGCTCTCTTTCAGTATTGTTTTATTATAAGTGCCTTTAAGGATTGATTTTGACATATAACTAAGCCTTCGCCAGTGTTCCAATGTCCTAGAAAATCCTTGAAGCTGACCCTGAGCTTGGAATTCAGTAAGAATGTTACCTATTCAGTAACTTTCAAATTTACTTCTAGTAGAGACAGTGAAACTAATTAGGCATTACAATTTACTTGAGTGGAGCTAGAAAAGCTCAGGGATAGTCTATGTAGTAATTACTTAGAACAATAGTCGAGTCACAGTCAAACACAGGAATACACAATGACCTAGGAATTAGGTGGGTTGTAGTATTATTCATGAAAGGGCTACGAACAGAATTCCTCTGGTACAGGTTTTTCACTAGGCCCAGAGGAATAGCATAATCAGGTATTTACTAAAGGACCCCTGGTGGTGGGTTTAATAATAGGCTAGCATTGTATCAGAGTATTCACCTGGCTCCTGTGCTTAGCTGATCTTAATTAAGGGTTGTTCCTATTCTCAGTTGTAAACACGGCCTGGCTCCCATTATCTTTTTATGTATGCATTTTCTTTGTTTTGTGTTAAGAACCAGTGTACCTTGACATGGGATGTATCCACCTAGCTTTCTTGTTTTTCTTCTGTATTATAGGACTGGTACTCTCTTTGAGAAATTACATCCAGATATAGCACTCCCTTCTGTTTGTCACCCTTTTCATCGCCAACTCTTTGCCCACCTGTCTGGAACTCTGATTTCCCACAGATTGAGAGATGCCTACTGGGGCCAGTCTGTGGTACCTATGGCCACTTGATCTTTGACAAAGAAGCCAAAACCATCCAGTGGAAAAAATACAGCATATTCAACAAATGGTGCTGGCTTAAGTGGAGGTCAGCATGTAGAAGAAGGAAGATTGAATCATTCTTGTCTCCTTGTACAAAGCTCAAGTCCAAGTGGATCAAGACCCTGCACATAAAATCAGATACACTGAATCTAATAGAAGAGAAATTGGGAAGATCCAAGAACACATGGGCATAGGGTGGGAAAGTTCCTGAACACCAATAGCTTATGCCCTAAGATCAAGAATCAACAAATGGGACCTCATAAAATTGCAAAGCTTCTGTAAGGCAAAGGACACTGTTAATAGTACAAAATGACAACCCAAAGTTTGAGAAAAGATCTTTACCAACCCTACATCCAATAGAGGGTCAATATTCTATCTGTACAATGAACTTAAAAAATTGGACTCCAGAAAATCAAATAATCCTATTAAAAATGGGGTACAGAGCAAAAGAAAGAATTCTCAACTGAAGAATACCAAATGGCTAAGAAGCACTTAAAGAAATGTTCAACATCCTTAGAGCACATGCTGGTAAGGATGTGGAGAAAGAGGAACACTCCTCCATTGCTGGTGGGATTGCAAGCTTGTACAACCACTCTGGAAATCAGTCTGGAGGGTCCTCAGAAAATTGGACATAGTACTATCTGAGGACCCAGCTATACCACTCCTGGGCATATACCCAGAAGATGCTCCAACATGTAATAAGGACACATGCTCCACTATGTTCGTTGCAGCCTTATTTATAATAGCCAGAAACTGGAAAGAACCCAGATGTCATTCAGCAGAGGAATGGATAGAGAAAATGTGGTTCATTTACACAGTGGAGTACTAGACAGCCAACACAATTCTTACAGACCTTGAAAGAGCAATTCTTAAATTCATATGTAAAAACAAATATCCAGGACACTAAGTATCTTTTATAATTATGAGTAAGAAGGAACTAATGTCAGGACCTGGCATCCAGTTTAATATAAAATATTTCAACAGCAGCTCATGTCTATAGGGAACGTAGAAGAAAGATGAAGTTCACAAGTAGAATGACAATCTTTTTGTGTTTTGTTCTTTTGGGGTTTTTTGGAGGGTGGTGGTTGTTGTTTCAGACAGGTTTTCTCTCTATAACTTTACCTGTCCTGGAACTAGCTCTATAGACCAGCTGACCTCAAACTCATAGATATTCTCCTGACTCTGCCTCTTGAGTGCTGGGATTAAAGGTGTGGGCCACCAGCACCCAGCTGGAAGTCTTGAATAGCCTGATTTTATAATATCTAGCTGATGCACAATATATTAGACCATCTAAAAATAGGTTGGAAGCCCAGAAGAGAGGTATTATAATAGTCTGAGACTACCCTCAGACTAAACTTGAGCTGATGTTTCTGAAATATGGTCAAGGCTTGCTGGGTAACTTTGCCTTACTGACTGATTAATTAGCTTCTAAATCTGCCAGAAATGTAATCAGCTTGTCTTCTCCTCACTGACAGGTTTGGTCTGGTTGACTTGGACGCTATGCTCAATACAGCAATCCTAAAATATATCTATGATTAATCTCAAATTTCCTATTAACTTTCAAGTCAGTTATTTTGTAACTTCTTGTATTTCAGTGACTCTAGTTGAAAAATGCAAATAGCAGAATACAAGCTAACATACATGACCAAGAAAAATAAAACTAATATAAACTTTTCTAAAGTGATTCATAAAAATAAAAATCTTATATAAATGCTAATCCAAATATATCCTTCCATTTTCTCACAGTGTCAGTAATGGTATGGAAAGGAAGATGCTAAAAATTACAACGTACTTGGTTGCAAAGTGAGAGAAAAAATGGGATAAAATACACAGTGCTGTCTAATGAATTATTCACATACAGACACTTTTGACCAGGGCCTAAAATAATCATGAATTTCCATATGCTCTCATGGAGTGACTGTGAAATCATTATTACCACTCTATCTTGGGGACAGTCATTGTCCTTCATGTGAAAACTAGACACCCTTATTCTGTGTGTTATTACCAACGTGATGTCATACTCAAGTCCAATGTGTCTTCAGAGCAGTTACTCAAAAAGGCAGAACTCAGGGACGTCCTGGGAATAGACAAAGTGAATCTTGGCAAGTTGTAGAGGCATCTATATCCACCCTCTAAATGACTCTGTCCTAAAAGTAGTGTTTGTAGTCGTGCTCACTCACTGTTCACTTCTCTATCTACATTTCTCCACTGCTTTTCTTCTGTCTTGCCCCAGGCTGTCTTTGACAGAGTTCAAAAATGGAGAGCAGTTGAGGGGCCACACCAGTGAGTCAGTGACAAGGGCGGTGGAAGGGATTTCTAGTGGCAGAGCACCTGTTTTGAGACACAAACCATACATATCCTTGGCATTTTTAGAAGAAAAAAAAATCATGCTTTCTGGTTCTGAAAATGTTTGAAACGCCATAATTATTTTTCTCATGTGAGTATACCTGCCCAAGGGGGGTGCACAGAGGTCAGAGGTTAACACGGATGTCTACCTTCATCACTCATCTTAGTTACTTTCCTCCTTGCTGTAACAAAATCCCTGACAGTAGCAACTCAAGATGGAAAGGGCTTATTTGGGTGCATAGTTCCAGAAGCAGTCAATCATGGAAGGAACATTTGGTTGCAGGAGCCCGAAGCAACTGTTCACATTATACTCACAGTTAAGAAGTGGAAAGAGATTAATGCCTGAGTTCAGGTAGCTTTCTCCTTATGCAGTACCGGAGCCAAGGAATGGTACCCCAGCCTTTAAAGGATACCTTTGCACTTCAATCAAGATAATGCCTTGCAGACAATCCCAAAGGATAACCAATTCAAAGTAATTCCTCCCACTTGTGCCTAGAGATTCGCCTCTGAAGTACTTCCCAATCCTGTTAAACTGACAGTCAACACAAACCATCATAGCTCTCCATCTTGCTTTTTGAAACAGAATCCTTCACTGAACCTGGAGTTTCCTGATTCTGCTAGGCTGCATGGAAAGCAAATTCCAGGGATCCTCCTACTTCTGCCTCCCCAATGCTGGGATTAAAAGTGCTTCCAGTCTCTGTGTGTATCCACGTGTGTGTGTGTGTGTGTGTGTGTGTGTGTGTGTGTGTGTGTGTGCTTGCACATGTGGGGGGCAGTGAGGGAGGGAGAGGAAGAGAGATGTTTGTGGTGTATGTGCAGGTGTAGCAATGCATACCTATGTGTGGATAAGCCAGAAGAGGATCTTGGGTGCTCTGCTTTCTCTCATTTCAACTTACTCCCTGGAAATAAGGTTTCTCACTGACTCTAGATCCATAGCTGGCAGCCAGCAAGCTCCAATATTCCTCCTTTCCCTGTGTCCCACCTTCTCTTTTTGTCTGTGCATCCCATGTGTCCTTTTCTATCTTGGAACAAGAACTGCCAATGGTTTAGGGGTCATCCAAACTCAGTACCATGCCATGTTAATCCTTGTCTTAATTGCATCTCCAAGGGCTCTGTTTATAATAAGCTCACATTCTGAAGTTTAGGGAGAATTTGAACTTAAGGCAACATTATCCAATTCACTACAACAAAGATTTAAGATCAATATACTTGCAATTTTGAGAATCACCAAGAGAAAAAAATTTTCTAATAGCAGCTAGTGTTTGCTGCCTAACAAACTCATATTAAGTGTTTTAGAACAGAAAAGTGATTATTTTTTATTAATATTGTGATCTGCCAGGTAATTATTTTTGATTGACTTGGGCAGGACTGGAAAACACAGCACATAGACTCACTGCAAAGTGTGTAACTTATCTTTCAATATTACCCAGTGTTAACAGGATGACTGTAGAGCCAAAAAGCCATGTGACTAGGGGAGCCAGTCCAAAGCAAGAGTGAGATCTAGACATGTCCAAACCCAAAAATTCTCATCCTAAGACTAGCAGGAACAGGACTGCTTCTTCCCTGCTCTGGACCTGCATTTCTCAGCACACATAAGCCTTAAGACCCCCTCCCCTGCTGCCCTTGAGGTGGTCAAGTAGCCTGGTGACCAGGTTTCATGTTAAGCTTCCTCTCTTCCAATAAGGACATGTCTAGCAAGCACCTGGAATTCTTCTTCATGCAAATGAAGCAGAATTCCCAATACCTCGGTCCCAGCCAATGATATACACTCACCCCAAAACCCCTACCCACTCTCCAAGATTTATATAGCACTTTTTCACACACACACACACACCAATAAAGAATTGTCTCACTGAAAACCACTTCTGGGAAAGGCTGTTTCTCCCATACTCAAGCCAACTGAGATCCTATCTAATCTACCCAACACAGCTAAGATTCATTCCTCCCAGTTCAGCCTGGTGAGCAATGGAGACTGGATACCCCAGGGGCAAGCAGACCTGGGTAGCAGATGATTCAGAAAATTTGACATGCCGGGCGTGGTGGCACACGCCTTTAATCCCAGCACTTGGGAGGTAGAGGCAGGCAGATTTCTGAGTTCGAGGCCAGCCTGGTCTACAGAGTGAGTTCCAGGACAGCCAGGGCTACACAGAGAAACCCTGCCTCAAAGAAACAAAACAAAACAACAAAAAAAAGAAAATTTGTCATATTACTCAGCAATATCTTAGAATTTAATCGTTGTGGGGAGACACCAGGAGCACTGCGACTCTTATATTGGAAAACATTTAATGAGGGTTCACTTACTGTCTTCAGAGACTTAGTCCATTATTGTCATGACCAAAAGCAAGCTTGCACACAGGTAGACATGCTGCTGAAGAAGGAGCTTGGAAATTCAACATCCAGATGTGCAAGCAGCAGAAACAGTGACGCAGCCTAACTTGAGCATTTGAAACCACAAAGCCCACCCTTATGACATACTTCCTCTCTCAAGTCCACACCTACACCAACAAGGCCACATCTCCTAATAGTTCCATTCCCTGTAAGTCCATGGGGTCATTTTCATTCTAACTGTGGTAACCCAGACTTTACCCAATGTGATGGCTACAAGCTCTCTAGAGGAGCAAAAGCATAAGTCTCCATGAGTTATGAGACTCTGCTTGAACGCTGGATCGTCTACCACCTAAAGCAAGTCACGTTGTGAAACCTACTAAAGAAAGCAATGCAGAGTATGGAATTTGTTCAGATTATTTTTAAAATTACCAATAAGAATATCCAATTAGCTAGCTAACCGTGAGTGTAGGAATTGGTCCCAAGAATTCTTGATCCTTCAAAGTACTCTAATACAGCAAGTTTATTCTCTGATCTTCCAAGGAAGAGTTATTTGGACATATTTTCTAATTATTTACTGCCTGTAGTATTTTAGAATAGAAGGGGTGTGAACTCATATTGTTTCCATCGGCTATATCTTATATCTTTAAAAGCCCATGAAGGCACATGACCCACTCCATAGAAGCACTATAAAACTAGGCTAACCCTTGGTCTTGCAAACTTTATATGCCCCATACAGGGGAGCACCAGGGCCAAGAAGTGGGAGTGAGTGGGTAGGAGAGCAGGGCAGGGGGAGGGTATAGGGGACTTTCGGGATAGCATTTGAAATGTAAATGAAGAAAATATCTAATAAAATAATTTTTAAAAACTAGGCTAAGCTACAATTTACTTTTATATTTATGGGAGGTGTATGATTAAAAAAATCGCAGACTAGCTAATAGAGGGGAATCGGTACTCATGATTGGAATTCTCAACAAAACTTTAAATTAAAAAAGAAATTTTTAAAAAGCAAACTGTAGGGCTTCTGGCTAGAGAGAACAACTGTCAGGTTGTTGTTGTTGTTGTTGTTGTTGTTGTTGTTGTTGTTTTCAGTACCAAAATAATCTGTCTTTCTGCCTCTCAGAATCCCACAGAGGCCCACTCCTGTCTGAGGATCTGTTCTTTGCTTGAGCTACAGATAGATCCTCCATATCTGGGGCCCTAACCCCACCATCGCAGGCCAGTACCTTCTCCCTCTACAGACAGTCCCAGTAGTGATCCTTCTTGGATCCCCCAACACCAAAATCTGAGGGCCCTGCTGGGCACCTGCACTCCCTATTGGCAGACCTCCATCTACTTATTTCTGCCATCCTAACTTCAACTTCTGAGGAGCCATGAGGAAAACCTACTTGCTGTCCAGAGTGCCCGCTAATGAGTTCAGAGGCTGCACCCTTCCCACAAGGAACTAGATCTACCTTTGCTACACTTACCACAAATCAGCACAAAGCAGGAACTCTGACACCTCCTGGCCTCCACATGTGCATACCTATATACAGATACATAGGTGTGTAAATAAAAATAAAACTTTTTTAATTCTCATGGAGAATTATGCAATTAAGTGAATGTTAAAAATAATTTTTAAATGTACTGAAAGACAACTGGCAAAAGTACTTTCCATAACCTATCACATCAGATTTTTCTATTAGCTGATAGACTGTCTGTGGATGGTGAAATTCAGACAAAGGCATTTCAAGGTGCCTCCAATTTTATGTTAATCTTTGCCATATTCACTTTTGTTAATAACAAGTTCATACTGTTTCCTCTAGCTTGTTCTGGAGCTAAATAGCTCCGCACAATTGCATGGAAGAAAGAACTGTGGGCTGAACTCAATATTCCAGTCCAGATGTTCCCATCTTCTAAATATATGCAAAGAAATCCCTTTTTCACAAAATGAAGATAAAAAGATGATTGTGTTTTGAAATAGATCTATTTCCACACTAAAATTTTAATTCAAAAACAGAATCTAGAAAATGTGTCAGTTTGAGTAAGATGTCGCCATATATTTTGGACATTTGAATACTTAGTCCCTAATTGGTAGTTGTTTGGGGAGAAGTGGGAGATATGGTCTTGCTGAAGGAGGTATTTCACAGTTGCAGTTTCAAAAGACCCATGTCAGTTTGAGTTAGCTCTCTGCTTCCCATTTATGGTCCAAGATGTGAGCTCTCAACTACTGATCCAATTACCTACCACCTATTACCTTTACTCTGCCATAATGGACTCTAACTTTCTGAAACTATAAGCCCAAAATAAACTAAAAACCAAACAAACAAACAAAAAAAACAGAACCTTTCCTTGAAGGCTGGAGTATGAGTGTCAGTAGTCTGAAACTAGTCTGGACACATATTAAGGCCCCATCTCATCAACAGGGTATTCACCAGAGAAGACTGTACATGAGTTTGAGTCAATAAAAAGTCTTTATTCACTGACTAGCAACTACACTGGGTATTTGGAATTCCAGTGTAGTCCTGAGCCTTTCTTGGGGTGAGCTCTTAAGCACAAAAGAACATGTTATGGATTAACACAGTCAGTTAACAAGAACAGTTATCCAGAAACAGAACTGTAAAACCCAAATAGCAAGGTTAATATATTTAGAGACGTTCCCTATCCATGGATTATGAAGGGCTAGGTCTTTGTTTTATTTTTGGAAGGTGATTTTGTTAACGTGGTGAGTTTTAAATCTTGAATGATACTTCAATCATGGAGTCAGTTGTGCTAAGGTCTGGGAGACTACTAAGATTATAAAATCTTACCCTAGGATCTTATGATAGGAAAAGATTAAAGATGCTTTTCTACATCTGTGGCTTCTACCCTCTAAACCTTTTCAAGTAAAAGGAAGAGGGAATAACAATATACTGAATCTGGGGGGTGGGGCTGATAGTCCTATGAAATAAACAATTTTTTT
>NC_034594.1:71456403-71461403 GCF_900095145.1 Mus pahari | reverse complement strand
AGCTAGCCAATGTGGGGACTAGGGAAGTTGTTCAAGAACAGTGTTCTTTCTTAAGGGGTGAACCACCATCTATACATTTAAGCATTTCATTCTTTTGTATTGCCTATCCTAGCATACAGAAAAACCTAATTACTCTTACCATCACTTAAAATGCCTTACTATATTCACTTTGTAGATATGTATTCAGAGAGTACAATATTTTAGTTTCAAGCTGGGTGTGTAAATTAAGGAAGACGATGGTATCTAGCTTCTTAACCGTTTCTAGTAAGAGATAAAATAAAGCAGAATAACAGAAATTTTATAAATAAAATGTCCAAAGATTGATATTCAGACTTATTGATACATTTGTAGCAATACATCAATATATTTGCAGAAGCCTGGTAAATCTACATAAACCTGAGAATACAAACGTAGAAAGAAATTATCTTTAGAAGTTCTGGTTGATGAATCAGACACAGGAACCAGCAAGTTTCAACCACTACTATTGTTTTTTTTCTTTGTCAGTCTGGATAAAGTGGAATTTCAAGTTGTTCAGTCAAGCACTAATTTGCATATTGCTGAGCAAGCGTTTCTAGAGATGATTAATGGTAATAGTCATTCATCTTTATGTAAAAAGCCTTACCCACATAATTTACTGGATCTAAGTGAAGCAAGTGATCCCATCATTTTAAAGGTCTTAAAAGCACAAGTGATGTTTTCCAAAAGTAAACATCTTCTGTACACCACAACTGTAGAGATCTGTACATTCTAGCCTGCTCTTTCTGATGGCTGTATCACAGGTTCACACTTGTCAAGCCAGCTGCATCATCATGTACACCAACACCTTGTAATAAATCTGCTAATATAGATCCACTTTTGTTTCTGTACATCAGGGTGAACACTGACACATGAAAACAGTTACTGAATATTTAGGTGCACCAGCTCTGCTATAGATGCCGGAAATGTGCCATTACTACTACTTCTACTCTATTGATAAGAACACCAAGACACAGTCAGGTGCTATGCACAGCTACACACCTCATCATAGTAAGAACTCAATGTAGGCCTATGAGGAACAGTTACAGAGCTGAGAAAAAAAGGGTGGGGAGAAGTTAGACAAATGCAGGAAAGGCAGGAGGAAAAACAGGATGACAGAGAAGACACCCTTAGAGCAAATCACATAGTTTGCCGCATAGAAAAATACTGTTTTAATACTACTAGATGAGGAAACAGTTATTGATTTCTTTGGATTTCTTGAAAATAGGATATATATAAAGAAGATTCACAATATCAAGCACCTCCATAATTCAGTTTCTGTCCCATTTGTTTCATTTTAGGTCGTCCTATTTTCTTTTCCAGTATCTATTTCATTCAGCATTTCTCTGATAAATTGAAATATATGCTCCCTGCTAGAATTCTGATCATTTAAAACATTTCATCTTTATTATATATACAATATTCATATGTGGTCAGTTATAATGTGTATATGTATTAATGAAAAAAAGATGATTATATACTTTCTTCAATAATGTAAACATCTGGATAATGAAGTGAAGACATAGCTAAATTCAACTTTATTAGAGGTGAAAATTGAGCACTAAGACAATGAAGTATATATTATTTTACTTATTAAATAATTATAAAATATTAATACCTGGTTAAATATAGATGCACAGATACACTCACACTCTTGGAGAATCAGAAACCTGTGAATAGCTACCTCAGTAAAAAGAGTGATTCTCTATTCCAGAGTAGCCATTACTTGCCAACATGTCTTCAGGAAGACATAGGGCCTCAAATTTACCTGCCCTCTTCTACTGTCTAAACAAAGCACAGACTTACACCTTAGGACAGAGTCCTGGAGAGCTTTAGAACAATACACTTTTTCATGGTTGTCTTATTGTATCAGAGCCTGAGCATTCAGTGTCCCAGGCTCTAATAAAACAAATTTTCTTTCTCTAGTTAGCAATGTTTTTGTGAATAACAACCATATGCTGTTGGAAAATAAGCTTATGTACAATTTAATATTTTGTTTTTTAAAAGGTTTATCTTTCTTTGAAATATCACTTTTATAAAAAAGAAAAAGAGCCATTGTGGATGAGCCTGGTACTGGTTGTATTTTAATGCCAATTCCACTCTCCTGGGAGAAGTTGCAGACAAGGAGTGAGTCACTGTACTTAGACTTCTTGTGAACCAATCCACTAATGAATAAAGAAGCCACACTGGACGAGTAAGGGGGACTTCTGGGTTGGATGGAGGAAGAGAAGGAGGAGAGAGTTAGAAGCTTTTTGGATGGGGATAGTGTAAGGACAAGATGTAGCTATGCTATGAGTGTCTCCAGGTTTCAATGGCGGATTCGCCACTGGAAGATTTAGATTTAACAAGACTTATAAGATTAGGATTTTAGTTGCTGTGCCCAACAACTGAGTTACCGTCATTTCTGAACTAAGTTTGTGTTGTGTTTTCCTTCACGCAGTGGCTCAGCTGGGTCCAAGAGAGAAAGGTATGGCAGCGTGGGTTTGCCTGAGGTGCACCACAAAGGTCTTGGGGGATTTGAAGCACAGGGTTGGCATGGTAGCCAGTGGTAACTTAGCAAGCTGGGTGGAGACCTTTCTGGAGCTTTGGACCAGTGAATCTCTATGAGACAAGAACACACTGGCCAGACCGCCAGGGCTGAGAGTAGCAGGGCATAGCTCAGGAACTTGCTGTGCTTTTTATTATTCCCCCCAACAAAGAGCAATTTTCATATTTTGGAATAAATAATTGGTATATTACTGATATTGTTTCATTTATTCTTTCATTCAAAAAAAGTTATAGAAGCCCCTGCTGTGTATAGCATTGGATAAGTAGAGCTTCGCAGCCTCCATAAGCTTTGATCTTGTGATAGCCTCATCAGTCATCAAAATATGTTTCTCCTACATGAGAAAGGAATTTCTCCATCCCACTATGAGTAATAATTTTAATCATAGTTCTTTGTGTTGCTATGCAACTCAGCACCACAGTTTAACAGAAAGCCATGTCAAAATGGAGCCTATGTCTCCTCTCATGCTCTATGCAGGAATTAATTTACTGCACTTCTGCAATGTTTCACACCTACAGTTCTCATTTGAAAAGAAACACATGAAAGTCTGGGGACTTTACTCCTAGGGAAATCTAGCAGAAAAAAAGCTGGTGAAATCAAGGACATGTGCAGAGCAGAGGACAAAATCCAACTTCCCTGCTGTCTCTGGAGACTGTTAATCAGAGTCCTGCTCTGAAAATGCCCATTCATACGGGAATACTACAATTAAGTCATTCTTCACTGTTTTCATTTTCTTATCTTCCATCAGCCTGAATATCTACGCTAACACCATGGGACTGCATTTGTCAAAAAGATAAGCAACACCATCATTCAGAAGGAGAATATGAGATGTCACTTTAAAAAAAATAATAACGTAATAAATTTAAGGAAGCTGTTTTCTTCCTTCCAAAGACAGTATTATCCACACATTGTTAAAACACACATATGCATTGCCATAAGCAAGAGGAAGATAAGTAAATTAGTCTTCTGATGGTCTGGTAGACATTTCTAACTCAGTGCATTAGAACTTATCCTTCATTCACGCATGCAAAAGCAAGCATGTAAAATGTGCTTTACATGGTAAGGTCTGCCTTCTCCAAACTTCAGAGGCAGACATTTTCTCTACTACTTAGGTAAAAATCACCAAATAGCAAGGCAGATGACAGGTTGCATAACTGATAAATGTAGAATGAAGACTTTTTATGTTTGTTTGTTTTCAAAGACTTGTCTACACAAGGTTACACTTTCTCAGGAACAAATATTCAAAATTCTTGCACCAAAAGTTTAAGCCAACACTGTGAGTTTCAACCAGTGACTGCCTATATAGCAAGCCCAACCCTGTTTTTTTTTTTAAATAAATACTTCCTTAAGCTCATAGTCTGGGAAATGAAAGATTTAACCGTACCCTTAACTACCAGCCCCAGTGACAAATAAAACACACTATGAAGCCATGTACTGTTTTAATTCTATCTTAAGGTTCTAAGAAAAGGAAGTCATTTGCACAGATTGTTCTAAATCTTTTCTCCGGATGCATAAGACAAGTCAGAAATGCCCAGCAATAATGACTTAGCATGATGTTTAATCAGTTATCTGAGCCTTCTAAAATGTTAATAAATTATTCTTCTATGGTTTAAATTTTATTCATAAACCTTGTTGCTAATTTTTAAGATGGTTTTTCTTAATTATTTTTCCTATAGATGTCTAGCTTATTGCTCAAATTCCCTTTACTGTAGTAGAATTTCTATAAATCCCTTAAAGAAACATTTTTCTGGATGCATTAAGCTAAATTTAAACAACAAAAGTGCATCATATAATAGAGAAACAGCTTAATTTCATTCTATTTATATTTTCAAATGAGTCATGAGAACTCTGAGAAATTATTCCCAATAATAGAAAGTACAGAAATACATAAAAATCCCTGGATAATTCCCAGACTTAGTATATACAGTATATTCATCCTTCCTCTGTTATAACTGATAATATGATAACTAGCAGAAGTGGTTGAAATTTCACTTCTCAAAATTTTATTCTTTCTCAAAAAGTGAGCTCAGTGTTGGGCCTTTGCCACAGTGTAAGCAGCATTTTAGAATTAGAAATTGAATTCATGTAAGCTAAGAGACAACAGAGCACAAGAAATTTAACCCATTTGCTAGGGATTCTATAGGCAGTAAGAGCAAAAATTACAGGTCAAACAAAAGAAGGACAGGACATGATTCAACTATAAGACAGGCAGCAACTTTATACAGAGAGCCTACAATGTCAGTTTAGGTTCTTCAGATAGAATATATCAGTGTCTATTGTTGAAAAAAAGAGAGCCAAAATGGGGCAAAAGATAATTAGAGCCTTATCTTTTAACCACACACTAGTGGAAGACAACAAACCCATGGACAGATGGGTAGCACAAACTGAAGAGAGAGAGAGAGAGAGAGAGAGAGAGAGAGAGAGAGAGAGAGAGAGAGAA
>NC_034594.1:71454471-71455933 GCF_900095145.1 Mus pahari | reverse complement strand
TTAGGCTTATTTGCTTTTGTTTGTTTTTGTTTTCTTAGCCCTTTGGAACTGGTGATACTTAAAAACATAATTAATCGACAAATCTATTCACATCTCATTCTGCAAAAAAAAAAAAAAAATAACAGAAATATACACAACCAAGAAATTCCTTCATGTACAATCATGGCCTTTAGTTACAGTAAACCTAGGAATCTAGGAACTCTAACTGTACAATTGATGTAATAAAGAATAAACTAACATTGGTGTAGAAGCAGAGAAATGACCTGGACAAAGATAGCAGTGTTTCTACTTCTTCTGAGCTTAGAGTATTCTCTAGGACATTAAATCATTTTTATAAGGATGAGTTGTCCCTGAGTGAATTCAAATCTCCGGAAGCAGCTCAACAGAGAAAATAATTTCAGATTTGGCTCCAGAAGATAGGATTTTTTTAAAGTCTCTGCTCTTTAAACTGCAGTATGGCCTTGGATAAATTACCTTAATTTCCACAGCTTACATTTTCTCATCAGTAAAATGAAAATATAAAATAAAATAAAATGTTCCTCTAGTGAGTTACTGTGAGGTAGTAAGGTATTCTGCTGTGCTCTTGCACCTTGGGTAACTGCAATGGCAATGTACTGAAAAAGTTTTCACATTTTCAGTATAGAAGAACAATGAATGTTTGAAGATATAGACATGAATTAGCCTAACTTAAACACACAATGGATATGTATGAAAATATACCACATTATATCACAATAAGCCTTTAATATTTGTTTCTATGTTTCAGTTGAAAGATTTTAAATTTTAAGAAAAAAGTTAAAGGAAAGTTGCAAGAGAGTGGTAATTATGTTCATTGCAGCTTAGCAGATTAATGTTGCAATTGATATAATTGGGACTCTTAAAATTAATGGTAAAACATAAGGATTAGAAGTGTCCAGTTTTTTATGTTAAGTTAGAGAATCAGTTATAATGGCACATATTATAAACTGATTTTATGAATCAATAATAAGTGTTTTAAATAAAGTCGAGTATTAGAGTTGTTAGAATGTTAAGGTTCCAGGAAATAGTTGGTTGCCAGTTTTGGTAATGCAGCCTGCTCCGTATAAGATGTCTTCAAATGAGAACAACAAAGGCATTCCTTCTTTAAACATAAAGTGGGAAGAAGGATAGAAAGGGAAGGAAGGAAGGAAGGAAGGAAGGAAGGAAGGAAGGAAGGAAGGAAGGAAGGAAGGAAGGAAGGAAGGGAGAGAGGGAGGGAGGGAGGGAGAAAAGAAGGGAGAAAATTGAAACAACCATTGTCACCAATATGTTGATCAGATATTAATACAGCAGTGTTCAATCCAGTCAGAAACAGTGTTCTATAAAAGAGATTGCTGGACCTGATTGTATATTGACTTGGGAAGACAGAGAAGGATGATCCAAACTCACGGTTCAAGGCTAGTCAGAGAGAGAGAGAGAGAGAGAGAGAGAGAGAGAGAGAGAG
>NC_034594.1:71446136-71454286 GCF_900095145.1 Mus pahari | reverse complement strand
GAAGAAGAAGAAGAAGAAGAAGAAGAAGAAGAAGAAGAAGAAGAAGAAGAAGAAGAAGAAGAAGAAGAAGAAGAAGAAGAAGAGAGGAGAGAGGAGAGAGGAGAGAGGAGAGAGAGGAAGAAGGAGGAGGAAGGGAAGGGAGGAGGAAGAGGGGAGGGGAGGGGAGGGGACAGGACAGGGACAAATGAAAGGAATTATTGTGGACCTAGGATCTAGGACGACTGTAGGAGTCAGAACAGAAGTTTGCTGCGAGACTGTGTCTCCTAGAAATTTCAGAGAACCTACATGAAGTCTCGTCAATATGGCTACCTAAACATGACCTGAAGAAAAATGATACTTATGTTTATTTATTTATGAGCAATGTAAAAAGCTCAGAATGCCTCAGCCCTAGAAAAATACTACAGGCAACTAAGGGATGAAAAGTAGATCAAGAACTCTACTTTCAATATTTCAACAGCAGCCAAAAACAAGCATAGCCCAGCTAAAGAATGGACAAACACTTCAATCAACCAACTTTAAAAAAAAAATTAAATTTTATTTTTTGTTGTGTTGAAACTTGCTTTCTTAAATGATACTATAAAACTTTAATGTTTTAATTGTTCCAGAATTACCATCTCCCATCAGTACACCACTACGTCATCTCTGACCTGCGTGTGCTTACTTTCTTATGCATTAAATGTCATGAGATGAGTCATAGAACTATTTCACTAAATCAATGTACTGTTAGCATAATACAGGCTTTGTGTCTTCACAATACCCATTACTGTAATCTTCTTTCTCCTGTTTCATTAAAAAGAATTTTTTTCAAAAAAAGGCAATGAACTTTGTACACCCACAGTGTTGGAAGCCAGAAAAAAAAAAAAAAAAGAAAGAAATACTTCTGGTGAACAGAATTATTTGGCAGATGAAACGCTGTACCTTTTTCTAAGCTAGTCAAATCTTGTTTTCTTGATTTGAAAACACTCTACTAGCCCAGAGGGATGTTTGACCTTTATTTCTTCCAGAAGAAAAAACACAAGGCTAATAATGTCCAGGAAAGCAATTGTCAGACACTTGACAGCAGAAAGAAAGAAGCAGGAGTATGTGATGTCGGGGATCTGTCCATGCTTATGTGAAAATACACCAGTGGCAACTGTGAGTAATTGCAGGGCAGTTCCTGACAGCCAGAGACACCTCACCCAGGGGAGGAAGAGGCAGCAGGTGCCTGTTAAACTACCTTGAAGGTCAGGTCAAGTATCTGCTACATTTACCAACTTGAAATAACATCGTGTAATAAGAATATTTGTCTACATTTTTGTCCCTGCAGTTCTTTCACACAGAGACAATTCTGGGTCAGAGTTTTTGACTGTGGGATGAACTCTAAGAGTTCCCTCTCCTCACTGTTGGGCATTTCATCTAAGGTCCCTCCCTTTGAGTCCTGAGAGTCTCTCATTTCCCAGGTCTCTGGTGCATTCTAGAGGGTCCCTTCACCTCCTATTCCCCAGGTTGCATATTTCTATTCATTCTGCTGGCCTTTCAGGCATCTCTCGTCTCCCTCCTCCCTCCCATCATATCGGATCATGTTCCCCTTTTTCCTTTCCCCTCCCTTCCCCCACCCAGGTCCCTCCTTCCCTCTGCCTCCCATTATTGTCTTACTTCTCCCTCCAAAGTGGAATTGAAGCATCCACACTTGGGCCTTTCTGCTTGTTAACTTTCTTTAACCTTGTTAATCTTCTGTGTATGATGTCCTGGGTATTCTGTACTCTTTGGGCTAATAGGTCGTACAGTGATGGGCCCAACTTGAGATTCATCTCAAGGGGAGGCTCCCAAGGTCTGACAATATTACTGATGTTATGGTGTACTTACAGACAGGAGCCCAGCAAGGCTGTCATCTGAGAGACCCAACAAGAAGCTAACTGAGACAGGCACAGATACTTAGACCCAACTATTTAATTCAATTAAAACATTAAAGTTTTATAGTATAATTTAAGAAGTCAGAGACTCCTAGGGTTGAATTAGTGGAAGGATGGAAGAAGCTGAGGAAGAGTGACTCCATAGAAAGACCAGCAGTCTCAACTAATCTGGACCCCTGAGATCTCTCAGACACTGAGCCACCAACCAGGCAGCATACACAAGCTGGTCCGAGGTCCCATGTATATATCAGAGGACTGCCTGGCCTGGCCTCAGTGGGAGAAGACAAGCGTAACCCTCAAGAGACTTGATGCTCCAGGGCATGGGGAGGCCTGGAGGGGGACTGAGGGGCGACATCCTCTTGAAGACAGGGGAAGGAGAATAGCATGAGGAACTTTAGGAGGGTAGACTGATGGGGGGGGGGTGCAATGACTGGACTGTAAAAAAAAATAAAAGTAATTAAAAGAAAGAAAGAGTGAGAGGAAGGAAGGAAGGAAGGAAGGAAGGAAGGAAGGAAGGAAGGAAGGAAGGAAGGAAGGAAGGAAGGACAGTGACATCAGACATTTGTCTCTGGCCTTCCAATGCACAATCACTTATGTCCATACATATAATACATATAATACATGCACGCACACACACACACACACACACACACACACACACACACACAAATGCTTGTGTTTAAACAGTTTTGGTTGGGTTAGTGATAATAAACATAACAAAAAGTTCAAAAAAAGAATTAATAATCTCTAATACACATGCAGTTTTGGAAAGAAATTTATGGAATTTAAAAAATGATTACACAAATAAAAAAAGAGTATTTTTTCTTCCTTTCTGGTGTTTTAAGCCTAGATCAAATACTTTTTCAAAAGATAATAGAAATCTTATTCGACACTGTCCTAATCACCTGGTAGAAGGTTCTGGGGATCTTCTGATCCAACTCAGTATGACAGTATATAATGTTGAGTGCACTACAGTGAAAACAGTATGCTACAGTCTCTGCCTGTGTCTTCAGCCTTCCACCCTAACTGCTGTGAATCCAGCACGTATTCCATTGTACCCTTTCTTATTTTATATAAACTAGAAACAAATTAAAAGCCAAAACAAATTAAAAGCCTAGGGACAAAAATGCTATATTTTTCCTAAGAAAATTGTATTCAGTGAGTTTGTGATCTAATCAGTACTTTCATACATTTTAGACCATAATTTCAAAAAGAATATAAAATGTGCCCAGGAATATGTCATTGTGGAGATTAAATTATTACCTGATTTAGAACATAAATAATGAACCCAACTATAAAATGTTTTGTATACCATGTGTGTTCTTTTGTGATTGGGTTACCTCACTCAAGATGATATTTTCTAGTTCCATCCATTTGCCTAAGAATTTCATGAATTCATTGTTTTTAATAGCTGAATAGTATTCCATGTATAAATGTACCACATTTTCTGTATCCATTCCTCCATTGAGGGACATCTGGGTTCTTTCCAGCTCCTGGCTATTATAAATAAGGCTGCTATGAACATAGTGGAGCACGTGTCCTTATTACCAGTTGGAACATCTTCTGGGTCATCAATGTGACGGGAGGCTCTTGGTCCTGAGAAGGCTCAATGCCCCAGTGTTGGGAGAATGCCAGGACAGGGAAGCAGTAGCGGGTTGGTTGGTTAACCCGGGATTGGTAGGAGAGGATAGGAGGTTTTCAGAAGGGAAACCAGGAAAGGGGATAACATTTGAAATGTAAATAAAGAAAATATCTAATTAAAAAAAAAAAATAAAAAACCTCAATACAGAAACACCTTTCAGGCACCAAGGATGTAATAGGTAGATTAACAAATTGATTGTTATAGAAAGGAGTCCTAGAAATTTCAGATGATAATCCAACATAGTTGGCCCCTTTGTTGATGTTTAAGACATTTTGTCAAGTTAATTCTCTCTTGTCACCTGATATCTCATCTGTAAGAATCCTCCAGCTCTTAAGGTGAAAGGATGGACTATCCAGAGACTACCCCACCTGGGGATCTATCCCATCATCAGCCACCAAACCCAGACACTATTGCGCATGCCAGCAAGATTTTGCTGAAGGGATCCTGATATTGCGGCCTCTTGTGAGGCTATGCCAGGGCCTGGCAAACACAGAAGTAGATGCTCACAGTCAGCTATTGATGGAACACAGGGCCCCAAATGGAGGAGCTAGAGAAAGTACCCAAGGAGCTGAAGGGGCCTGCAACCTTATAGGTGGAACAACAATATGAACTAACCAGTACCCTCAGAGCTCGTATATCTAGCTGCACATGTAGCAGAAGATGGCCTAGTCGGCCATCATTGGCAAGAAAGGACCCTTGGTCTTGCAAACGTTATATGTTCCAGTACAGGGGAATGCCAGGGTCAAGAAGTGGGAGTGGGTGGGTAGGGGAGCAGGGCGGGGGGAGGGTATAGGGAACTTTCGGATAGCATTTGAAATGTAAATAAAGAAAATATCTAATAAAAAATGTAAAAAAAAAAAAAAAAAAAAAAAACCAGCTCTGAAGTCCATATTTTAAATTAGGCCAAATTTCTTGTGAACAAGCTATATTAAAAAGAATTAAACGGGGGCAGAAGAAACCCAGAGTCCCTGCCTGCTGAATGGCCTGCCACAGCAGGAGCTGCTGTGATGTGCAAGCCTGTGGTGCAGAGGTGGGTGAGAAGCAGAATGGTGTGAGCACTATGAAGAGAAGTGGAACTGGAAATGCAAGGGTGAAGAAAAACAGCCTGCTGTAAAGAGCCTGCGCTGCCACCTAGAGCAATGATGAAGTCCCAGCCTGTGCTGTCACTGAGAGCCATGTCTCAGTCCACGGCCATGCAACAGCAGAGGTCTATGTCATAGTATCATCAAAGGCCATGTGAATGTCCCTGGTCTGGGCTGCAACCTGAGACCATGTTTATGTCTAAGGGCTGTGAAGAGCTGTCCCTGCCCCTTACTGACTGCAGCAGTCATGAGAGCAGGCCCTGCACCTCATCTTGACATCACAATAGAGTTAGCCCTTGTGGTAGGGCACGGGTCACCAGCCCTAAGGTCATGAGAGCAGGAGAGTGGGTTCTGCCCCTTGCTGGTTATAGCATTGGGTAAGCTAGCTGGGCTGACAAACTCGAGTACCAACCAGGCCCAGATCCAGGGCTGTGAGTTGGCCCACCCCAATATCTACCCTATCTATGAACCACTGGAACCTTTGAAGAGACCAATCCTGCAAATCCAAAGCTGCAGGATCTCCATAACACAGGACAATAGGATATCTAAGAGGAATCCTGGTGAGGATCCAGTATTAATAGTGTAGCAGAAGCCAAAGACCTCAAACCAAACCAATGACTCATTACAACAAATACTGGCAAGTAAAGATTTATGAACAAAAGAGGATATTGTGACATACAACAGCTTCAATAACAAGATTGGTTTTTTTTGTTGTTGGATTTTGTTTTTGTTCATTTTTATTTTCTTTTGAGGAGGAAGTTGCAAGGGCAGAGGGTGGAGACAAAGGGATGGGAAGATGAGTGGGATTGGGATACGTGATGTGAAATTCACAAAGAACCAAGAAAAGGTTAAAGAAGAATTAAAGGTCATTTGTAATCACCCCTACCTATTAAGTCAATTTTGTAACATATGACAAATGCTTATCGACTTATCACCTGTCACTATCTTCTAACGACTTGAATTTTCAAGTATCATATATAGTCACATGAACAAGAAAGAGATTAAAATGTAATTGTAGATATTACTTTAATGATTTTCTATTAAGACAATTCCAGATTGTTCATCAAAATAATGATGTATTCTCTGTTGTCTCTTTTGTCCTAACTTTCCATCTATCATCTATGGAAACAAATTAGATGTGTGTGTGTGTGTGTGTGTGTGTGCATGCGCATTTGTGTGTGTGCATTTGTGTGCGTATATATATATACATATATATGTATATATATATGTATATATGTATATATATATATATGAGTTCTATAATGTTACATGACATTCTGTGCATATTAGGAATAAAAAATTAAAACAAAGCCTATCAGGGAACCTACATTGAGGAATCTAGCTAAGATACATAGACATCTGCAAATGGTTTAACATCTTAAGTGTAAAGTATTATAGTACTTGACATATAGCTTCTAGTCATTTGAATCATTTTACTGAGGACAGATACATATGAGGAATAAACAATGCCTGCATAATCATTAAATGCATGCACTTTTGAATGTTCAGGCACTGTTGTAATTATAAATATGAAACTTAGAAATATTTGGATGTTAATTGCTTCAGTCCTCAAATTAGGCAGTCACCTACTTCAATATATTTTGCCAATATCCATGGAGTTATGTCAGGATAGTTCTAGGTACTGAGTAATCAATGAATAGGGCAAATAATTAAGAGAAATATATGTCATATTAGAAAGAAAACAGAGAAGTATAAGACACTGCATGCTGGGGTAGATAGTGGAACATATGAGAAAGTCACGTGTGCTTTGGAGGAATGGAGTTTTAACAAGACTGTTGAGATACCTAATATTTGGCATGTACACAAAGTATATTCTTGATATTATTCTTTAGGACTAATGAATCTGAGTGTTGTGATTTAAAAGATTTAGATATCCTTGATATAGATCTAAAACTCTCTGTGTTAAGTTCTATATAAAGATATTGCCTAATCTGACAGACATTAGAAGCCTGAGGTTTGTTTAAAAGCTTTCAGAAAAATATGACATATTTTTATTATTGTGAGGGATGTAGTATTATAAATAATTACAACTTGATAATAGTGTTAATTAAATATATTGATTTTTTTCACTTGTGATTTAAGCTTCACTTTGAAGTTGCAAGGTTATATATATCTAAAGATTTAGCTGACCATTCATTACATAGTCACATGTTTAATAGATCAAAATTCCACCAATTAGAGAACAAGGAAACTTAGATTGTCCAAGGTAATTAACAAGTTTTAAGCTATTTTTCAATTTTAAAATAAAATTCCATGTTGTATAAAATGCATACATGTACCAAATAGTTTGTCACATTCAGTCAAGATAAGCAATCCCTCTAAGTCTATATCATAACTCAAGGAAGCAGATAAGAAAGAGACGTAGCCAAGAAGTCTATTTATGTGGAGTCAAAATCGAGAGAAATAACTAAAGCAGTAACACACAAGAAATACCCGTTATGTCAGAAGACTTACATTCCGCCTGCAGGTCTTTCTCCATCAGTCACAGAGCCACTTTCCATAAGATCCTTGTGGCCTCTCATCTTCACTTTCTTTATTGCTCTAAGAGGCTGCATTTACCATCTGGCACTAACAAATTATTAGAACTGAATATTTTTTGCCTTACTATGAATGACTAACTTTGATTTGCATGACCCATTAGCCTAGTTCTTCAAATCCAGATTTTTAAGAGACATCAAAATTGTGTCATTGATAAGAAGACCAAAGTGTGGATACTTTGGTCCTTCTTAGAAGTGGGAACAAAATACCCATGGGAGGAGTTACAGAGACAAAGTGTGAAGCAGAGATTGAAGGAATGACCATCCAGAGACTGCCCCACCTGGGATCCATCCCATGAACAATCACCAAAACTAGACACTATTGCAGATGCCAACAAGAGCTTGCTAACAGGAGTCTGATATAGCTGTCTCCTGAGAGGCTCTGCCAGTGCCTGACAAATACAAAAGTGGATACTCACAGTTCTTCACTGGACAGAGCACAGGATCCCCAGTGAAGGAGCTGAAGGGTTCTGCATCCCTATAGGAGGAACAACAATATGAACTAACCAGTAACCCCAGAGCTCCCTGAGACTAAACCACCAACCAAAGAAAGCACATGGTGGGACTCATGGCTCTAGCTGCATATGTAGCAGAGGATGGCCTAGTTGGTCATCAATGGGAGGAGCAGCCCTTGGTCCTGTAAAGGTTCTATGGCCCAGTATAGGGGAATGCCAGGGCCAGGAAGCCTGAGTGGGTGGGTTAGAGAGCAGGGGCGGGGGAGGGGATGGTGGTTTTCGGAGGGGAAACTAGGAGAGGGCATAACATTTAAAATGTAAATAAATAAAATATCTAATAAAAATTAAATAAATACATATTATAAAGTCTTTTTATTTTGGCTAATTGATGTGATATGTATGTAGTTTTAAATGTTTGATTATCCTTACTTAAATGTCTTTAGAAAAATTATTTGCATCAAGAAATAAAAATAGATCTTTGCACCGCTGCACTGCCGGGGAAAGAGCAGACTGGTGAGGGG
>NC_034594.1:71444791-71446062 GCF_900095145.1 Mus pahari | reverse complement strand
TGCTACCAAGAAATGCAGTACTATAAATTAAAATTTTGAATCATTTTAATAAAATGAATGATGTAAAAAATGTGTTATTGAAAACTGTATTTTATCATGATAGTTACAAGAAGAAGCTATTCTTTTCAGCTACAAGGTATGGTAATCTAAGGAATACAGGTTTATAAATAAAAACAGAAGAGATGATAGGTTCTAGACCAGAACAATACTTAGAGACACATAGCATACCACCCTTGTAGACAAAGAGAGAGAGAGGAGGAGGGAGGGAGTGAAGGGGAAGGGAGGGAGAAAGAAGAGAAAGTTTGGTTTCTTAAATTACATTATGAGATGTATTTTACTAAACTTTAAATTTTTCAATGTACAACTTCATTGTATATGTTAGTGAATTATACTTAAGACATTTTCATTTAAGCATGGAATAATGAAAGTATTCTTTCTGAACCCCATTACCTTCTCACCCCTCCTCTTCTCCTTCATCACCTTTCTCCCTTCAGACCATGTTGCTTCTATTTTCATGTCATATGTACATACACTAGTTGATGAATACATATATGTATACAAAACTAGGGCTAACATGTGAGAGATAGCCTACAAACTTCTTCTTCCTAAGACTGACTCAGCTCACAAAATATGATTATTCACGGTTACATCCATTTTCCTACAAGGTTGAACGGGGTTTTTTTATTAGATATTTTACTTATTTACATTTTAAATGTTATCCCCTTTCCAGGTTTCCCCTCTGCAAACCCCCTACCCTATCCCCTCTCCCCTGTTTCTATGAGGTGTTCGCCCACCCATCCACTCCCACCTCACCACCATGGCATTTCCCTACACTGGGGCACTGAGCCTTCACAGGACCAAGGGCCTTTCCGTCCATTGATGCCAAGTAAGGCCATTCTCTGCAACTGGAGCCACGCAAACCCCTTCAGCTCCTTTAGTCCTTTTCCCAATTTCTCCATTGAGGTCCCCTTGCTCAGTCCAATGGTTGGCTACCAGCATCTGCATCTGTATTTGTCATGTTCTGGCAAAGTCTCTCCAGAGACAGCTCTATCAGGCTCCTGTCAGCAAGCACTTCTTGGCATCTGCAATAGTGTCTGGGTTTGGTGTCCACATATGGGATGGACCCCCGGTGGGGCAGTCTCTGGATGGCCTTTCCTTCAGTCTGTGCTCCACAAGTTCTTGGCAAGCTTTTTGGGATACCTTATTGTTTGCTTTTTTCTTTTTTTCTTTATTTACATTTCAAATGCTATCCCGAAAGTTTCCCATACCCC
>NC_034594.1:71435013-71444780 GCF_900095145.1 Mus pahari | reverse complement strand
CTACTCCCAGGCGAACACCCCTCCTCGGGCGGGGAAAGGTGCCAGGTGCCGGATCAGCCTGGGGACTGCTGCCAGGCGAACACCCCTCCTTGGGCGGGACAGGCGCCGGACGACTGGGACCAGACCCGGGTCCCTCCTCTCCAATCNGCTCTCTCCCCGGCAGTGCCTATTGTTTGCTTTTTATTTCAAGTTATATATCTGCTTTTATTAGGGCCTTATTGTTTGTTTAACCCTGACAAGTCTACAGCCTCTAAGTCACTGTAGTAACTTCTAGTACAATAAAAGTATTCTCTTTCATTTTCTCTTAAAGTTCCTCATCAGGCACTTCATCTAGAAGTTACACATTTGTTATTTTATATATAGATAGATATAATTTTACTGCTTCCCACCCTTCTAAAAGAGAAGTTTCTCCTTTTCGCATTATGATATCGAAGACAATTTCTACCAGTTTTTAGAACCTACATGTCAAAGATGTCAAAGACCAGCTTTGACACCACGGGGTAAACCATGGCAGGCAATGAGATGTGGTGGCTGCTATCAGGGTCAGTGCTGCTAGCAGCTGACAGGGATCAACACCAGAAGGGCTGACAGGAGTCGGTGCTGATCGCAACTGACAGGGCTGCTGCTGGTGGTAGCCAGCAATCAGAGTAATCATTCAGCAGACTCTTCTCTAAGGAATCAGAGCTTGATTCATTGGGGCTGGCATTCCTTATGGCCAGTGGGAAACTTTAAACTCTTAATTCTTTAGGGGACAGCAAGAAAGAAGAGAAAATAAATTCACACACACACACACACACACACTTAGTAGATGAACAGGCTCCAATAACTTCATACATGCAAGGACAAGATAGGCAGGCAGGCAGACAGACAGATACACATTCACACATTGGATGGATAAAGCAAAGCTCCAACAAGAAGGTTTCATGCTTTTCAAACGCGCGTGCGCGTGCGTGCGTGCTTTGTGTGTGTGTGTGTGTGTGTGTGTGTGTGTGTGTGTGTGTGTGTGTGTGTTGCTGGAGGTATTAAAAGTATTTTTTAAAAAAGTCGTGCTGGCACATTTCCAAGCTTGTGCCTCTGCCCCAGCAGCCTGGCCGGCCATGCACTGGCTGGCAATGGCCGACCAGTTTTTATCTCGTGGAGACTCTGACTCGGAACTCCACAATCTTCCACCCAGCTCACTAGGTTCCCACTGGTGGGTCTCTACCATGCCAACCCATGCTTCAAAACCCCCTCAGCCTTTGTGGTGCCTGTCAGGTAAACCCACGCTTTGCTGCCTTACCTTTCTCCTGAGAACCAAAACAAGCCACAAGAAGAAAAACCCCACACAAACTTAGCTCAGAAACAATGGTAACTTAATCCCTGGGTGCAACAATTACAACCTAATCTTGTAAGCCTTATTAAAATCTAATTCCTCCAGTGGCAAATTCTTGCAGATCCACCATGATACCAGGAAACTCTAGCAGCTACATCTTACCCACCTGCTGTCCCTGTTCCAAAAAGACCTCTCTCTTGCTTCCTCTCTTCCTCTGTCCAACCCGGAAGTCCTGCCTACTCACCCAGTGATTGGCACCTTTATTCACTAAGGGATTGGTTCACAAGAACAGCATCAGGCCCATCCACTATATATATATGTATGTGTGTGTGTGTGTGTGTGTGTGTGTGTGTGTGTATACAATTATACATATAAATATATACACATATATACATATATAGATATACACATATACACACATACCTGGTGTATGGGTGGAACAAAGTTCCAATAAGCAGGCTCTAAGCATTTCACACATACATATATACATACATATGGATGGAGCAGGCTCTAACACATAACTATTTTCTTCCATAGTTTATATATCCCAGCAAAATCTTTAAAGCAATACAGAATTACAATACGATTACACTCTTTTTTTCTGTTAGTGAATGACTATGAAAAAACAATGTTTCTCAATACCTTTACATGAAAAAACTTTACATAGTACAGTTTAAGAAAACAAATTATTCTCAAGAACCCATGTACATTCATAACTAAGCAATCTGTTATAGATTAATGAAGTATGAGCAAGAAAGGTAGTTTTCTCAACCCGTCCCTCTTACTGGCAAACAGCAATTTGTGTTTACAAAGAAAGTATTAATTATTTTATTGGTTATCTTTAAAAACTGATCTTATAAGACTCTTAAAAGGATCACAAATCTAAACTTTTTTATAAAAATATCTATTTTAAATTCTCAAAATGCACATCTACTCATCAGCAATTTTTATGAAATCATATAAGGAAGCTGAGGGCAAAAATGGTCACAATAAATCAATCATCACCAGGCCAGCCTCAGTGAGAATCACATCAGCCAGCGCTGCCATTTTTCTTCTTCCCTGACCTTAAAAACCTCCTAGCTTAAGAGTGTGCCTTTCTGAACTTGAAATTGTTCTCTCAGATTTTCTACAGCAGAGCCAGTAGCAAAAGCATCCTAACCTAGCTTCACTAACAACTTTATTTTTCCAAATGCTTTCTAAGGGTGGCGGTCACTGCTGACAATATTCACTTATAAGTTCTTTCCTAGGGTGGTGATTGAACCATTAATGTGCAGCAGCAATGCCTGAAAGAGATCAAGCATTATTGTTGTGAGTGCCAGAGACACTGCCCAGTGAGGGACTAGAAGCCCCCTTACAGTTTTCATACAATTCTTAGATTAAGAGGGCTCCGAGGGCAGCAAGCAGAGCAGAACTCCATAGCAGCATAAAGTCCTCAGGACAAGTAGCCTTTGGGCCCTGCCTGTCCAAGGCACACTCATTGTGGCTGTGTTAAGCAGTAGGCTACATTCCATGAGTCTAAAGTCCTTTGTTGTTCCTCCTGCACCAACAAAAATGTCACCCTTGTTAAAAGACTTACTTGGTATTTTGTCTTACACGTCCTAATCAGCAAACAGACAATTACTGTATTTCCTTCTTACAGAATGTGTCTACAGTGACGGAGCAGAACCTCTCGGGGTACTATCTTCAGCATGATGATGATTTACCATATAAAGAGACACTGAGAGTGTTCAATGGCCCTAGGGAAAAGACAGCTACTTTTAGACATGGTTTAACTAATTTACCCATTAGACCTAACACTAATGTGTTAAAGATTTTTCCCAGTTGTTTAAATTAGTATTAGTAAATGTGTGACAATTATTCTGATAAACCCAATAAATATTTGGGTTTATGTATTTTCCATTTGTTGTAAACAAATTGTTCATATATATCAAGTTTGGACTAGACACAACTCCCACAGAGTATCTACCATTGAAAAAATTGTTCATGTCAATTTGGCTTGTTTAACTCACTGGGAGTCAAAAGAAAAAGTTATAAAATCCAGTAGTTTGTTGCAAATGTAGAAGAAAGAACAAAGATTAAAACTTCCATTTTCCAAGGAAAACAAGTATATGTGATGTCAAAGACTTCTTTATGTATTAATAGTGCCATTGCCACTCATCTCAATGTGCTGTTCTCAATAATTTTTCATGAATTTGAATGCTATTGCTATTTGCTCCATAATCAATACAAACAGAAGAAGGCCAGTGTTTCCGGTCATGGATGCTTTGCGGGTTCTCATGTCTTCAACCACTCCCCACCATTTTTCTTCCACCCTTTCAACCCCCAACACTAGATAAGAGAGAGAAAAAGGTAGACAGGAAAGGAGATTCCTAAAAATGTCAGGAGTCAGAAGGGGGACAATGCTATCACTAAACTACTTCCTGCTGACGAGGGGCTTGAGTTCCTTGGGGCAAGTTTGATCTTTGCTATCAGGATATCTAATTTCTTGTTGTTTTTTCCTTGCTCACAACTACTTAACAGACTTCACGCAACAACCAACAGCCCACAAACACTCTCGGGGCCCTAGCATTTATATACCCTCTGAAAGGTTCCCAGAATTCCAAATGTCACATAATTGTGAAAACTATCTACAGCTGGTAAAAATCATACCCCTGCTAAAGCACAAGACAAATCCACAGTCAGTTGCTATAGACAATCTGAAGCAGCCCACTTCCCACACCTGGGATTAAAACACAAACACATTCTTATAAAATTTCTGTTTTTTAAAGAAACCAAATTACCACTACAGGCCAGTTTTAACGAGGTGAGTATATGAAACTATTTCAAACTTGCCCATCAAATACATGCCTGTTGTTTTGTTTTTGCTTTGCTTGTCGTCAAATAATGCATGATAGATAACCCCAAAAGTTAGTGAAGAATGTAGACAAACTTTTTCTCAACCTACTTTAATAAGCGTTCAACCTCTCCTCTAGCCCACCACCCACCAGAAATAGCAGAAGATAAAAGTTATTAGGACACAGGGGAAGTAGACCTGTTTAGAATTAGTTCACTGAGGGCGAGTCCAATCTTCATTGTCAGGATATCAGCAGTTCAGGCCCATAGCAAACATCACACATGAACCAGCAGCTGAAGTTCAATCCTGAAGAAACTACAACACTCATCAACCAGCCTGAGGCTGTGGAAGCAGAAAGAAGCTGCAGGAACCTCCTGAGCAGTTCTTTGGCATAGAGTTTCTCTCTATGGCATCACCAATAGTGGAGCTCAGCAATGCAATGTAAGGCAAACCAATGCATGTGTGTCATTGGCGAAGCACACCAATCCTCCAGCTGCCACTGTCTGTGGGGTCATATTTATATTCCTTCATCAAGAGTCCTTTCACGTGTCTGCTATAGCAAAACATCCTTTCACCTGTGTCTGCTTCAGAAAAACATTCCTTCATATATCTGCTTTAGCAAAACATCCTTTCACAAGTGTTCCCCAGCAAAACATCATTTGATAAAATTGACTTTCAAAAAAAAAAAAAAAAACCAAACAAGAAGTTTCCACTTCAGAAGGAAAACTATATATATTCTGTAGATTTAATGAGCCTTGTTGAATGGTCTTGTCTTAGAGTCTCTCATGCTTTAATACAGTTTTAAATAATGCACAGGGTGGTATCATCTGTAGACTCCATCAAATTATTGTGCCAGAGAGCCTCTTCCTTCACTGATCTGACATCTCAGCTGGAGTGTATGGGGCTGCTAAGGCTGCTGCAGATGCTTAAGCATCTCTATATTTTAAAAAAGCAACATTGAAAGCAGGTTTCTTATGTCCTCTGTATCTACTGGTTTCCATGCAATATGACATTCTCAATTTAGTAGAGGTTTTTCAACATTTTTATTGACTTCTCAAGAATACAAAATAAACCACACAACTTATTGTGCCCTAACACTAGAAGTCACATACTTTCTCCTGTTTCTTTCTATTGTTTTCACTGAAATAATCTAAATTTAAGTGGAATAAGAAATATGTCTACAAATACCCAAGTCCATTAAGAGTTTGTATTTGGAAATTAATTACCAGAGTCAGAAAATGTTGATAAAACTGAGAATACTGTTCTTTATCTCTGAGTGCCAAATAAATTACTGAGTCTTGGGTAGGACTGACATCTACACACACACAAAAAAAAATCAGATACACACATGATCAGTAGACTTCGTGCACACATCCAGCCTTCACACCCTTCACAGAATGTTAGGATCATATTTACTTAAATGTACGTGAATACATATCCCCATGATTTTGAGAGAACAACTTGTAAAGATCACAAATTTCAAACACCCTATTTGCTAAAATGGCAGCTTCATTAAATTACAGAACATCAGTGTAATAGAATATGCCACTACAAAAGCATTGTTAGGAATAATCACATGGCAGAAATGTTTATGATACAATAGCAGTAAGTTGTATTAGTGTCATTTTTTTAATTTATAAACATGTTTATAAACATGTAGTTATGTGTATGGGTGTATGCACATACAAACACGTACATGCAAATGTGTGTGCTGAAAGAATCAGAATTGAATGTCTCCAAGTGTTTATTGTATCTGGATAACAGCGTGTACCCAGTTTTTAAATTTGCCATACTTGTGCTTCTTCATATTCTCTAAGTACTTTTATAAATCTGCAAGTTATTATGCAAAGTAATGTGTTTCATTGTAGCAAAGTTATACATCTTTGCCAGTGTACATTGTTATTCATCTCCCTCTCCCACCACTCTTTCCAAAACTCCTCCCTCTTGTTGATTCCCTCTCAATAAATGGTCCTTGTTTCTGCTTTCATGTAATATGTATTCCACTAACCTCCCTGTGATGGTTTGTATATGCTCACCCTAGGGAGTGGCACTATTAGGCGTGGCCCTGCTAGGTAGCTTGGAATAGGTGTGTCACTGTGGGTGTGGGCTTTAAGATACTCATCCTAGCTGCCTGGAAGTCAATATTCTGCTAGCAGCCTTCAGATGAAGATGTAGAACTCTCAGGTCCTTCTGCACCAGGCCTACCTGGATGCTGCCATGTTTCCACCATGATAATGGACTGAATCTCTGAACCTGTAAGCCAGCCCCAATTAAATGTTGTACTTATAAGAGCTGCCTTGGTCATGGTGTCTGTTCACAACAGCAAGACCCTATCTAAGACACCTTCTTATCCATACCCTATGATTTTTTAAAATAATAGTTTTCATTCTTCAAATGTTCCACAAGGGCTCAAAGGCTGAAGCAACAATCACAGACCCTATATGGGTCTGTCCTAGTTCCTTTGCATCTACTTTATGGTTTTATAGCTTGCTCTTCTTATATGATTCCTAATAGTGGAAGTAGGGGATCCCTGATTCTTTTGCCTGCTTTTGGGATCCTTTTCCTCCTCCTGGGATGCCTCATCCAGCATTGATATGAGGATATGCTCAGTCTTGTTGTAACTTGTGCCAAGTTTGGTTGATATCCCTGGGATGTGGTATGTGAGAGATTTTTTTTAATTATTCAATATATTTTGATCATGTTTTCTTTTCCTGCATCCTCTCCACATCTCTACCTACCAAATTCCATGTTCCCTCTCAAAATAAAATACAAAAATAAGGTGAAATGTCTCCTGGCCCCTGAAAAAAAAAAGAGTTCATTTTGAGTTATTTTGTGTTGGCCAAATAAATACTCCTGGACATGAAGCCTGCCTGGGAATGTGGTTGATATATCCAGTGACCCTCCATTGGAAAAAAACTGATTTTCACTTTCTCAAAGGTATCAATTGCAAATATCAATAGCTTCTTGATTCAATGTGGGGATTTGATTCCATTTCCCATTATCTGTGCTGATATTTAATCTGACTTGAATTTGTATAGGTCTTGTACATGTGGCTACATACTCTGGGAATATGTACACTGTTCCTGTTACGTTTGGAAGACACTGTTTCCTTGTGGTCATCCCCTACCTCTGTCTCTTATAATCTTTCCACCTCTTCTTCTACATAGATTCCTGAACCCTGATGATGAAGGCATCCATTTAGGACAAAGGACTCCAAAGTCATTCACTCTCTGCACATTGTCCAGTTGTAGGTCTTTGTGTTAATTGCCAAAAAGCAAGAATAGGCTTTTCTGTTGATGGCTGAGCTATGCATTGAATTCTGAGTGTAACAATACATCATTGTGTGTCACTCTGTTGTAATGTTCTTTAGCAAAATAATATTATGTTTTCCATGGGACTATGACCTATCTAATCTCAAGTTCTTGACCACAGTAGCATGGTATATGTTCCATATCATGAAGTGGGTCTTAAATGCAATCAAAAAGTTGTTAGTGACTCCCATAACATTTGTGCCAATTTTGCACCAGCATATCATGCTGTCAGAGCACTGTTGTAGGTATAAAGTGATATCGCTGATGCCTTTCTCCTCAGGTAGCATTTGGTGAGACAGGGTCTTGCTTGTAGCCAAAATTAGCTCCCACCTCAGCATTCTGAGTAATGTGATTACAGGTATGTAACATCATGTCCTCTGTAGATGTATTTGTCATGCCACTGACAATGACAAATGATCATTGTGCTAAGCCTTTGCCTACACACATGAAGTTGCCTAAAATATGATCTTAACCCTGTAAGGTAACAGAAAATGTGTAAAGTTGGTTATACATCGCATTAAAATTAGACAATGATGAGCTTGTCACCTTCTAGACATAATGATTCATTGAACCTAAACCAAATGTGACAGCAGTGTCACAATTCACTTTGATCTAATTGTATACTAACAAGCCGATCAAGCATTGTATGTATACACCAGTGGTCATCTGTGAAAGATTTTATAAGTTGTATCCTTCATATATGCCTATACCCAAGTAAAGCCTGAGTACAGCAGTTGTGAATTGTTCTTCATCTAATAATCCCTCCACACAAGTCTTCATTTCTCTATGTTTTAGTAACAAATCCTGATCAGAGAACCCATTCTGCATGGCTGACAATCTACAGAAGCTCTGAAAATATTTTAATCAGTCATAAATCTTTAGGCTTCTGCCTACACTCCTTTGTTAAACCATACAGACCCTTAGGCATCCGCTAATACTTGATTTTTATAGCCCTTGATTGCTGCAATATCACTTTCTCCAATGTTCACTAAAACCACTTATGTTCCTCAGTGTGGAAGGAAATGGTAGCTGGTAGGATATTTGCTGCTGTTCAATTTACATTACAGTAATTTGTGTGTGTCAAATTAGATATTATAGATGGAGAAATCTGGACACCCTTAGACTGTCCATGGTGCATTGTTGTCATTCTAGCGAGCTTTGAGTCTTCTGCTAGCACACATGTTGGGAAGCAAAGGGAAAGATGGATGATGGCATCATTCAGTGACACTTGGGAGGACCTTAGATCCCTTATAGCAGTAACATGTGTTTTTGTGGTTTTTACTCTAAACTCAGTAGCTAAACCCAAGACAAAATTATTACCTTCAAGTTTAGATCTGAAATATCTTCCATAGGTTCCTGTACTTTCACACATAGTCTACAGCAGGTAGTATTGTTTTCCATGCGGCAGAACCTTTGACACATGTGACCTACATAGAAGAAACTGGTTGCTAAAAATGGATGTTGATGGTCAACAACTGCTTCTGGTTCTGACTCAAGTTCTCAGCTTCCTGGTTGGCACAGTGTGAAAATTTTCAGCCTGGGTTTGCTCTCTCCAGCAACCCTCCCTTCTATACCATCATGAACTGTACTCTCTGAAACTGTAAAACAAAAGAAATCTCTCTTTTAAGTCACTTCTGCTTGTCACAGGGAGGTAACTAATACACACTATAATCTTTTGGTTTTGCCCTCTTGCTATCCAGGAATGGGAAAGTGCAACTTTTGCTGAGTCTCTGAATTATGACCTTCAGAGTCCAACTAACCCTCAAAACATAAAAGGATTATTCTTCTCAGTTATGAGAAGAATAAATTGCATGAATTTCACAAATTCAGTAATTAACACAATAACTTAGGTATGTAAATTTAAGAAATGCTTTTTCTAATATTCAAATTAACATGTCAGATACTGAACAATAGCCTAGTCAAATTCATCTTACACCTTTTAAACCTAAAATGTCCTTAGAGAAAAACACTCAGAAAAATAGTGTAAAAGTCTTAAACTTGAAAAAAAAAGGTAAATCTTTTTTAAAATTACCTCCACTTGTGCTAGTCGATATACCTCAGTGGTTAGCTTGCCTACCATGTATAAAGATGTTCAAATATCCAGTACATAAACCAGTCACTGTAGTGCATACCTGTAATCTCAACAAGAAGTGGAAACAGTAGGATCAAAATGACACCCTTAGCTATGTATTGAGTTGAAGGCCAGTTTGCATTCCATGAGACTCTATTACAAAATTACAAAATTAAAAATATTGTCTGAAGTGGATGCTCACAGTCAGTTATTGGATGGAACACAGGGCCCCCAATGGAG
>NC_034594.1:71427068-71434768 GCF_900095145.1 Mus pahari | reverse complement strand
AAATGTAAATAAAGAAAATAATAATAATAGCCAAAAATATTGTCTGAATATTAAAAATATGTCTGAAAGAACATCTGAAAATATTCTAGGCCTGAAAAGATGTTTTTAGGATGGTAATGCAAATTAAAATAGAAAATGATTTAGATACAGAATTGTAAACTCATTAAGATAGGACAGGTGATAAAATACCTTATCTAAATTGCCAAATATAAACAGACTTGGCTTTTTGAATGTAACTCATACCTAGTAATTTTCATAATCATTTCATAATTGTTCCTACTGTGTGTTGCTTATTATTGTGAGAGAGTTTTTTCATCTAGACAAAAAAGAATTGTTGAGGTTTGGTCATTTGCTTATATTTTGATGCTAAATATTGGCCCCCAAGGCCTGGTTGCTCTGAGGAATTTGCATGTGCAAATTGCTCCTTAATTTAAACTATTGGTTAAATAAAGATACCTATAGTCTATAACAGAATTGAGATGGGTAGGGCTTGGGGTTTCTAGGCTTGAGGTCAGAAGAGAAACACAAGGGAAGAAGATGGAGAGAGGAGAAGCCACCATGGGGTAAGAATCTTAAAATCATGGCCAGTAGGACTAGATAATTGGAGTCAATAGCAGCCCAAACAAAACAGGGCAAATCATATAGTGGGGTATCAGTGAGGAAATAGATTCTAACAGCATAGAGGATAGACATCTGCCCAGCTTTAGTGCTGATTAAGGCTTATTATAAATATAAAAGTTGTGTGTCTTTTATCTGGGAACTAAATGATCAAAGACTGGGTAGAAGCCAATGATTGAGATTAAATATTTTCTGTAACAGTTATACACTTACCTCATTAGAATATCTATGAGCTATAATTGGGAACAAACTTTACACGTTCAGATTCCATATAAAATATTGGAAAGTTTTATAGGCATGTCAGTGGCCATAACCATTGTCTAGCCTCTATATTTCCCTGCTAGGTAGAACTCAGGAGGCATACTGCAAGAGTACCCAGATGTAGATAGACCATGCTGTAGTAAGAGTACCTGCTTCTCAGTTACTAGAGAGGGAAAATGAGCAACTGGATGATACATGGAAAACTACTAGGGTCTCTGATTTCTACTGTAAGCTATGATTTTTTTTCCTTCCAAACCCAGCACCTGCCAGTTCTTTTCCCTACTGGCCTATCCCCATGGACTTGTCTCTGAATACAGCCCAAAAGTCAGTACAGATTGTCATAGGCTAAGTCTCATGGGTACCATTCTCTATATTGATCTTAACACAACCATTGGCAAGATTTTCTTTCTCCAGGCACATGGAGTGTGTTCAGTTGTGTCACTACAACTATCCACTTGTTTGGTGCCTCTGCTTATTATCTATAAGTACCAGACGTCTACAGGGATTGATGCTATCCCTTCCAGCATTTTATTGGCTCTGTTTTTGGTTCAATTGATGGAAGAGATTTGATGGCTTAAAAGGCAGTGGCCTCAGAACAGCCTCATGACATTAGTGATGAGGTTTGCTGGCACCACACCACATTTCTGTGAATAGGCATATCACCTGTGCAGAGTTGATTCTGTACTACCCAAAAAAGTCCCAAGCCAAAAGCATTTAATGCAGTCCTTCATCGGATAAGCTGTTCTCACTGTTGAAGATGCTGGATTCCATCTGTTGCAATGTTGTATAAGCACTTACTGTTCTGATACTGTATGCCAAGCTTCTTCCCATTTCCATGACTGAGACCAAAACCATACTGAAACTATTTAATCAGATGATTTTCATCACAGTCCCCAGCTATAGTCACTGTTCATAAGAACGGACATTGGGATACTGGAGCACACAGCTATCAAAATCTTCATGATGTATTTCATTCTAATCATTAACTCTACATAGCACCCATTTTTACCAATTAATACAAAGAACAATCAAATTGGCAAGGTGGGTCTGAAAATTCTCTCATGCTCTGGAAACCAAAAGGAGGAAGCCTACTTCTTTTAAACTGCAAAGCATAGGCTATTGTAGGATTTTCTCAATAAACTTTTCAAATACTGTATTTATCACATGCAACCATGATACTTCCAGAAAATTTGTGGCTATACCTGGCCCTTGCACCTTGTCAGAAGTGATTTTCCATCTTTATTCCTTTAAGTGGACTTGTATGTCTAAATCGTTTTAGATTTATTTTCCCTCAATCTGTGAAACATGTTAGCATTATATCATCTATGTAATCAACTTCTTTTACAGATGGTGGGCAGGGTAACAAAGCAAAGCCCAAGGCCATCATCCATGACAAATAGCACAAGGTATGACGGTCACTTTGAAGATGTACTCTACCACTACTGGCAGTTGCAGGGAATGAAAACAGGTTTGGGATATAGACACTAAGAACTTCCCCTAAAGAAAAGTTGCTAAAAGGTTAAAAGATAGCATTGAAGAGCCCATCATAGCCAGGCAGTGGTGGTGCATGCCTTTAACCCCAGTACTCAGGAAGTAGAGGCAGGCAGATCTCTGTGAGTTCAAGGCCAGCCCGGTCTACAGAATGAGTACCAGGACAGCCAGGGCTACACAGAGAAACCCAGTATACAATATAAATAAATAAATAAATAAATAAATAAATAAATAAATAAATAAATAACAAAGAGCCTGTTACTTGAACAGCAAACTTTTCAGAAAAGCATTGTTAGGTAGAGACACAGGTAAGGCACACTCCAGAAGAGGCTTGGCTTCCTCATAGGCCATACCAGATCATTGAAAGGGCTTTGGCATGGGTAAATAATCTTTCCAATCTTTTGTTTTCTGTACTGTTTATATTTACAGCTCTACTCAGGGTATGCAACTTTATAGCCTCTTACCTCACCTAGCCATAAGATACTTACTTTATAGTTCACACTTTCTGCCAAAATTTCCACTGATGGTTCTCAGGGTATTTCCTAGCAGTACCTTTAACACCAGTATGCTCTCTTTCAGGGCAGAAATGGACAAGAATAGACTCAAAGGTAAAGGAGAATATATGTATATCCCAGATTTTTATATCCCCATATCTGTCTTCTGCTGCCCATTGCCATCAGTGTTTAAAGGCATTACAGTGTAAAGTAAGGTACATTCACCTCTAGAATCCACTGAAGCCTCAGTTTTTTTACACATTAGTAAGGCAACAAAAAATGTATAACTCTACATGGAGCCTCTTGTCAGAACAATGTTAAAAGAACAATGCCTTCAGGAACTGTGAGGGAGGCTCGGGAACAAAATCCAAGGGCCTCTGACCTCAGGTGTATTTTGTTCCCTGGATTGTTTTTGGACATGATTTCATAGTGTCTGTGACAAACATTTATATTCAATTTATAAGACATATTTATTTTTATTGGCTGTCAGAACATAGTTACTGAACCGAAGGTACACTGGTCAATGTACCCTGAATCTGTATATGGCCTTCTGTCTTGTTTTTATGCTTTCCCAGATATAAACTATAGTATGTGCCCGGCAATTCTATTTTAACTGTTCTGTCCTGAGAGAGTTCTGGGAAAGAGCTGTTCTGTTAATATTTAGTAAGTGCTTCCTGACGTTTATTTCCATAGTTTTCTGAACCCAAACAATCTCCCTTGAATCATTGCTTCCTTTGTTAAGTCCATGTATTAAAGCGCACTGAAGCAGAGATCACGTTATCTACAGCTTCAGACTGTCCTCCACCCCGTTCTCTGGGGTCCTCAGACCCAAGGTCTCTCGTACACAGATCTGCATAGGTCAGTGAAATTCGACACCTCTGATGACATGGATGCTCTTCATTCACAGGTAACATCAGTCCTCAGCTCCAAAGAACACCTTGGGTGGTTACAACTTAGGAGATTTTTTTTTTCATCTATAGGAGTGAAGTGGGGGACCCAGTACTTCTGTATCCTCATTTGAGTGACTTTCTGTTTGGGCTGTAAGGCCTCCCAAAGACACAAGGTCATCATTTGGTTTTCTGTTCATTTGGTTTCCCCTAGGACCTTTCATGTACACATTCTTTCTGAACAAATGAGTCTCAGTTACAACTACACATACCCAGAGCCTAATAACAGTCCCATACCATTTGTACTACTTTCAGGCATAGCAATATATTCTTCAGTCTCTAACCTGTGCCTCCCAGTACTCACATGATAGACTCAAACTCATCAAAGAAGTTCACTATTTATGCTGCCTCGTCCTATGTCAACTTGACACAAGCTAGAGTCATTTGGAAGAAGGGAACCTCAATTGAGACAATGCCCTGAATAGACTGGCTTGTGAGAAAGTATATAGTATATTTCCTTCATTAATGATTGATGGGAGAGGAAGGCACAGATCAGTTTGGGTAGGTACCACCCTGGGTTAGTGGTCCTGGGTGCTATATTAAAGAAAACAAAAAACAAAAAACAAACAAAAACAAAGCAGGCTAAGTACCAGGAGGAGCCAGTAAGCAGAACTCCTCCATAGCTTCTGTTTCAGTTCTGTTTCAGTTCTTGCTTCCACCTTTCTGCCCCGATTCTACCACAAACTATCAGACTAACAGATGGAATAAATCCTTCCCTTCCCAGGATCCCTACAGTCAGAGTGTTTTATTGCAGAAGATTAAAGCTTAAATATGATACTACCCTACTCCTGGTGTTTTAGGGACAAGACACTTGACAAAAACCAGCATAACAAAGTACCTGGAATGGAATTGTTTGATTAGATCAGGTTTGCACTAGCTCACAGTTTGAGGGCACAGTCCATCATGGTGACAAGAGCTTAAAGCAGGCAGTCAGGAAGAACGGGAAGATGACAATGATGATAGATACTTTTATTTTCAATCTGATATACAACTCCACATAATAGCACCATTCATGTTATTGGTGAGTCTGTCTCAATTAATCTAATCCAGAGACTTCCTCACAAACTCAAGGTCTGTTTCTATGGCAATACCAAATGGTGTCAACATGGCAAAAGAGTGTTCATCACACACATAGAGAAGGATCATCCTAGGATTCCCATCAAAGACTCTCCAACATCAAATGACTTGCCTCAGTTTCCAAGTCTCATCATCATAACAGGGAGTGTTCAACTGCCACTACATCACAGAGGCACAGGGTCCCATGTCCCACAGGGACAGGCAGCCATGTCAGTGTTGTTGCCTCCTCCTTGGTTCCATGTCAAGTTGCAGGAGCTACGTAATTACTCAAGTCCAACTCATCTCTACTGCAGTTCCGTGCCAATTGCATTGTGGGATTCTCCTGGCAAGACATCATAAACTGTTACTCACCCTAGATAAGGCACTGACAGCAGACCCAAGAAAGTATTCCAGCTTAATATAGTCCAATGAACCAGTGATTCTATTGAGTTAAGTAAAGTGTGAGTGACTAACAGGAGCACACTGTGGCAATGTGTACAACTGAAAAGCTCATCCCAGAAGAAAGGGTAACTTACGAAAGTGTTATCACTGGAGTTCCTTGCCTAACTTGCAGACAGCTAAACTGAAGAATCTCATTTATCCTGGCAATGGCTCTCTGCTTTTTCTCACCTTGTGAGTGGGGGTGAGGATGGGGCCTTGGGGGGAGGAGGAGGGAGTGAGAGAGGTGGAAGGGAAGGGTGGGGAGGGCTCTGTGAGTCTTAAAATTTTCTGAGTTTTCTGAGTATTACAAGCTTCCAGCTCTTCCTGAATCTTTTGAGACCCCTCCCCTCTAAGAAGGATATTTTAAGATTTATTTTTCATTATGTGTATATGTCTATGTGTATTTGTGTAGACATGAGTACAGCTGCCTAAGCCAGATCCCTTTTTGAGCTGGAGTTGCTGGTGATTGCCAGCCACCTGGCATGGTACCAGGAGTGTAAGTAGGTCCTCTGCCAGAGTAGAGTGCCCTTTAACCACTAAACTATCTCTCCAGCCCCAGAGAGAACATTTC
Source organism: Mus pahari (assembly GCF_900095145.1). Classification (NCBI taxonomy): domain Eukaryota; kingdom Metazoa; phylum Chordata; class Mammalia; order Rodentia; family Muridae; genus Mus; species Mus pahari. Next base: position 71,428,889 of record NC_034594.1, on the reverse strand, counting down.
AGTCCAGAAGAAGTACCCAAGCACCAGTATCTCACCTCTGCCTGTTAAGTTTATGTTGTTATGGTCCAGCACCTGTCCTTGAAGCCTTATACCTGCTTTTGAAAGTTCGCTGAATAGTTTGTCCTCTAGTCTCCAAACATCAAACCAGACAACGGAAGCACATCCTCTTTGGACTTCCATTAACCTGTCTTGATTTACTCAAGGAACCCTCCTCTTTTGCTTATTCAGATCAAAATCACTCTTGAGAACTTTCCAAAGTAAAGTTTCATTACCAGAACTTTGATTTTTGTTCATCTTTGGCCACATCTTTGTAAGGCTTTGTAACACAGGTGTGGTTTTGTTGATATAGTTTAGAAATTTGAGATGTGTCTCCACAACCACAATGCTATCCTATCGATCCACGCTAGACCTAAACAGCCATGCTCAGGACAAAACAAAGTGTAGTTCCCCAAAGCCATTTAATCTTTGCCCTTGATATTAAGGCAGCCAAAAAGGTACCAATTAACAGTAAAGCCAGGAGTGATTTAGACAACCTCCACAAATTCTGCAAAAGATCAAAGGCAGAAATGAAAAGGAGAAACTCAAAGTCATCCCTTTGATAAAAAGAAACAAGCTTTCTCCTTCAGGCCTGTAACTTCCTATCTGAATAAAGAAAAAAAAAAAAAAAAGACAGAGACACAAATGGAGAGAGACACTTCAAAGCAAAAAGCCATGTGCTGTCTCTAGTTCATAAAGTATGGGATGTTCTCGAATAACTCACTTGCTTAAATTCACTGAGTTTTTATTATGCGTGTGTTTGTGTAATTAATAATGGTCTCATAGCACTGGATCACTACATCCTTTTCCTTCTAAATGCCTTGAAGTTTAGGATGTATGTAAAGAATGAAAAAAAGCATATTTTACCAAAGCAGTTTCATGAAACCATTATGGAGTAAGAGATTTATGAGATGTGTTTTGCTCTTCTATGTCATTCATTAGAATGTCTTGTTTTCACAAATCAAGCATAAGTTCTTGAGTTCTGAGACACTAACTCAGCAATTGAAGGCATCATCGGTAATTGTGAAATTATGAAGCTGTATCCTGAAACTGAACAGGCTGAAGCTCTGACCCAATTGCAGTCCTTGCTTCTAACTCTGAAATTCGTTACTGCAACTGTCTCTAGAAACACACTTCTGGATCCTAACTGTGCCAACACGTGCTCATCTTTGGGCAGGTAACCTCCTATCAGCGAGCATCAAGCAATGTATTCGCCAGAACATTTACAAAAGTTAATTCACACCTAGGTTAACTATGTAGCAGAGATGAATCTGATTCTTTTTATTGATAGCACAAAAACAAAAATAAATAAAAAAAAATAAGTCGTCGTGGGCAAGATGAAATAATCTTACTTTTCAAACTAGACTTTAATAAGTCTTAGTAGCAACAAAAGAACAAAATACAGAAAAGCAAATGAATGTGCTGTATGAAAGCAATTATGAAGCGATAAATCTAATAAAATATGACAGGGTTCAATATTTCCAACAACTTTCTAATATTACTGTAATACCTACATAATGCACTATCTTTAGAGATATCACGACAGTTTTTCTTCGCAATTTGTGCTTTCTTTCTGCAATTTTCTGAGCTATGAATAAATGTCCTTAAATTTTAATCTTGAGACATATGAGGTAAATGTGCAGGAATAATACTGAAAACGAAGTAACTAGAAGTCATATTTTCTTAGCCATATGTGTGTGTGTGTGTGTGTGTAGAAATACATTTTTATTATTATTATTTTCTTTATTTAAATTTCAAATGCTATCCCGAAAGTTCCCTATACCC
>NC_034594.1:71421183-71426053 GCF_900095145.1 Mus pahari | reverse complement strand
ATCTTAGCCATTCTGACTGGTCTGAGGTGGAATCTCAGGGTTGTTTTGATTTGCATTTCCCTGATGACTAAGGATGAGAAATATATATATTTATCTATACATACATATGATTTTTATATATGTATTTACAGACAAGCTAGTTTTATGTTGTAAAACCTATGTTAATTTGATTTTTTGTTTTGTTTTGTTTTGATTTTGAAAATACCATAAAGGTAAAACATTACAAAACTTATCGAAGATAGGTGTGTGTGTGTGTGTGTGTGTGTGTGTGTGTGTGTGTGTGTGTGTAAAATCTTCTGTTGGGGATCTGCAACTGATAATGAAATTAAAACCTTTCAAAAAAGTAGAAGTATTTCCTGTCTCCATTCTATCATTAGGATGAATAATTCTAACCATTCTTTTCACAAAGCAAACTCCCCTCCTTTCAGCTGAGATACAGAAACCTCCATAGCATAGGTTAATGGAGTCTTGTCTCTTACTAATTATTCATTCCCCATAGCTGTCCTTCCTGGATGACAGAGAAACCCATAAGAGAACCCCATTAAGAACGTCCTGTGACACAATGTGTTAATGACTTGCTTTGAATTTCCAGCCTTTACTTTCTCCTCAAAATTCTGATTATTTTTCTTATCTTGCCTAACAGACTAACCTTCTGTTTCATAGAGTTCATAGCTGGGGAAGATACAAAATGCCTTTCCCCTCTGAAGTCTGTTCAATACTTCCATTCTGTGGCAGTTTAACCAGAGGGAGGGAAGTTTCCAGTCTGCTTTCTTACAACCAAGATGTGTGTTGTCTTCCAGAGTTTGACCTTACTCACTAGTCCTGGCAATTGGCAAATAGTTGAGAGGATAGATGAGAGTCTTTGGACGTCTGAACCATAATTTCTGACATAGCCAGCTGCAACAGGAGTTTAAAAGACACTAAGTGGTAAATTGCTTTCTAGAACCTCAGAATGTCTTTCAGGACTTCAAAACGAATCTTACAACCACCACATATCTTAGTGCAGTAGCAACAAATATATGTGAGACTGTCTAACATGTACTATCTCTTCCACTCTCTGCCTTATTTGGCCTCTCATCTTCTCCTGTCTTACAGAAGCAGTGTACCTTTTCCTGTACAATTATCTTCTCAGGCAGCTTGTTCACCTTCTTACTGCAGCAATACTCTCTTCCTAGCTCAGATACCACCTCTTCAAAGTCTATCATTCCAAGGATCCTATAAATGTATTCAATAAGATTGTTGACTCAGTCATGTTGACAATTACAGTAGTCTCCATTTCATATGTATTCTTTTCTTTCCTCTCCTTACAAGGCAGAAATCGGATATATTTTCATTCTATGGAAATTGGAATTTTTGGTATATGGGCCAACTCATTTTTTAAAAAATATCAATGTATGCAAATCTGAATATATTACACTCCCCAATCAATTTCTTATTGAAACTTCATTTGTTTAAAGACAACAACTACTATTTTAGAATAGAAGTATTTTAGAATAAAAACAATTCTAACAGGGTCTAAGAGTCACCATAGATACTAAGAATGCTTTGCTTCACTTTTGGGGCCCAATTTTATAAACACAGCAAAAATAAGGTTTTGTTTGTCTTGAAAGGCTTATCATTTACAAAAGAAAAGAAGAGTGCGCTTGGGGAGCACATATGGCTGGAAGTCTTCATGGCTGTAAGCAAGACCATGGTCAGTTTATCTCATAGGTCAGAAAAAGGCATTCTCCATCCCATAGCCCTAAAAGGGAAGCAGAAAGACCTCAGGAAGAATTAAATTATTCTCATTTAGGAGTACTAGACATCAGGACTAGGAGCCAGGAGTACTGCATGCCAGGGCCAGGAATCCAGGAGAACTGTACATCAGGATCAGGTGTCCAAGAGTACTGCATGCCAGGACTGAGACTCCTTAACAGAAGAAAGACATTGCATGTCCCACCTGGAGATATTTGCTTGAGCAAAGTGGGATGATTTGGATTCAGACGGAATTTAATTTGAGGAAAATATAAAACTTTTTTCCTGGACATCCAGTACCAAATTCTATTCCTTTGTCTAAGCAATACAACTCTAAGAATATACAGGAAAAAAATTAATGTTATTCTTTAACTGTGTTCTCGTGAAATATGAAAGTTAATGGAGATCTTAATGTAAATAATTAATTATTTGTAAAAATTATTTATGGGCTGCAATCGAGTCCACTTCCTAAAGTAGCATTTCTTGATTACCTTTTAGCTTCTTATTGCTAAGTAATAATATATGAGGTAAATATGTCACCATGTAGAAGCATGCCTTAAATGAAATCCCAAAGAGGGTGTTCTTATGAAATGCAATAACACAATTTGTGAAATACTTCTAAATTGAAATACATTACCAAGGGGTTTTCTAATGTCAGTTATTTTATTGTGAACGTAATCTAGCTCAAACATAACATGAGCAAACACATAAACATGACTGTAAGATTTTATTTGGCAATGTTTATATAATTAATTCCTCAGCTCATGGCACTCACTCGCAGTGTGTGAGTTACACCTTAGATTTATTTGTTGGTGTGTTTCAAAGTGCAAAGAAAACAAATGCCTTTTGCCTGGCAGCTAACCCATGTACACAAAGCAAGTGGGAGCCAGCTGCCTTCCTGCTGGGTCGCCATAGACCATCTGGTTGGCATTTGCCCCACAGATAGAATGTCATGACAGAAATGAATACTAAGATATTTACATCAATTTTTTATCCTATGGGAATAGGAATTTTAGTAATATGAGAGCTACTGTGCTTTTAGAAAATATTAATGTATGTGAATCTGAATATTGTCCCATAACCAAATCCATTTTCCACCCAAGTTTCCACTTATTTAAAGACAGTAGCTGATCACATTTGGGGGCCAGTTCTCCCCTCTGCCTCCATTTCTGGGGACTACACCTTGCTGTGTACCCAGTTTTCTCATTTCCCTTATCTCAGCTTCCACAGAGAATCACTTTCACTACCTGGAGTGTTCTCCACAGGAGATTGTGATTCAACTACTTGAATCCTTTCCAGGTGTGGTCAGCTGAACTCCCGGTTTTATGAGGCCACACTGGCCTAGGAAGCTGGTGAGCTCTCTTTGCTCTTCTTCCTGCCCTCCATTGAGATTTCCCTAGCCCTGTAGTAAGCCAATTACAGAAACCTGTTCTCCCACCCTGCCTCCATTCCCTGGAGGTTTCACCAACCCTGGCAGGGGACCCAGCTTTCCACCTTCCGGTGGACTCTCTCAGCCTACAAGTCTAGTTCATCCTTTATCCTTCCAGTCAGTTCTCAACATCTAAAACCCAGGGAGTCCAACTACCCCACCTAGAAAAGACTCAAGGAGGTGAATCACAATATCCTTCCTGTCCTCCATTACATCTCTCCATTTCAGCCTCATCCCAGGAACAACCTGATTACAAATGCCCCTCCTCCTACCTCAACTTCATTCATCAACTTTGGGTTCAGACTCAGTAACCTCCTAGGCCTTTCGTCTGTCTCTCCAGATAATTCTATGCCTTGCCACAACCAACTTGTAGACTCCCCTTTTCCTAACATATCTCCAACATCTCTATACTCCACCTCTAGGTGTGAACAGGATCCCTTAGCTCTTTTGTGAAACCTCTTTCAGTCTTTTTTCATAGCCCATTTTTCTTCTTCTCTGCCTCCCAACAGCTCCCAGAAACACTCCAACCAGGCAACCCACAGCCCCCACACTTCCCTAGATCCAGAGAAGGCCACAAAATCCAAGGAAAAGAATACTCACCCAACAAGAACAAGACCAGATATCAACAATCACACCAACCCCAAACCTGGACGCTTAGACACTAGCAAAAAAACAAAAAACAAAAAAAAAAAAAAAAAACAAGCTAAAAACAAACAAAAACAATCACAAACATCCAAGACTATATGTCTCAAAACATCCAGCAGTCCTACTATACCATAGTAAGCCCCAAGAAATGCAATATAACTGAAGTACGAGACAAAGATTTCAAAATAGCTCTTATGAATATGTTCAGGAACCTTAAAGAAGATATGAATAAATCCCAAAGTGAAGTCTATGGAAATACAGTGGGATGAAATACTTAAAATAGTTCAAGACATGAAATTAGAAATAAAATCAATAAAGAAATATAAATTTAGTTAAAACTTGAAATGAAAGCTTTAGGAGTTTGAGCAGGAACCTCAAAGACAAGCCTCTCCGATGGAATACAAGAGTCTGAGAGAGACTCTCCTGCATTGCAGAAAAAAAATAGAAGAAATTGATACCTCAGTCAAAGAAAGTGTTGAATCTAAGGGAAGAAATCTGAGCACAAAATATCCAGAAAAATCTGGACACTGTAAAATTATCACATTTATGAATAATATGAATAAAGGAGGAAGAAGAAAATTGGGTCAAAGGAACAGGAAATGTTTTCAATGAAATCATAGGAAAAGTTCCCAAGCTTAGAGATGAGGTGCCTAATCAGAGTACAGGAAGTGTACACAAATACATAGAAATAGAAAGTAATCTCTCCATAACACATGTAATCAAAACACAAAACACACAGAACAAAGAAAGAATATTAAAAACTGCAAGGGGGAAAGACCAAGTAACATATAAAGGAAGACTCATTAGAATAACATCTGACTTTTCAATGGAGACTCTAAAAGCCAGGGGGGCCAAGATGGATGTTCTACAAACTCTATGAAATGAGAGATACCAAGCCACACTACTTTACTCATCAAAACCCTCACTCACAATAGATAAAGAAAAAGAAGGATCCTATGATAAAAAAAAAAAAAAAACAAACTTAAGCAGTATCTGTTTGCAAATCAAGCTCGAGAAAAGACACTTGAAGGAAAACGTCAATCTGAAGACAATAACCACACC
>NC_034594.1:71411848-71421172 GCF_900095145.1 Mus pahari | reverse complement strand
AAGACCAAATATCATCATATAAGACCTGATATCATTAAATCATCCAACGCAGGCCAAACTTTATCATTTTATATTTTAAATAATTCTTTAATGTAGTTATAAGGATAAGATTTAGAAGGTATATACCTACTGATCAAAGAAGCTTCCCATTATGGCAAATGGAAATTATTTCAGAAACCACAAGTGGACACAATGTGGAGATGACCGGGTCCTAGCAGCCACGTCCCAGTTGAAACATTTGCAGAGGACCGACCCAGGCTCACTCTGTGACAGGCTCACTCTGTGACAGGCTCACTCTGTGACAGGTTCACTCTGTGACAGGCTCACTCTGTGACAGGCTTCAAATGGGAAGCTCAGGAGACTAGGATTATATTTCTGTGTTCCAGACTTGTGAAATATGGGAAAATTAGTTACTGGAAAAAAACATAGCCCATGGACAGCCAGTCAGAAGCTACCCTGCCACCTGGCATGATGCAACAGGTTCCAGGCCCCCAACCGCACCCCTAGCAAAGGTTTTGGAATGTCCCCAGAGCCCTAGCCAATCCCAATGGCACTCATATCCCTAGAGACCAAGCCAACCAATCAAGATGAGTCCATCTACTTCTTCCTGGAACTCCCATAATCTGCTTTAAATTGAGTCTTGATGAATGATAGACCCCTGCATGTTGGACTTGTGCAGAATAAAATAATCTTTGCTTTTGCATACTAAAAAAAAAAAAAAAGAAAAAAAAATGATTAAAGAATCAATGGCAAGCAAATCAAAAGGAGAGGAGAAGGGACTCACACTGTGAGAACAAAATAATAGGAATCAACAAATACTGCTCATTGATACTCAGGACATTAATAGTCTCAATTCCACAATAAAAAGACATAGATTAACATATTGGATTAGAAAACAGGATCCACCTTTTTGTTGCAACCAAGGAACATGCCTTTCCAATAAGGATAGATATCAACTTGGGGTACAATAATGGAAAAATACAACCCAGGCAAATGGATATAAGAAGCATACAGGTGTAGTCATTCTAATTTCTGAAAAAAAACAGACATCAGTCTAAAACTCCTAAAGTAATCAGCAGAGATAGGGAAAGACACACCATATACATCAAAGACAAAATACACCAAGAATATATTGCAATTCTAAACATTAATACACCAAACACAAGGGCACCCAAGTTCATAAAAGGCACACTACTACAGCTAAAAGCACATAATGACTGGCAAACAGTAAAAATGGGTGACTTTGATACCCCATTCTCACCAATATACAGGACAGCCAGACCTAAAATAGAAACATGAGGGAGCTAAATGATGTCATAAATCAAATGAACCTGACAGATATTTACAGAGCATTTCACCCAAATACAAAAGAACATACTCTCTTCCCAGCAACTCCTGGAACTTTCTCCAAGATAGACCACATTTTGGACAAAAAGTGAATCTCAACAGATACAAAAAATAACTGGCATAACATCCTGCATCCATCTGACTCCCATGGATTAAAGCTGGATATCAACAACACCAGAAGACCCAGTGAATTTCATACCTTTTAAAAACTAAACAACTCATTTACTGAATGAAAAATGGGTCAAAACAGACAGACAGATATTAAAGGCATTCTAGAATTGAATGAAAATGAATACACAACATACCCAAACTTATGAAACACAATGAAAGCAGTTTTAAGAGATAAGTTCAAAGCACTAAGTAACTACAGGAAAAAAATGGATAAATATTATATTATCAGCTTAATGGCATGCCTTGAAGTTCTAGAATAAAAAGAAATAACATGCAAAAGGAGTACACAGCAAGAAATAATCAAACTCAGGGCTGAAGTCAATAAAAGAGAAACGAGCAAAACACACACACAAAAAAAAAAAAAAACACAAAGAATCAATAAAACAGAGGGTTTTTTCATAACAGCAATGAGATTGACAGCTAAGTTAAGTAAAAGATAAAGGGACAAGATCAGAATTAATAAAATTAGAAATTATAGGGGAATATAACAATAGACACCATGGGTATCCAGAGAATCATTAGGATATACTTTAAAAGTCTGTGCTCTACTGAAATGGAATTTTTCTTGATATATACAATGCGCCAAAGTTAAATCAAAACTAGATACACAATTTAAACATATCTGTAGCCCCTAGTGATATATAAGAAGTAATTAAAAATCTCTCATTCAAAAAACACCCAGGGTCAGAGATATTCAGCACAAAATTCAACTAGACTTTCAAAGAAAAAGTAATGCTGATAGTCCTCAAATTATTCCACAAAATAAAAAAAAACAGAAGCAAGATTGACTAATTCTTTTTACAATGTCATATTATCCTGATTCCTAAACCGTACAAAGATGCAACAAAGAAAGAAAATTGCAAACCAATGTTTCTTAGTGACATAGATGCAATTTTTTCAATAAAATGCTTGCAAACTGAATACAAGAATACATCAAAAAAGGTTACCCACCACAATCAGATAGGGTTCATCCTAAAGATTCATGCATAGGTAACATATGCAAAGAAATAAGTGTAATTCATCACATAAACAGACCAAAAGACAAAAGCCAAGAATCATCTCAATAAATGCAAAGGAGGCCTTTGAGAAAATCCAACACCTCTTTATGATTAAAGTCCTGGAGAGACCAGAGAGTAAAGGGACACACACACACACACACACACACACACACTCATATATATATATATATATATATATATATATATATATATATATATATATCAAACCCACAGCCAACATCAACCTGAATGGAGAGAAATGAGAAGCATTTTCACTAAAATCAGAAGTAAGAGAAGGTTATCCACTCTTCCCATACCTAGTCAATATAATACTAAAGTCTTAGCTAGAGATAAAACAACTGAAAGAGATCAAAGGGATACAAATAGAAAAGGAAGAAATCAAAATATCTTTATTTGCAGAATATATAATTGTATATATTAAAAAAAAGTAAAGACTCCACCTAGAAACTTTTACAACTGATAGTTTCAGCATTGTAGCAAGAAACAAAATTAACTCACAAGAATCAGTCTCCTTCCTATTTACACATGACAAAAAGACTATGGAAGAATTTGGAGAAACAACACCCTCCACAATCCTTCAGGTAATTCTAACCAAGGAAAGGAAAGACTTGTAGGACAAAAACCTTAAGACACTGAAGAAAGCGAGACTGAAGAAGGTATCAGATGGGAAGTTTCTCATGCTTATGAGTCAGTGGAATTAGTGTAGTGAACATTGCCACCCTACCAAAATCAATCTAGAGAACTCAACAAAACCCCATAACGATTCTGACCCAATTCTCCACATCACTTGAAAGGACAAATATTCAGCATCATATAAAAATAAACACACACAGACACACACACACACACACACACACACACACACACACACACTAAACAAAACAAGACAAAACAGGATACCTAAAATACTCAAGGATAATAAAAAGACTGTTGGAGGTATCACCATCCCTGAATTCAAATTATACTACAGAGCTATAGTAACAAAATTGGCATGGCATTGACACAAAAACGCACAAGTTGATCAAGGAATCAAATTGAAGACACATACAAAATTCCAAACACTTATTTTTGATAAAGATGCAAAAAAATACACACTGGATAAAGACAAAATCTTCAACAAATGATGATGGTCAAACTGGATGGCTGCATATAGAAGAATGCAAATAGACCCATACTTATCATCCTGTACAAAACTCAACTCCAAATAGATCAAGGACCTCAACATAAGGGAAGACAACATACTGATTCTGATAGAAGAGAAAGTGGGGTGTAGTCTTGAAGTCATTGGCATAGGAAAGGAGTTTCAGAGCAGGTCACCAATAACAGCACAGGCACTAAGAGCAGCAATTAATAAATGGGACATCATGAAATTAAAAGGCTTCTCTATGGCAAAAACCCCATTTGGAGAAAGAGGCAGGGTACAAAATGGGAAAAGATGTCTACCATCTATCCTCCTATCTGATATCTTAAATATATAAAGAACAAAAAACAAAAAACTAGATCTCAAGAAAGCAACTCAATTTTAAAATAGGGTACAACCATAAACAGTATTTATAAAAGATGAAACACAGGTATATGAGAAACACTCAACATTGTCAACATTCTTAGTCATTGGGGAAATGCAAATCAAAACTACTTTGAGATTTCATCTTACAGTTACTTGTCAGACTGGCCAAAATTAATGACAGCTTATGCTGGTAAGGATGTGGGATAAGAGAAGCCATTATTCATTGCAGATGAATGAATAAAGAATACCTGGTACATTTACACAACAGAATATTACTCAGCTGTTAAAAAAAAAAATGAAGTTGTCTGGGAAGATGGAACTAGAAATTTTCTTCCTGAGTGAAATAACCTAGACTAAAAAGGCAAATGTGATATGTTTTAACTAATATGTTGATGTTAGCTTTTAAGCCTCCAATAGGCATGCCAATATAAAAACAGGTTAGGTATAGAGCACCCCGGCCCGCGGGACACTTTATTCCAGGGTCCTTGAGGGGGATCGCAAACCTAGAGAGAAATGGGAATAAAGAAAGAGACGTAGACCATGCATGTTTGTCATAGTCTCTTTTACTAAGGGGNGATGCTCAGGTTATATACAATTTGGAGAGGGGTGATCAAAGGTATACAGTGAGAGAAATAATTGNGAAGAGTTATTTGCAAGTCTAATACATTTAGTGATTCATCTAGGGTCCTTGGCGCCACTGCCCTGGGACATAGGGCGGCCTATCACGGGGTCCGGATCCTCCTGACAGTTCAAGGTGACAGCTCTGGGCAGCTCTGGAATGTGAGAAGACTCCTTCAGTCCTTGATGTCTGTTTAGGTCTTGCTGGTTCCCAGGAGTGGCCTTGCAGAGGGAGAGGGGGAAGGGCTCTTGACAAAAAACTATGTGGCTCTTAGCTACATACTGTGAAAACACCTGGGCTGCGGGATGCCCTGGGTATAAAATGCCTGGGCTTTCTCAATCTGGTCTCTGACAATAGAGTAAAGGACTATGGGAGAGGGAAGGATTCCCAGAGGAAGGAAAAATAGAATACATAGTTTTGGAGAGACAGAAGTTTGAGACTAGAACAGGAGGATTAAATAGAGAGGAGGGAAGCAGGGAAGTAAAGAGGGAGCACACAGAGAGACAGCTGAAACTAAGGGTCATCTGAAAGGTCACATGAAAGCTAACATTTTTAATTAGATATTTTCTTTATTTACATTTCTAATGTTATCCCCTTTCCTAGTATCCTCTCCAAAAATCTCCTATCCCCTCCCTGATCCCACTGCTCCCCAAACCACCCATTCCCGCTTCCTGGCCCTGGCATTCCCCTGTACTGGGGGATAGATAGTAGAAGCTTCTTAACATATATACATAAATTAAAGAAATCTAAATGGAGTCACCAAATGACAGGAAGATAATACCTCAACCAGACATATCTTGTCACCAAAGGAAACTTACGGTGCCAGGAATGGGTTACATCTAGTTGAGTTGCTGGCCAAGAAACCCCATAGAAAGCCCCCAAACAACTCAGGCTATTGCCAAAGCCATTGATTACTCTCCACAAATTGATAGTCAGGCCCTATAGCTAAGGATGACATATCTCACTGAACATAGACAAGTGCCTAACTAAAAGCCTTCATCCATACTAAATAGTGGTCATGGCACAGGAAAGTACTCTGCATGCTACCAGAGGAGAAAGTTAAACACCAACCCAGCTGAAAACTCTCCGATCTGCAATGGTGACCAACTTACATAATACACTGGTGCAATAGTTGTCACGAATACTGTGGGGGTAACCAGCCTCTATCTGATTGGACTTAAAAGCCTACACTATGAAATGGAACCAATGCCTGACACTGCCCACATGGCCAAGAGCATGAAACTAGATAGACCATGAACCTAGGGGGAAACCAAATACTATTTGTTCTGCTAAAGAAATGTAGCAATATGTAGCAATATAATGACTTCTAAGGACTTTCTGCTATACCTCATCAGAGAAGATTCTACCTGAACTAGATGGGAACAAATACACAACAATATACAATGAGTGAGACACATTGGAACACAGATTCCTAAATAAGATCTCTCCATCAAACCTCTACCCTAACAGCTCAGGGATCTTTACAAAAGAGAAGCTGGAAAGATTGTAAGAGCCAGTGGGGATTGAAGACATCAAGAAAATAATGCTGTGCTTGTTAGTTTTATTTCAATTTGACATAACATAGTATCATCAAAGAGGAGGAAGCCTCGATTGAGAAAATAATTCTACAAGGTCAGTTTGTAGGAAAGTCTATAGGACATTTTTAAGTAGTGATTGATCAGAAAAGGCCAGCCTATTGATGATCCCACCCCTAGGATATTGGTCCAAAGCAGGCTGATCAACCCATAGGAAGTAAACCAGTACATTGCATACCTTTATGGCCTCTGCATCAACTACTGCCTGTTTGAGTTTCTGTGCTGTCTTCCTTTGATAACGAACTGTGATGTGGAAACAAGCCAAATGAACCCTTTCCTTTCCAAGGTGCTTTGATTGTGGTGTTTCACTACAGCAATAGTAAACCTAAGAGAGATGCCCCCAAGACACAACAGGACTGATGCACATAAGCGGCAGTATACACAGGATGCATAAATCCAAGCTAGATTAAGTCCCAGCACTGAGAGAGGGGAGTGAACATGGTCTTCCATCCCTAACCAAAAAGCTATCCCCAACTGATAATCACTGGCAAAGGAAAAAATTAGTTTTCTCCAGTAGAGTCTCACTGGGTATACAAACCATACTTTAGGGCAGACCCTGTGCCCAGCAATACATGACCATCTCAAAACAAACTCAATGGGATTTTTGTAGTGTTTTTAATGCCTTGTCTGGGAATTTTTGCCTTACTGAGTTTTTTGCTTATATATTATGATTGCCAGGAAGAAAAAACTCACTAATCATTTAGAATAAAAACTTGTTTAATATTGTTTACCAGTGATAGTGAATGCTTAAAGTGCTTTTGCTTCACTTTTGGCCTACTTTTATAAATAAAGACTGTGTGTGTGTGTGTGTGTGTGTGTGTGTGTGTGTGTGTGTAATACATTTACACAGTGCTAAAGGTTTATCTGCTAATTAATAAACTAACCATATATAAGACTTGTTGAGCTTTAAAAATAAAGCACTTTGTAAGTAACTTTTTGAAATAGATCAGGCAGGAAGAAATATAAATTATTCAAGAAGAATAACAGAAGTGTTTAATGATAAACACAGACAAATGTATCCGTCATGACAGGCAAACAAAGGCAAAGTAGCATGATCCTTCCAGGTTCATCTTGTACCAACACAACAGGCACAACTTGTTAATACCTAGATTAACATTTATGCTAGGATAAGATCCAATATAACTCTGGGACATTTTGAATGTTTCCTTTCATCGATGAGAGCATGGAGGTTTTCCATTAGAACTTGTATTCATTGTATATACTTTCTGTTTTATTGCTTTCTGAACCCATCAATTTTAAATTACTTTGATTAAATATTCATGTACTTATTTGTGTATACTTTTGCATGGTATATATGTGTGTCTATGTGTGTTCTGGTGTGGATGTGCATGCGCATATGAAGGCCAGAGGTCAACATCAGATACCTTCATTAATGATTGTCCTCCTCCTTTTTTTTGACACAAGTTATCCCACAGAACATGAAGCTTGCTGATCAACTTCTCTGATTGGCCAGCAAGCCTCAGGAATCTGCCTTTCTCTGACATACCTGATCCATAATTAAAGGGATATACCACCGCACTGGGTTTTCTTTCCTTTTGTTTGTTTGTTTGTTTGTTTTTGTTTTGTTTTGTTTGTTTTGTTAGATATTTTCTTTATTTACATTTCAAATGTTATGCCCTTTCCTAGTTTCCCCTCCAGAAATCCCCTATCCTCTCCCCCACCCCCCTGCTACCCAACCAACCCACCTCAGCTTCCTGGCCCAGGCATTCCCCTATACTAGGGCATAGAACCTTCATAGGACCAAGGGCCCCTCCTGACACTGATGACCAACTAGGCCATTCTCTGCTACATATACAGCTAGAGCCACAAGACCTTCCCTGTGTTTTCTTTGATTGGCGGTTTAGTCCCAGGGAGCTCTGGGGTTACTGGTTAGTTCATACTGTTGTTCCTCTTAGGGGGCTGCAAAACCCTTCAGCTCCTTGGGTAATTTCTCTAGCACCTTCTTTGGGGACACTGTGCTACATCTACTGAATGTCTGTGAGCATCCACTTCTGTATTAGTCAAGCACTGGCAGAGCCTCTCAGGAGACAGCAATATCAGTGTCCTCTCAGAAAGCCCTGTTGGCATCTGCAATATTGTCTGGGTTTGGTGGCTGTTTATGGGATGAATCCCCAGGTAGGGCAGTCTCTGGATGTTCATGGCTTCAGTCTCTGCTCCAAACTTTGTCTCTGTACCTCCTTCCATGGATATTTTGTTCCCCCTTCTAAGAAGAATCAAAGTGTCCACATTTTGGTCTTCCTTCTTGTTCAGTTTCATGAGTTTTGCAAATTGTATCTTGGGTATTCTGAGCTTCTGGGCTAATACCCACTTATCAGTGAGTGCATATCATGTGTGTTCTTTTGTGATTGGTTTACCTCAAGTAGGATGATATCCTCCAGATCCATCCATTTGTCTAAGAATTTCATTAATTCATTGTTTTTAATAGCTGTGAAGTACTCCATTGTGTAAATGTACCACATTTTCTGTATCCATTCATTTGTTGAGGGACATATGTGTTATTTCCAGCTTCTTGCTATTACAAATAAAACTGCTATGAACATAATGGAGCATGTGTCCCTATTACAAATTGAACCACCTTCTGGGTATATTCACAGAAGTGGTATTGCTGGAACTTCCAGTAGTACTATGTCCAATTTTCTGAGGAACCACCAATCTGATTTCCAGAGTCCCAGCTTGCAATCCCGCTAGCAATGGAGGAGTGCTCCTCTTTCTCCACATCCTCGCCAGCATCCATTGTCACCTGAATTTTTGATCTTAGCCATTCTGACTGGTGTAAGGTGGAATCTCAGGGTTGTTTTGATTTGCATTTCCCTGATGATTAAGGATGCTGAACCTTTTTTAGTTGCTTCTCAGACATTCAGTATTCCTCAGTTGAGAATTCTTTGTTTAGCTCTGTACCCAACTTCTGAGATCTTTCTAGATATTGGATAGAAGCCCCCTATCAGATTTAGGATTGGTCAAGATCTTTTCACAATCTTTTGGTTGCCATTTTGTCTTATTTATTGTGTCCTTTGCTTTACAGAAGCTTTGCAATTTTATGAGGTC
>NC_034594.1:71405874-71411837 GCF_900095145.1 Mus pahari | reverse complement strand
TGTGAGGCGCCGCCTCACATATCACCATCACTAGATGGCGCCAACATCCGCTGCAAAGCTGACATACAACCCCATTGCGCATGCGCTAGTATTTTCCTGCTCTCTGTGCCAAAGTGCTCGCTTTCTACGTCACCCCGAGTGACCCGGACCTGGCCTATCAATGGCTGCCATGTCCGAGGCGGAGTAAACCTCCTATATAAGGGAGGCAGTCTTTGTTCTCGGGGTCTCCGCATTGTGAAGCTTATGCTCTCCCTCTCAAGAGCATTAAAGCCTGCTACAGAAGGATCCTGTTTATGTGCCGCGTCGTTTCTTGCTGGCGAGAAAATTAGCGCGGGACAGCCATGTTCATTCATTTGTGCTTATTAATTCTTTATGACTTTTTGACCTATAGGGAGTAGTTATAGATTATACTCTGTCACAGAAACTCTTAAAATATTCAGTAGCTGGCACATAACACAATTTGCTGACTCTATTCAACACCTCCAAGTTCTGATATCATCTTTAAATATAACAACATTGACACTAATAAGGAATATACTCATGTCTTATGGGCTTTAACCTTGCAGATTAAAAAA
Source organism: Mus pahari (assembly GCF_900095145.1). Lineage (NCBI taxonomy): Eukaryota > Metazoa > Chordata > Mammalia > Rodentia > Muridae > Mus > Mus pahari. The sequence goes on along the minus strand of NC_034594.1, from coordinate 71,411,262 downwards.
AAAATCTGTTATACAATTGTGCTTTCGTAAGAATCTTTTAACATTTTTGTTGCATTCTTTGCTTTAGAGCATTTCCATTTGAAGTGTATGGATTTGTCACAAATTTGATAGATGTACAATAGTCTATTTTTAAAAAAAACTTTTTAAAATTATAAGATCAAAGATTTGAATCTCAAAACAGTGTTCTATCCATAATTATTTTGTCACAATTATCAACCATTCACAAAAATCACATTCTGTACTATGTGCCAGGCAATGTGCTGCCTAGAGAACACATATAAATACTGCATTTTTCTAGGCATTAAGGGATAAGAAATAGTATAAGATGTAACAAGATCAAACCAGGAGTAATCTCAGCATTGATATGGAAGCAGGTGATGAAATCCCATTTCTGTTTGAAGAGCTATTGTGTACTAATGGATGTTTGAGGAGATAATCAGTTTTCTTCAAGGATGTGGGCTATGAGAGGATACTCATGCTTCAGTAGATGGGTCCAGGGCCATTTACATGCAAATAATACTAAATGAACTTGATGTGCTAAAATCAAAAGGCACATGAAGTTGGCAGGCAAAGGTGGTGGTGGGATTAGAGAGGGAATTGGATGGGGTGGGGGACTTGATCAAAATACATGGTACACATGTATGAAAATTTTTAAATAGTAAAAAATGTAATATGATCTAGGTATATTACTTTTGGATACATGTCCAAAGAAGTTAATTTTAATCAGGATCTTATAGAGATGTTGACATTCTTGGTTTTATTTAAATACATGTTTATAATTATATACAAAAACCTAGATGTTTATTGGTGGATAAATAAATAAAGGAATGTGGTGTAGGTTAGAGGGATAGCTCAGCAGTTAAGAGCATTGGCTGCTCTTCCAGAGGATCTGGGTTTAATTTCCAGAATTCACATATTGGCTCACAACTCTTTATTGATAACTACAGTTCCAGGGATCTGAGGCATCCACAGACACCACACACACATATGTGTGCAGGTAAAAGACTCATAAACATGAAATAAAAATGAATAAATATCAAAAATGTGGTATATATTCCCAATATATAATTCACATTCAATGGGATTGCATTCTACTTTATAATGGATGAATGTGAAGCATTTTTGTTAAGCCAAATAAATTAGTCACAAAGGATCAAAGATATGCTTCTGCATTATTCCACTTACATGGGAATATAAAAAAATTCTGATAAAATTCAAGAGAATAGAGGGTAGAATTGTGTCTGCAGGGGCTAGGGGGAGGGGAAAGGGGGAAGTAGATATTTCCTGAGTTTACACTCTAGAAATCTGCTGGACAACACAGTTCTTGAAGTTAATCTTATGTACTATGTCATTAACACACCTGTACCTCATATTAAATGTTTCTGAGAGGTTGGGGAAAATGTGTCTTTGGAGGAAAGGGGGAAAAAGTGAAAAGCATGTTTAAATATATAGAAAAACACAGTGGTCAACAGCAAGTGGCAGGGTCTGAGGACCCACATAGTTTTCATGGGTTTCTGAGTTATAGGGAACTTGAAAACAATCTGTGGTAATGCTCTCCAAAGGTGGCACTGTGGTAAAGGACTTAGCTGTGTGCTTCTTTATGATAGAAAAAATACAGATATCGATTTCCCCAACTTAACGGATGACTGAATTTCATAAAGCCGAAGGAGGAAAGCTAAGTGCTTTCTACTTCATCTAAGCGGTAGGAGCTTGAAGAGCCAGAGTAAGAAGAAATGCATATAACATTGATTAGAGAGCTTATTGCCTCTTGATTTTCTAACATTACCTGTGCCTCTAGGAGTTGTTTTGTGATCCTAGAGGGGTGTAAGAAGAAATTAGCCATGTTGAGTAAGGTTCAAATTGAATTTTGTTAAGGGGAAAGAGTGATTGTTTTTGAAACATCTGACCTATGATCTAAAATTTATATTAAGAAGTAATTCAACTCCTTGATTGATAATCCTGTTATTGAATATACACTGCATATCTGACACTTTCGACTTTTTATGGATATAAAAAGGTGCCACACAGTAAATAAATAAGAGTGGACTGTATTGAAAGTCTGGGTATTTGTAAAGTTTTCTCACATGACTTCTTTAACCCTCTGGTCCTGGGGTTGAGCAGGCAACTAGAGGAAATTTTCACTGGGGGAGAACGACTAAACTTCAGCAGCTACTGATGTTAGAGATTGCATGCTGAATCAGGTGGTGATGTTCCTTTCTGTGGTGTGCCAGTCCTTTCTGTCATATTTAAATACACATACTGTTGAGTTTCCTAGTATCTGCTGTGGAAAAAGACAACGAGTGAAGGCACTAAGAATAGAAGGTAGTATCTCGGGATATTTGAACAGTAGGGGTTTTGACCTCCAAATGTGTGTGTAAAAGGATTATAGAAAGCAATAACCTGTGATTCCACTGCTGACTGAACAGCATGGCTGGGAGGGAGGGTTATAATTAGATTATCTAAATCATGTCTAGGTTTGTATAGCTCTGAGCCATGTTAACAAATGGTTTTATGGTTTCTGCTGTTTACTATTATGAATGGATCTAGTAGAAGAGTGCTTCCAGATAGTTCTAGCTTAGCATTCCCAGCTGAGCTAGTGACAGTTCGCCAACAGCACTGGGTGCCATTTTGACAGTCTATAATATTTTTGACAGCCTATAGCCTCTGTGTACTTCATCATACAACCTAACAACTCTTCATTTACCTTCAAGGCTGAGACCATTATATGTCAAGCCAAATAATGAGTTGTACTGGCTAGCTTTGTGTCAACTTGACACAGCTGGAGTTATCACAGAGAAAGGAGCTTTAGTTGGGGAAATGCCTCCATGAGATCCAGCTGTGGGGCATCTTCTCAATTAGTGATCAAGTGGGAGAGGCCCCTTGTGGGTGGAACCATCTCCAGGCTGGTAGTCTTGGATTCTATAAGAAAGCAGGCTGAGCAAGCCAGGGGAAGCAAGCCAGTAAAGAACATCCCTCCATGGCCTCTGCATCAGCTCCTGCTTTCTGACCTGCTTGAGNTCCAGTCCTGNNTCCTTNGGTGATNAACAGCAGTATGGAAATGTAATCTGAATAAACCCTTTCCTCCCCAACTTGCTTCTTGGTCANGATGTTTGTGCAGGAACAGAAACCCTAAGACATGAGTGTAGATTTCATGTGTCCTTACATCCTATCTTCCAGTGAGAAGTTCCATATTTTTGTACTATACTTTGTTATCAGTTTCTGCTATTGAATATATGTTTAATTTTCCAAATGTTAATAAGTATGAGTAGCTTTTAAAAGGCTAAAATTGGAATCCTTTGAAGAAATGATTACCTAAGTATAAATATTTGCTTATGAAGAAATAGATATTTCTGTTTGAACTCAAACTATAATTTGAGTACTTTGTACTTCAGCCATTTCCTTAGGTAATCTAATGACTTTTTTTTAGGTATCCTAAAGAATCTTTAAACTTAGAACATTAATATTTCAAGGAAAGAAGTTTGTTACACATCATTTTATTATAAATGGAATTCTGGTCCATAGAATTTAAATTGCCTTCATTCCGAGGTAGATAGTTGTGAGACAGAAGGCAAATTTCCTAATTGTTTTTACAATAAATGTTTGGACACACCTCATCTGTTAAATAGAGTTTCTATTTCTACAATAAAACACTATAACCAAAAAGCAAGTTGAAGATGAAAGGACTTACTTGGCTTACACTTCCAGATCATTGTTCATCATTCAAGGAAATCAAATTAGGAACTCGAATCAGGCCAGGACCCTGGAGGCAGGAGCTGATGCAGAGGCTATGAAGGATGCTGCTTACTAGATTGCTCCCCATGACTTGCTCCTTTTCCTTTCTTGTAGAATCTAGGACCACTACTAGCCCAGGGATGGCACTACCTACAATGCCCTAGACCCTCCACCATCAATCACTAATGAGGAAAATGCCTTACAGCTAGATCTTATGGAGGCATCTTTTCCATTGAGATTCCTTCCTTTCAGATAACTCTAGTTTGTGTTAAGTAGCCATTTCCTAATATCTGTTAGTTTGTGTCAAGATTAGCCAGCACACCTCACTTTCCACATAAAGATCTTCACAGTTGTCCTTTGAAGATGACTTACATAAATAATGTTCTCAGCTTTTACGTTTTCTTTCTGCTCACATTCAAGAACATACAGTTTGACAATTTGGCTCCCTAAGGGATTCAAATTTGATAAGATAAAAAATGTATATGTAAAATAATGTTTGTGGTGGTTTGAATAAGAATGGCCTCCATAGGCCATATATTTGAATGCTTAGCCCTACCTCCCCTCGGAGGATTGAGTTTTAAGGCATATTGTATGATGGACTGATCATATGTTCACACGTGTCTGCACAAATAATAGAGAAAAGCAGATTAGCATTCAATAGGGAAAATGAAGGCAGAAATTGAATTAGGAGGATAAAATCCATCCTCCACCTATAGCAATACCTTGCTAGTGTTTCTTACATGAAAATAGATTCTGGAGAGATGACACAAAATTTTGACTTGCAAGGTCAAGAGCCTATGTTCCTTCTCCAGAATCCATGTTAAAGAAACAGTTTTCCTAGGAATGAGCTGCTCACTGGTCAGCCCTGAACGTATACACATTTAAGCAACACTGAAGAGACTATAGGTTGTGCATGTGAAGAGATAAACAATATAATGTAAAAAAAAAAAAAACAGTAATAATTGAAGAAGTTATGAATTTAAGAGGAAGTGGATATGGAACAAAGTAGATACTAAAGAGGGATGGATGGAAATGGTGTACATAAAGTAACTTATAATGCAGTTCTTGAAAAAGAAAAAGGAAAAGCAGTTGGATACTGTAGCCCATGCTTGAAATCCCAGCACCAGGGAAGAAGAAATCTGAATCCCTGGGGCTTGTTGTCCAATCATCCAGCTTGCTTGGAAAATTCTAGACCAGAGAGAGACCCTGTCTTGAAGATAAAAAGATGCACAATACTTAAGAATCACCAAAAACTGTCATCTTACTTCCACTTATTCAGGCAAACACCTCCCAGGTGAACACACATATGTATAACACATGTATAACACACACATTTATACCACACATGTATAACACACATGCTCACATACATATACTCACATTTCCCACAAATATGAACACACATGTAACACACAGGCACACACGGACACACAATAAAAATAAATCCTTTAAAAATATCTTCCCACTGAACAACACTCTTCTCAATGATAACTTGGTCAAGGATGAAATAAAGAAATAAAAGACTTTTTAGAGTTTACTGAAAATGAAGCCACAACATACCCAAACATATGGGACACAATGAAGGCAGTACTAAGAGGAAAATTCATAGCCCTGGATGCCTCTAAAAAGAAACTAGAGAGAGCACATACTAGTAAC
>NC_034594.1:71404788-71405863 GCF_900095145.1 Mus pahari | reverse complement strand
AAAATAATAATAAATAAAAAAAAGAAAGAAAATTATAGAAAAAAATATCTCCTCATAGGTACTCCTATGCACGGGGTGGGGGGGGGCATCTGGAAGAGAAGAGAAAGTAGACTGGAGAATGTGTGAATAGGAAATAGTTTGGATAAAAATCATGAGCTAAACGAACAAGAAAAATCAAACTTAAATGAAAAACTATTTATGAACCATGAAGTCCCTGAATCAAAGTTGTCTTTAGTCATATGAAAAGTAACAGTAAGCCGGGCGTGGTGGCGCATGCCTTTAATCCCAGCACTCGGGAGACAGAAGCAGGAGGATTTCTGAGTTCAAGGCCAGCCTGGTCTACAAAGGTGAGTTCCAGGACAGCCAGGGCTACACAGAGAAACCCTGTCTCAAAAAAAAAAAAAAAATGCAGTTATATCGCTCAAATTCATTTTCTAATTCTGTGTGACTTTCTTTGTGTCTCTCTGTCTCTGTGTCTCTCTGTGTCTCCGTCTATGTTGTAGAAAATATTTAATACCAATCTTGGGTTTCTACCCTGCCTTTTGTCATTATGTTACTGGATAAAAGACACACACAACCTTTATATTTATAATAAGCATTGATCAGCACTAATGCTGGGCAGACATCTACCCTCTATTCTATTAAAATCTATTTCCTATCAATAACCCCAAGTTCTTACTTACTGTGCTTCATCTGGGCTGCTCTTAACTCAAATTTCCCAGCCTTTGGGGCCATGCTCTTGACTCCTAACCCATGGTGTTTCTTCTCTCCCCACCTCCTTCTCTCTGCCTTCATGATCTTCTCAGACGCCAAGGCCAGAAACACCAAGCCCCATATCTCAGTTCTGCTCAACCATAGGCTGCAGGTGTCTTTACTCATCAACAGAAATAACTTTGGGGTAAGGTCAGATAGTATCACTTGTGTCTATGTGTTGACTCTGTTCTCTGGAGTAACCAATACATAGAAACAGACCAAACCTCAACACTATGTCTCTCTCTCTCTCTCTCTCTCTCTCTCTCTCTCTCTCTCTCTCTCTCTCTCAGCAGCTGAGCTGTCACTGCAAAGGAAGATTGAT
>NC_034594.1:71402075-71404659 GCF_900095145.1 Mus pahari | reverse complement strand
TCTCTCTCTCTCTCTCTCTCTGTGTGTGATGTGTGTCTGTGTCTGTGTCTGTGTGACTCTCTGTCTCTCTGTGTCTGTGTGTGAACACACATGCGAGTGCACATGTGCATGTGAATCTTTCCTGTGTTCTTCCCAAATGAATGAAGCATTTGAGCTTTGTTTTATTATCTTACAGGTTTACTCATAACGTGAAGTAGACACCAATATCTCTGTCCTTTTCATAAATGTATAATTTCTTCTTTGAAATATGTAGAGAAGTTATCATACTTCTCCAGCAGCAAAGAGTCAGTAACAGGGCCAATATCTAACTAGCAGGTCATTCCATTCCTGCAAAAGAGGAGTGCACCTCCTTATAGACAGAGATCTTTCTTTTCTTCCTGTTTCTCAAGTCTCTCATTCCCAGGGCTCTATAACAAGGATCATTCCTTAGAGAGGTCCCTAAATGGAGATATATATAAGAACTCATTCACAGAACCTGTCACGAATTTCTTCTTATAAGCCCTCAACTAGAACTTCGGTGTAAGTAAAATTATACATATAAGCTTTGTTATCTTTCGAGGTAACAAAATTGCAAATCTATCAACAACTCCAAATTTCCATAAAACCTTCCTACACACACAGAAACAACTGAAGTAGAGTATGCCTGGTGTCACAAGGCCAAGACAGCACACAGAAGAAAGTGTCACTTATATCTTCTCCTACTTCAAGCAAAAAGGAAACCTGTGGGCCCAGAGCAAAGGGGACAACCTTGTCTTGTCTGTTGTAGCCAGCTTCTACAAATTCAGAAGCACCTGCATCTGAGTCCTGGATTGGGATAAGGAACAAAGTACAGTCAAAGCTGATCTTGTCATTCACGTCAGAGTTCTGTGACTCTATAAGTCAGGCCTTTGAGGTTCCTGAAAACCCCAAGACGGCCTCATCCACATTCTAGGCCAAGCCACCCTGTCACTGTGCACCCCCAGGGGCATTTTCCAAGTTAAATCCACTGGAGGCCCTCTGCCTGTACTGAAACACAGTTGAGCTGGTAAGAATCCAGGAAATACATTTCTAGGGGTTCTTGAAAGTATTTTCTGATAAATGCTACCAAAGGAAACTTCACTGTTACTAATTTGATCTGAAAGAACTATGCTGACTTCTAATTTGGATGAAATTTGGTTAACAAATAGGATGAAACAATGAGAGAATATTGTCTTTAAAGCAAACAGTATTTTGAGGTCCAAAAACTTTTAGGTATTCTGAAAACTGTCTGACTCTATATATCTAAAATCAAGGCTTAGAGGAGGCCACTGTCACTCATTAAATATCTTTTTCCATGTCACAGCAGATAGTACATAAAGTGTATAGATAGTATAGATTGTATTATATATATATATATATATATATATATATATATATATATGTGTGTGTGTGTGTGTGTGTATACTAAAAGAAAATTGATAACTTATTTTTATATAAATGTATTGTACATCATCACTACACATCATTTGTTGAATTAATTTTCAGAAAGTTACTTGACATTTTTTTAAGTATCTAGGACAAGGTTAGCACACAAAGCGAAGCACAGATAAAATGAATACCTTACAAAGAGAAGCTTGCTTTTTCACTGAGGAATGTGTTACTCTGGGGTTTCTTAATCCCTTTCAGGGTAGGAGTGGCCCTGATGGCAGTCTCCCTCAGACAAGAGGGAACAATTAGTCTCACTGCATTGAGGTCTGACTGGGGTTTAAAACTTCTATATGAAAAATTGAGCGTTTAAGCAAATGGATGTAACTGGAGGATATCGTCCTGAGTGAGTTAATCCAATCACAAAAGAACTCACTTGTTATGCACTCACTTGTAAGTGGATATTAGCCCAGAAACCTAGAATACCCAAGATACAATCTCCAAAACACAAGAAAATCAAGAAGAAAGAAGACCAACACGTGGATACTTCATTCCTCCTTCGAATAGGGAATAAAATACCCATGGAAGAAGTTGCAGAGACAAAGTTTGGAGCTAAAATGAAAGGACAGACCATCCAGAGACTGCCCCACCTGGGGGTTCATCCCATAATCAGCCACCAAATGCAGACACTATTGCATATGCCAGCAAGATTTTGATGAAAGGACCTGGATATAGCTATCTCTGTGAGGCTATGCCAGTGCCTGGCAAATACAGAAGTAGTCATCTATAGGATAGAACACAGAGACCCCAATGGAGGAGCTAGAGAAATTACCCAAGGAGCTGAAGAGGTCTGCAACCCTATAGGTGGAACAACAATATGAACTAATCAGTACCCCCAGAGTTCGTGTCTCTAGCTGCATATATAGCAGATGATGGCCTATTTGGCCATCATTGGGAAGAGAGGCCCCTTGGTCTTGCAGACTTTATATGCCCCATACAGAGGAACACCAGGGCCAAGAAATGGGAGAGAGTGGGTAGGGGAGCAGGGCAGGGGGAGGGTATAGGGGACATTCGGGATAGCATTTAAAATGTAAATGAAGAAAACATCTAATAAAATAATGAAGAAGAAAAGAAGAAGAAGAAGAAGAAGAAGAAGAAGAAGAAGAAGAAGAAGAAGAAGAAGAAGAAGAAGAAGAAGAAG
>NC_034594.1:71399147-71401505 GCF_900095145.1 Mus pahari | reverse complement strand
TGTGTGTGTGTGTGTGTGTGTGTGTTCCCTGCATGCTGTTCAAACTGTAAACTCTGAGCTATTCCTACTATCATGCCCTGTGCTTGACGCCAGCAAATGAAAAAGGGAACCTATACTTCTACAATAAAATAACAGGAATAAACAAACACTGATCATTGATTGCTCTCAACATCAAAGGTTTTGATTCCCCAATAAAAAGACACGGGCTAATGGATTGGAAATGAAAATAGGATCCATTCTTCAGCTATATCCAGTTTCTTAGGGTTTCATTGCTGGGAAGAGACAACCATGTAATTGGAAAACATTTAATTGGGGCTGGCTTACAGTTTCAGAGGTTTAGTCCATTATCATCATGGCAGGAAGCATGGCAGTGTACAGGCAGGCAGACATGGTGCTGGAAAAGCTGAGAGTTCTACATCTTAATCTCCAGGCAGCAGGAGAAGACCTCAAAGTCCATTCCCACAGTGACACACTCCCTCCAACAAGGTCATACCTACTCCAGCAAGACTATACCTCCTAATAGTACCACTCCTTATGCTATGGCCAAGCATTCAAATATACAAGTCTATGGGGGGATATTCCTATTCAAATCACCATACAAAGAAACACACCTTAACATCAAGAATAGATGCCATTAAGGATAAAAAGATAGAAAAAGGTATTCTAAACAAATGAACCCAAGGAGTCTAGGGACCTGATTTTTTATAAAGAAGCCAGAAATACACACTGGAAAAAGGCAGAATCTTAAAAAATAGTGCATGTTTAACTGGATGGTGGCTTCATGTAAAAGACTCTAAATGGAGCCATATTTTTCACCCTGTACAAAACTCAACTCCAAATGAATCAATAGCCTCAACATAAGGGCAGATACACAGAATCTGATAGGAGAGAAATTAGGGAATAAACTTTAACTCGTAGGTACGGGAAAAGACTTTCTGAATAGGACACTGGTCACAGAGGACCTATGAACAACATTTAATAAATTTAATCACCAAGTAACAGGGAAGATAAGAGATGGGCATATCTCGTCTTATGGAATGGGTTACATCTAACTGAGTTGTTGGCCAAATGGTCCTCACGGGAACCTTCAAACAACCCAGGCTATTGCCAAGGCTATTGATTGCTCTCCACAAACTATTGGTAAGGTCCTATTGCTAGCGATAATACCTGAACTCACTGAACACAGAGAAGTCCAATTGGTACCTACCTAGAAGCAAAAAAGAAAAAGACAGCATCTTCAAAAAATGGTGCAGGTTGCACTGGATGGTGGCTGCATGGAAAAGAATCCAAATACTTGTCATCCTGTACAAAATTCAACTCCAAATGAGTGACCAGGGTTGGCTCATAAAGGCCTTCATCTTAATTGAATGAATATCAGCACATCATCCACAAAAGTCTATTCTATTCAGGGGTCCTGCCCCCTGCAGGCTGCAGCACTCAGAAGAGCTGGCCCACACCTTGACTGTGTGGCAGCTCATGAGAGCTGACCCTGGCAGCATGGGCAAGGAGAGATGGCTCTGAAGGTGTAGGAGCAGGAAAGTTGGCCCTGACCCTTGCCTGGGCAGTGCTAAAGAGCAGCTCCTCATCAGGGTGTGGGGAGAGGCAGCAATGCAGAAGAGCTGGTGGGCTGACCAACTCAGCTACCACCCAGGCCCAGATCCAGGGTTTTGAGCTGACCCACCCCAGCATCTACCCCATCTATAAACCGCTGAGGCATGTGAAGGGGGCTGACTAAACCAAAGCTGCAGGATCTCCATGACACAGAACTACAACAGGATCTCCAAGAGGAGTCCCATTGAGGATTCAGGACAAACACCATAGCAGAAGCCAGAGGCCTCAAACTAATGACTGGCTGCAATGAACACTTGCAAGGAAAGCCAATGTGACACACCACAGCTTCCATAGGGACATGCCCTTGTTTGTTTTCATTTTTTATTTTGTTTTCTTTTGAAGGGAGGTTGCAAGGGCAGAGGGAGGATATAGAGAGACAGGGAGGTGAATGGGATTGGGTGCATGATATGAAATTCACAGAGTAAAATGTTTAAAAAATTATAATAAAGTACTATATTTCCATGTTACTCTGATCTACAGAAGCATCTGGAGGAATGTTAAAGAACACTGTGGCACGACTACAATGACACATAAAACTAACCCTTAAGTAATTTTAAGCAGATAATGGTGGTAGATGTCTGTAATTTCAGCACTCAAGCAACAAAGGCAGAATTGCCATAATTGAGACAAGTTTAGACTACATAACAGAGCCTTATCTAAAAATAATCAAAAGGAGTCATTCCTCTCTCTTTCTCTCTCTCTCTCTCTCTCTCTCTCTCTCTCTCTCTCTCTCTCTCTCTCTCTCTC
>NC_034594.1:71388381-71398358 GCF_900095145.1 Mus pahari | reverse complement strand
GGGAACTTTCGGGATAGCATTTGAAATGTAAATAAAGAAAATAATAAATTAAAAAATGGAAAAAATACGCATGGAAATGTGGGGTTTTCTTAGTGAGTGTTATTCCATTAACTCAACTTATAATACATTTTTCTAGATATTTAAAACCTTAGTAGAGCTTCAATTACTGCTTAGCAGTCATATTTTATTTCGTTGTTACAATTAGTCAAAGATTTCCTTAAATGCCATCATCAACCATCTGTATATGCTTGACACTTCCCCAATACCTGTGAGGAGAGCTCATTTGTGTTGATACCACTTGTGTCTTCATTGGCTCCTACAAAATATTGTCCTACACAGAGAAGAGGGTCAGAATATCTTACATACCATACTTCTCTGTCAGTCTCTCATCTAGATCCTTAGCAGCTATCATTTGACACATTATTAAAATCTGAAAAATGACTATCACCCCATCAGCAAGCGCATTTTAGATGCTTTCATGAACAGTGTAATGGAATAAGGATACACCTTTCAAGCTGGGGACAGAAGTAAACACTTACAGTCCCACCTTCTCCAGAGACTGAGGTAAGAGAACACTTAACCCTAAGAATTTGAGACCAGCATAAGCAACATGGTTAGACCCTATTTCAAAAACAGAAAGTAAAGCCTCCTTTTTGAATTGATTTTTGCATTTTGGCCGGTCAAATTTTCTATTAAGTTAATCACAAGGTAGATTTGTATTTCTGTAATATCAAGACCAAATCTATAAAGTATGGTATCAAAAAACTATGAAGATGAGACCTTAGCAAAGGAATGTGGCATGGGTGTGCCATAATTCCCAACAAGACTCCTAAAGAACCACCCAAAAGGGGGGCCAGCCAGCATCTGTGACTTGACCTGTGAAAAACCACCCATTGACTGGACCAGCATCTACAAACCAGTTTCCCAAGGATACCCCAGATATAGAACTTACATTTTCAACCAGGCCCCTGAAGATGTGACCAACATCTGTGATCTAGCATCAAAAAGGAATCCGCAGGGGTGTCACAAATATCTAGGAGGCAGAAAAGGGAAGCTGAAAGGCTTGATCCTGGAACCAGCAAGGAGGGTATTCTTCATTCACACCACACTCCTCACACCATCCAGCTCTCTATTATTTATCTTTATCATTTCTCCTTCACTTACTAAATACCCAATGTGAATTTAGCAGGCCTTGACTGTTCTGGTCTTGTCCATCTTTCTTTTTTTCTTCTATCATTTTTCTTTTGCCTTGTTCCTTTCTCCTCCTCCTCCTCTTCCTCCTCCTTCTCCTCCTTCTTCCTGTTACTAGGCTTCCCCAATGAACACAGGATGGCATGGCATGGTTTGCATAATTGGTATCTCAGACTGCTTAGAGTTGGAACTCTTTTATGTTGTCCAATTCTAAATAGTAAACCCTAAACATATATACATATAAGCAACACTAGCTCAACAGGTGATATAGATACACACATCTGTATATATACAATATGTGTGTGTATATATGCATATATATAGACATATGTGTGTGTGTCATGTACATGTGTGTCTATGTGTAAAAGTAATAAAAAGATGAGATAGCAAACACAAAAGGAGTTGAATGAAGAGAGGGAGACATAGAAATGATGTAAATATAGTACTCATATATAAAAGTCTCAAAAAATAAAAAATTTAAATAAAAAATACAATAGATGGAAAGAAACCATCAAAGTCAAGGCTGAAATTAATGAAATAGAAATTTAAACATTACAAAGTATCAACTAAAGGAAGAATTATTTCTTTGAAAAGATGAAATGGCATATAAAACCTTAGCCAAGTTAACCAAAAGAAAGATAAGATCTAAATTAACAAAATTAGAAATGAAAAGGGAGACAGTATAATAGACATTGCAAAAATTCATAGAATCATAAGAACGTCCTTTCAAATTTTATATTATACTTAATTCAAACACTAAAAGAAATGAGTGATTCTCTAGAAGTAAATATCCTACCAAAGCTAAACCAATGCCAAGTAATTAAAGAAATAGACCCATAACCACTAATAGTGTAGAAACAGTAACTAAAGGTCTCCCAACTGAAAAAACCCCAGGGCCAGACAGATTCAACACAGGTTTCTATTTAGTGTGCAATATGCACTTGCACGAAATATTTTAATATAATAAAATTATAGAAACAAATTAAAATTGGGAGATCCCAGTATAATGAAAGCAGCAGAGTAAAGCAGGGGTAAAGGTTTAAGGAGTAGATTTTTTAGCATACTGTTATTCGGCTAAATGGACTACATAGTAAACTGACTTGTAATGACTTATTATTCCACCCATAGATTAATGTGTCTACCAGCCCTCACCACAGAATCTTCTTTCTGCAGCTTGTCAAGGTGCAGAGAATAAGAGACTGTGAGTGAAGAGCTTCTTTAAAAAGAAAGGAAAAAAACATCTTGGAGACATCTATATCATACCTCCTTCTCCTCCAGGGCTCAGAGATCATTGTGAAAAAGGAATGGATGTATAGTAAGATCTAGTGGCAGTGAAATATGACAAGGAAGTAGTGGTTTTAGTTCACAACAGGAAGCCGTACCTATGAGCTGACCAGAGCAGTGACAACATACACAGGACTCCCACAAGTACAAGCCAGAGAACATCCCAGGACTGGAGAAAAGGTGGGCATAAAGTTCCACTCCTAGCAGTGGAGTTTTTGCAACTTATAGCTGATAAGAGAGGGAGAGTTAGTTTTATTTAGATGTATAGTCCATGGGAGGTCACACATGACTCCAGTGGATATATATATTGTATATATATATATGTGTGTGTGTGTGTGTGTGACTATATATATATATATATATATATATATATATTCATACAAAGGCATTTAATTAGAGTTAGCCTACACAAGGGATAATATTACTTGCAGACAAGCTCAGTACCAGGTGTGGGATACCTCCCCTTGAGTTATTGCTGTGGGGGTTGTTGTCCTGGAGATATCCAATACACTGTAGACTATTGGCATTGCTCTTGTTGGCCATGAGAATTTTTTGGTAAAACCCCCGCTGCTGAGAATACAACACATTTTGGTCACAGAACATAGAGAAATCAAGTTGATGCTGGCCCAGGAATCTTCCTGCCCATTGACGAGCTTTCATATTTCTGGAAAATGCTACATGGTTTACTAGGGAGAAAAGTCGTAACAGTCTTACGCAGATACGTACCGTATGAACTACAGTGATGACCAGCATGGTGGGACTAGCCAGAGAAGACCAGATGAGTGGGGCTCCTTTTATAGAAATTCCCTAATTCCTTTGGGTAAAGACTGTCTGGTGTGGCCTTTGGGCAGGGATCAATGAGTAACTCCTGACCTATGCTCTGTAAGGAAAACAAATGGAACCATTGGTTCTCTAGAGTGAACAGGGTAGACTCCTACAGCAGTTTGCTCCTGGCCCCCTAGGAAGATGGCTTTGTGTGCTCACATCTCCCCCAGGGAGAGTCTTAGTAACAGGTGTTAAATACATGTTTAGCCTAAGATTTGGCTATGCTTTATTCTCTGAAAGACTCCATTCAGGTCAGTCAGCATCAACTGAAACGTAAAAATACACTTAAAAGAAAAGTGCATTAAATATTATTAGCAAATGGACTAGATCCATCACTCCTCGTGTAGTTTTAAAATATACATATATGTATTTTGTGGACTGGTGAGATTTCACAGTGGGTAAATGTTCTTGTTGCTCAAGCCTGATGACCTGAATTTGATCCCTAGAACCTACAAGGAAGGAGAGAACCAATTCCCAGATTTGTTCCAGAGCATACATCCACCAGCACACACGAAGACACACTAAAATTTACATTTTACAAACAAAATATTACAATGAATAAAGTACAAATTAGTTTTAAAGTGCTACTGAATTCATTATGGTACACAGTGATATGAAGGTCAATTTTTAAATAACTGAGTTTGAATTCCAACTGCATCACTTTTGTAGTCTGAAGACTATTACAAATCTGTCTATGCCTCATTATTATCATATATAAAAAAATACTGTAATGTTAATGCTGAGATAACAATTCTGTAGATTCTGCCTATCCAAATGTTATACAGATCTGCTATTTAGTTGACATTATATAAGTAACATAATGTTTCACACTTAAATTTTGTCCTTTATCTAACAGATACTAAAAATACCTGTTCTAGCTTGATTCATGCTGTGGTGATAAAAATACTAGGACCAAAGGCAACTTATGGGAGGAAAGATTTGATTTGACTTGCTCTGTTATGTCACAGTGCCTCACTGAAGGAAGTCAGGACAGGATCATGAAGCAGAAGGCATGAAGGCGTGCTGCTTGCTGGCTCTCTCATGGACTGGGCTCATGCTCAGCTCGCATTCTTTTACAGTCCAGGATCGCCTTACTATAAATGGTGCCATCCACAATGACATGGGTCCACCCACACCAATTAATAATCCAGATAATCCCCACAGAGTGTCCACAGGCCAACATGATCTAGATAACTCTTCAGTTGTGGCTTTCCTCTTAGTTGCCTCTAGGCTGTGTCATGACAGCTAAACCTAACTATGGCAGCATTGCTATTACAAAGTGAGTTTAGAGTCTGTTTACAATGTTATTAAAATGTCATTAGATTTATGAATGCCTACAAATCATTGGTCTAGAAAGGAAAACCATCACATTGTCATGCAGAGAAAAGAACATTGAGTATCTGTTATGTGTACGCACAAATGTCTGACGTTTACTTATGATAAATCTTTTCTTTCAACTCTTGTCGTACACACTCGTTTCTGGACAACCAACAAAATGAATGTATTTGTCTTCACTTTGAAACTGAATTAAAGTTCCGTGATTGAGGCATGCTTCATCAACCTCTATCACTCATGAGCTTAATGTTTGAGTCCTTTGCGTCTACGATTTCAAAAATTATTTTCCTTCTTCTCTTGAAAGGAGGTGGAGAAGAAAATGACCTTTGATTTGTGTTCAAAATGTTGAGTATCTCCCCGAGAAAGCTTAAAAGGATCTCATCTGATGGAATGAAAGGACACGAAAGAACCAGGCTCACTCACTCTTGCTTAAGTGCATTCTGTCTCTCCCCAGAAGAAAGGAGCTGGGTTAAATCACTCCTGACTTCATATGAGACTGTAATGAGAGGCATTTCCCAGGGAAAAGAAAAGGAAGCAAGACTACACAATCTCCATTTTGAAGAAAGAACACTACAGGAAGCTCAGAAAATAGGAAGAGTCTGTTGCTTGCTGACTTTCTATCCTGAATATCAAATTGTCCTTGCTGAACAAAGTCTTTCCTACCAGAGGGACATGGTAAATGTTGTCTTATATCACCTAAAGAACAAAGTAGTAAATGAGTATAATGACTGGACATAAATATTCATGAAATCAGGTAATTACAAGGATAACCACTGCTTTTTGATTGTTTAAAACTGGACTGATTACCATATGAAAACCATTCATTTTTTGAAAGAAAGTTATTTCTTCTTAAGCATTTGTACTGGGCAATGCTTCTCTAGCAGGAGGTGCCCTGATCCCTAATTTACAATGCAATACCATCAATTTAGGGAGGGCAAAAGGTGGAAATGTCATTACCAAAGTAGTTTGTTAAGGTCACAGGCAGTGATCTAGAAAGTGCTAAGGCTGTTAAAAACAAGGATGCATGGAATGTGCTAATGTAACCATGCACCCATAAGACCTTGCATTGCAACACATTCTTCAAGAAAATGACCCTCATTTTCAACTCCAAGCACTAAATATTGCTATAATTGTAGTTACAAAATGTCACTAATTGCACCAGCTTATGAGATTTGTATCTATTTCTAGGTTGGGCTAAATTTAAAAACACTTTATAGTATAATAAGAAAAGTGTTAAATCTTTAGAACCACTGTGTCGCTCTGGTGTTCTGTAGGAGGCAATCAGTAATATATAGTTCATCGATGTAATAAATTTTAACTTACTGTCTATCAAGAGTGGGCATTCCTGGCACATAGCATTCACTTTCATCCATATAATTCAGGCAGAAAAGCAGGGTTTGTTTGTTTGTTTTCCAAACACAGCAAAACAGATTTAAAAAAAAAAAAAAAAAAAAAGTTTAGAGAACTGAGGCTGAAGAGATGGCTCAGCAGTTAAATGCCAGGCTCACGACCAAGAGTACAAGAGTGTTGAGTGCTGGCAAACAGCAGAGCTAAGAAGGAAATGACCTCAAATGTATGAAGTACTAAAAAGACTATTATTCTCATTAGTTTATAAATTTGGATCTGGGCTTGCTACCTCCCTGTGGAAAGTTTGCACTTGAGCTTACTGGAAATTTTTTTTCCCAAAGATTCATTTCAAGTTCCATACTTAAAGAATTATCATCATAGGACTTCCTTTGTAGTTCTTCAAAAACAAGAAAATCAGCAAGCAAGCAAAAATAACAGACCAAATTATAACTTCAAAGAAGAAAAAAATCAGTAAGGAAACAATATTGATTATACTTTGATGGTACACAACTCTTTCTTAAGAAACACCTATGAAGAAAAGTTAATCTGAAATTTCAATGTGTTTCTTGATAAAAGATAATCATGGCTGTATCAGCTAGATAAGTACTTATAAAAATATGAAGTTTCCCAAGTTCACAGATAATAAACAGAGAAATTGTTTCTTCCAGAGACAATTCCTTTACTTACTCTCTTCCAAGCCAATTCTAGGGATTTTTATCAACTTCTCAGAATGAATGTCTTTTAATTGGCCTTGAGTCAAACAGACTACTTCTAAAATGTGTAATGCCTCTTTGCTACTGTTTCTGTCAAAGCATTTTATAGCCACCATAACTTGTGCACTGTGGAAAGCGCTTAGACGGTCGTTTCTATCTGTATGTGACCAAATTTACATCATCTTTTAAGTCTGGAGATTTGAGAGTTCAGGAAGTCTGTTCACATTATGCATTCCGTTTCAACACTGAAAATGTCATCAAAATTTCTGAAATCTCTGGTGCTTCATCTTATCCACAGGTCAGTCGTGTGTCACATGCTAAACAAGAAACTCAATGTAGGAGTGCATGAGTCATGAATTTACAATAAGCATCTGGAAAATGATTCTATACATTGCCCGTTAAGAGAGTCTTTGTATGGGTTGGTTAATAAATTTTAAGTTTGATGTCTCAATAATTTTTGTTCAACTATTAGGTATCCTTTGGTTATGATGTTCAAAATGATATTCATCAGAATTACTTAAAGACAGTGACCTAGCTCATTGTAAGGCCACATAAATGCATTTTTACTGATTCATTGCAATCTCAACCTGCAACGTACCCTGCTCTCGAATTACTGATAGAGAACCCCAAACAAAAATGTTACAATACTGTATAGGCTTCTCTGTCCCTGACAATCCCTGGGATATTCAATGTGGTCCATGCAGTTTTATATGTTCAGAATATAAAAAGAAGATATTTTTAAAATAACAAAACATGGTCTAGAGGAAAAAATAAATAACTAGGTGATCATGAAATGAATTAATCAATTAATTAAAAGCAATGCTGTAGGTTCAGCAATACAATACTGCACAAGATACATGGTTATTATAGAGGAGAAAATACTAAATCTACACAAAAAATAGAGTGGGAAGAAAAAAAATTGTGGGACCAATTATTGCATAATGGTTTGACTAAGGGGTTTCCAAAGAAAACCCAGATAGAATAAGGATACTCTCATGCTGGGTCTACCAACAAGACAAATATAAAACGGACATGAAAGCCCTCCAATGGTCTTATTGCTGGATCAACAGATATAAGGCAATGACTGTGGCTGAAGACAACAGGAAAAGGAAAACAGGAACAGATCATGTTTAGTAGTTTCAGATGCAATGAAATCCAATGAGAAAAGCATTAGCAGATAGTGCACATAGAGAACTTACCATGTACTGAGCCCTGAGCTACTTTGTTATCTGCATCATTTGACTTTATCCTTCATGTGTCACTTCATTCTCATTTCATAGATACGAAAATTGATTCTCAAATTGATTAAACAACTTTCTTAAAGTCTTGAAGTCAGTAGAGTCACTGTCTGTCAGTACAGTTACAGCACTGCTTCCACTGTTTTGTAACATGTGGTAGTTATAACTAACATAAACCAGGGGTCAGTAGTCTGCTTCACAACAATGTTCTGGACCGACTAGATAAGCCTTATATGTACCACATTTTTATTTTATTGAAGGACATTTATGCTTGTTTTCTTTTGTTTAGGGGTGGGTGTCTTTTTGTTTGTTTTTGTTTGTTTTTTGTTTTAAAGATTGTTTGTTTGTTTGGTTGGTTGGTTGGTTGGTTGGTTGGTTGGATGAGTTGAGTTTGGTTGGGTTGGGTTGGGTTGGGTTGGGTTGGGTTGGGTTGGGTTGGGTTGGGTTGTTTTGTTGGCTGGTTGGTTGGTTGGTTGGTTGGTTGGATTTGCCCTAGCTATTATGAACATCAGTGGACATGGCTAAGCAAGTCTCTGTGGAGTAGGATGTGGATTCCTTTGTGCATATGTCAGGGAGTTATGTCACTGATACAACTGGCTAGGTTTTAGTTTTCTGAGAATTCTCCACACTGGTTTCCACAACTGTTTGCAGTCCCGCCAACAGTGGCTGAGGGATCCTTTTTTCCTCATCCTCCCCAGCACGTGTTATCATTTATTCTATTGCTCTTCACCATTCTAAATGGAGTAAAGTAAGCTTTCAAAGTTGGGTTGCTTTACATATCCTTAATTGCTGTGGATGATAGACAGTTTCAGACTTATTTGCTAACCATTTTTATTTCTTTTATTGCAAATTCTCCCTTCAGCTCTCAAGTCTACTTTTTAAAATAGGTTGCTTCTTCTATTGACTCTATTTTTTTTAGTTCTTTATATATTCTGCATATTAATTTTCTGTCAGACGTATAACTGGTAAAGATTCTGTCACCCTCCTCTTCAGTCAATTGACTGTTTCCTTTGCTATAGAGAATCATTATAGTTTTATGAGTTCCCAAATATCAGTTGTTAGTCTCAATTCCTCAGCAAATGGCATCCTAGTCAGAGAGTCCTTTCCTACACCTACATCATATAGAGTAACACTTCTGTGTCCTTCTAGCAATTTCAGTGTTTCAAGTTTCACATTTAGGCACTTTATCCATTTGGAGTTAGTTTCTATACAAGGCAATAAACTCTAGGCTCATTTCATTCTTCGACTTGTGAACATCTAGTTTTTCCAGCTTTATTTGTTGAAGATGCTCTTTTCTTTAGTGCATGTAGTTAGCATCTTTATTAAATATTAATGGCTGTACTTTGTGTATGCTTGTAACTTTACTTTTTTTAAATCCTATATTTGATGGTTTTTAAATGCTTTAACCTCCCTGTAGCCCATCACCCACCAGAAGCAGTGGAAGAGAAAGAATGTGGGGAAGTGGTCATGTTTAGAAAGGTTTTTTTGGAGCAACTCCTGTCTGTGTTGTCTGGAAATAACCAGTTCATTTCACAGGTTAGCAGGCAGAAGCAACTGGATCCACTCAAAAACACTTCATGGATACACAAGCAGTCCAATTTGGAAGAGTCAAGTTAGCAATAGTGGTGACACAACCGTAGCAGAGATAGCCATGCCTCAGACTCAGCTTGAGTCAACAGGAGGGACTAGCAGGAACACCAGGAGAAGTTCTTGGCTGTGTCTGTCTCAGGGAAGCAAAGATCAGCTAAGATCCTTTTGTAGAAGGATCTGATGATGCTTTGTATTTCCTCAGGATCTGTTGTTATATCTCCCTTTTCATTTCTGATTTTGTTAATTATGATGCTGTCCCTGTGCCCTCTAGTGAGTCTGGCTAAGGGTTTATCTATCTTGTTGATTTTCTCAAAGAACCAGCTCCTGGTTTGGTTGATTCTTTGTATAGTTCTTTTTGTTTCCACTTGGTTGATTTCACCCCTGAGTTTGATTATTTCCTGCAGTCTACTCCTCTTGGGTGAATTTGTTTCCTTTTGTTCTAGAACTTTTAGGT
>NC_034594.1:71345605-71387956 GCF_900095145.1 Mus pahari | reverse complement strand
TGTCCTGCTTTTCTGGTGTGATGGTGTATCCAGGACTTGCTATGGTGGGAGAGTTTGGTTCTGATGATGCCAAGTAACCTTGGTTTCTGTTGCTTCTGTTCTTATGCTTGCCTCCTGCCATCTGATTATCTCTAGTGCTTGTTGCCCTCAATATATCTGATTGGAGCCTGTCCTTCCTATAATTCCAGTTGATTCAGGACTTCTCAGAGTCCAGATTTCTCTGATTCTTTGATTCTGGGCCCCTGTGAACCTGAGATTCTGGGTGTGTCTGAGTTCTTGGCAGTCAAGCTCCTCTGAGACACTCAAATACTAGTGTGACCCAGCTCCTGTTATCCTGGGATCCTGTTGTCCTAAGATCCTGGGCATGTTACAGTTCGTGGAAGTGTCTCCTTTGAGGACCATGGAGTTGTCTGGTCTGTTTGAAACTAAGGTAAACCTGAACTGATTAAAAGGAACCTGAGCCTCTGGACAGGAAAGGCTCTGGTGTCCTTGTTCCTGCTGTCACAGTCCCGTCACTATTGGATCAGAGCAGCTGTTGTGTTCCACTCACCAGTGATCCTAAGATCTTGTGGGCAGTCTTCTAGGGACCGTGGGGGTGTCTGCCCACTCTGCGCCCTAGGTGACCCAGTGCTGGCGCAGACCGGAAGGGATTTGTCGATAATTTTTTTTAAAAAATCATGAAATTGGAAGGAAAGTGCAGACAATGAAATTCCAGAAATGAACTGCTAGCATTTACCGCTGCTGTCCCGAAAGGAGAAACACTTCTAAGACTTCCTGTGGTATCATGTGGGAAGGGGAAACAAAGAACTGAATAATTCCTAAATTTTCAATATGCAAATGAATCAGTTAAAGGTCTTATTTGGTTGGTTGGTTAGTTGGTTTTGTTTTACTTTTTTTTATAGTACTGGAGGTCAAACTCAGTGTCTCATACATGTTAGACAAGAGTTCTAGCTGGCAGCTAACCTCCAACCTTAAATAAAGTGTGCAGTCTTCAATTTAGTAACTCCAGCAATAGCCCAAGAATCTGCATGTCCAGCCAGATCATTGATGGCTGACTCTGACTAAGAACTATTTTTGAATAGAAAATTATGGGAAACGAAAATGTTATAGCTGGACATTGTGGCTTACGCTGCCACCACAGCACTCAGGTGACTAAGATTGCCATGAGGTTCAGGACAGCTAGAAAACTCATCTCAAAAAGCAAAACAAAACAAACCATTTTTACAGATACAATATGTATTTTTGTGTTAACTAACAAATTTGTATTTGTTGTCAATGACAGGACATACATGGCAGAATTAAAATAATTAATACATCTATTATCTACATAACTACATTAAGCTAATTAACATATCTACTGCTAATACCATTATTATTTGATGGCAACATTATTTGAAATTTACTTTTCATATATTATAACTAGATACTGTCACTGAGGAGGTCAGCTTCAACTGTCAACTTGACACAACCCAGAATCACCAGGAAAAAGAGTCTCATCATGGATTGTCTATACCTTGTTGGCTTGGTAGGGAGCAGAAGTAGTCCTGAGTTGAGTGGAGTCCTGAGTGAATGTGTATTGTTGACCTGGGTAGGCATAGCCATGACAAGGACAAAAGCCTCAGATCCATGGGAAATTGGCAAAGTCTTTTCCCATATAGGTCAGGCTCAGAGTTGGCAAAGCCTTCTTTCCCGTGGTCCAGGTACGAGTGTTTAGGGATAAATGATCAGTGTGTGCAAAAATAGCAGCTGCAGCTTCCTCCTCCTGGCTGCATACAGCCCAAGACTTCAGTCTACAGATACCTCATGCAAGGCAGGACTAGCTATCCCCTTCCCCTATACTGTAAATAACAAATACACTCAAGTTGTGGATTGAAAGGTAGTAGATGTGGATCCCTAGGAGTGAACAAGCCCACCCAGGACCCCTGTTCTTTTATATCCACGTACCTGTCACTATCTTTTCTTCATTTCCTAAGTGCTCCTAGCTAGGATCCAAGGACCAAGTTGTGCAGGTTGTGGTAGATGTGTGTGGTGTATTACCTCAGTTACATTTATTAATGTAGGAAGACCCAATTCACTGTGAGAAGAACCATTCTGTAGGCAGGAGCTTCACCTACGTAAGAGCAGAGGAACTGAGCTGAGCGCAAGCAAGCAAGCAAGCATGCATGCATTGGTTTCTTTCTGGTCTTTACTGTAGAAAAAAAATATGCTTAGCTGCTTGTGATCTCTGCCTTGACTTCCATACAATGACAAACTGTAACCTGAAATTATACAATGAAGTAAAACTCCCCTAAGTTGTTTTTTTTCTTGCCTTCTTTGTTGAACAACTTTTTAAATTTCATATTGTGGTCACACTTTTCCCCTCTCCCAGCTCCTCCAAGGTCCAGTTTTATTTAGTTATCATAGCAACATAAATAAAACTACAACAGTCACTATCATGTACAGTTAATATTGAGCCACTCTTTTCTATCTAACTGAAATTGGATAGTTTTGAAACAAAGTCTCCCCAAGCCTCCCTACATCCTGGTGCTTGGCAACAATACTGCTCAACTCTATCATGTCAAATGTTTCAGAGTCCACATATTGAATATATAGTATTAGTGTCTGGCTTATTTCATTTACCATAATTTTCCAGAGACTTACCCATTGGTGTTATCAAACATGACAAGATTTCATTATTACTGCTGAACGGCAGTTCATTTGAGAATAGTATTCTGTTTAAGATGTAAGTATATATAACAATGTACATATGTATGTACAGGCATACACAAAACAATTTCATCTATTTTTCAATCTTTAGACAATCAGAAAATTCCATAATTTGCAAACTGTAAACGATGTTGCAACAAACATGGTAATGCAAATAGCTATTTAGCAAATTGACTGTATCTTCAATATATATTGAATATATATATATATATATATATGTGTGTGTGTGTGTGTGTGTGTGTGTGTATGTGTGTGTACACATATGTATACCCATATATACATATACATATATATATCCAGAAGTAGGATTTCTGAGTCATATGGAAGTTGTAATTAATTCTTTGAGGAAATTCTGTGGGTTTCTTTCCAAAATGACTATGCTAATTTTCATTTGACCAGCATTATGTGAGGCTTCCCTTTTCTCAATGTCTTCACCAAATGTTTTCTCTTGTAAGTTTTTGATAGCAGAGTACTAAGAATGTAAGGTAGTCAATCATTCCTGTTTTACAAATTTCTGACTGTGGTTTTGGGGCTTTTTATTTACTTATTTATTTTTAGGTTACCCAGTCTGGCCTGAAATTCATAATTCTGTGTTATTGTCCCTCATGCTGGGACTACAGGCATGGCATGTATCACCATTTGTAGCAATACTTGTACATCATCTTAGTTTGGGTCTTGTTGCTGTGAAGAGACACCATGACAAAGGCAATTCTTATAAAGGCAAACACTTAATCGGGGCTGGCTTACAGTTTCAGAGGTCTAATCTATTATCATCATGGCAGGAAGTACGGCAGCATCCAAGCAGACATGGTGCTGGAGAAGCTAAGAGGTCTATGTCTTACTCTGAAGGCAGCCAAAAGGAGACTTTCTTCCTCACTGGTTGGAGCTTGAGCATAGGAGCCTCAAAGCCCGCCCCCACAGTGACACACTTCCTCCAACAAGGCCACACCTATCCAACATTGCCACACCTAATAGTGCCACTCCCTGGGCCACCATGTTCATCCTTTCAAGCAAGATAGAGCACATGGAAGAATCCAACTGAGCAAGGCCAAAAAGAATAACCTGGAGAACTGTAATACAGTTAATATAATAAAATACTAGCTCAGGATAACCCTATGCCCACCATGTACTCTTCTCTAAGAGCCTGAAAAAAGAAAGTCTCCTGAGGTTCTTAGCCATACATGTCTACATCTAAAAACTTCTCCTTCATATCTCAATTCTCATGCCACAATCAATTCTCTGAGGAGATGCAGAGCAGCTGACTCCAGTCAGTGTTAAACATGTCCTTTCAATCAAGGTTGACCAAAGTCCTAATTATTTCAGGCTTTGCACCTTGACAGGCTAAGCTAATTATTTGATTTGATTGCCTGAGGGAATGACAGATGATTCGCCATGCTATCTCACTACAAGCAGCTTGGAACAATTCAGCGAACTGTTTTAATGGCTTAATTACTGCGGTTCTTCAAATACCTGAATTAACCAAAAATGAAAGTCACTTAAACAAACAAGCAGGTAAGGGTGTTAGGACATCAGACGGTTGTATGAGGAATATTTATCATGTTGACTAAACATGGCTCCACAGTGAGACTCCACAGTGAGTTTGGTTACTGGCACCTACAGTCCTTAATCAAATCTACTGGTAAGATGTGAACATATTCACAATAGTATACAGCACAGACTTTCACTGATTAAAAATGCCATAAAAATGTTATTTGCTGTGTAATTAATGGGTTTAAATTCTGCTCCTGATTTTAGTACAGTATTCATGTGGAGCTGATTTAAGATAAAGAAATCAGGCTAATACTTCCTCCAGAGGCTTCAGCATTCTTTCAAGTTTCCTATGTTTATATTATTATTTCAGTTTTTATATATTTAGCAAGTATATATTGGCCACTTGGACTGTTTCTAAAGCTAACAGTGATTTGTGCTGATAAATGCATAGCAAAATAGCATGGCATGAAATCCAAGCAAAGCAAACAGATTCATATTAGCCTTACCTTTCAGAGAACTGCCACTCTAAGTAGGAAAAGCAACAGGATACAGCAGTCAAAAGCAGTTCCCTCTAAGTCCTAAATGGGATGGCTTCATCACAGCCACCCCTCCAGGCTCAGGGAGATAGGCAGAAGAGACAAAAATGTGAGACAGAGCAGATGGATGACTCCAAGGAAGCAGTGCCTAGGGGTCACAGGGCTGATGCACATAGCAGCTCAGACCCTGAGACATCATGCACAGGGCCTGCACAGGGTCAAGCCAGACAGTGCTGAAATGGGGAGAGGACACTGGCTCCCATCCCTAACAAAGACGCTATCTGCAGCTGGTACCCAGATACAAAAGAAAAATTAGTGTTCTCCAAAGGAGTCTCACTGGGCGTATGAACCACACTTCAGGGCAGGCCCCATACCCAGTAGTTAACCAACAAAAAGCACACGCAATGACGTTTTTGTAGACTTTTATCTTTTTGACCTTTTGCTTGTGTATTTTGGTTTGTGGGTTTATGTTTGTTGGTGTTTCTTGGGTTTTTTTTTTTTTTTTCTGTTTGTGGTTTGTTGTTTTTTTTTAAGAGAAAGAGTGTAGAGTTGGATGGGTAGAGAGGTAGAAAAGATCTGGGAGCAGTCAGAAGAGGAGGGAAATGTGATCAGAATACATTGTATGAAAGCAATTTTTTCAATAAAAAATATTAATAGAAGAAAGACTTCCAGCAGTGAACAGTCTGGGCTTGCCTCTCACTGTGGCCGGTTCTTATTTATACCAGTTCCATAATCTGTCTGCCCCCATTTCCCTGTCTGTTTTAAAAATATGTGGTGACGCAAAGAAAGAGCCCTCTCCTAAGTAAGGATTAGTCAGTTAAAATTTGTGGAGTCCCAGAAAAGACTCTCATATGCCATAAGTCTGTGGTCATCCGTGCATGACCATGAGAAGAAATGAAGCTTAGCCTACAAACTGTTAACTAGAAGCCCAAAATGTTCCTCTCAGTTCGACTAAAATTAAAAGAAACTTCTCTCTCCCCATCCAAATGGGACAGTAGTGGCAAGTTTACTTGAAGTCTGCTGTCTGCCCAGGCTTTTCTCTGAATTTCTACCTAAGTTCTTACGAGTTACAGTAATGCCAGGTCACCTGGACAGAGATTGAGGAGTTAATACATGATTTTTTTCTGCTCTCCATCCTCTCCCGATTTGTCCTTTATCTCTCCTCTCGGCCTCTAGTCCAGTGGTTCTCAACCTTCCTAATGCTTTGACCCTTTAATACAGTTCCTCGAGTTGTGGTGACCCACAACCATACAGTTACTTCATTGCTGTTTCATAACTGTAGTTGTGCTACTATTACGAATCATAATGCAAGTATCTTATATGAGACCCTGTGGGTCACAACCCACAGGTTGAGAGCCACTGCACTCTAAACAAGTACTAAACAGACCCAGCCTCTGGTCCACTGGGCTCTGCAAGGACCTCTGCCTCTTGTCCGTGTTAAGGTAATGGGGGATGTGTGACATTACACACTGACAACTACTTACAACTAATTGAGGCTAACATGAAAAAAGTTACCTTCTTCTGCCCAGTTTCTCACCCTGAACTTTCCATGAGATGACAACAAATCCCATGATAAGTTCTAACCTTTCTACCTCCAGGGATAGCAATGCCCCTTCTCCAGGCTCTTCCTTTCTTTCCTGTAGCAGGAACAGCAGGGTTGCCTCTATGTAAATGCTGGGGACCATGCAGCCACAAAAGCATCTCCTGCAAGGAGGCCCTAATTGAGGACTACCTGAGAGACCAAGGATTGCTGGTGCAAACAGTGTCAGCCAATCAGGAACTGCTGTTTAGAGGAGATGCTTTCTTGGAACCAATGGGGGCACGGGTGAAGGGTATTCAAGGAGCTAACAGCAGTGGTCAGATTTCTCACCTGCTCCCAGAGTCTGAGTCACAGACTCTGCACCATCTCACCCCCAACCCCCAAGGACAAGGTAGTGTCTGGCAGTGACCTGTCCAGGGCACAGGCAACACTTTCCTTCTCCATTTTGTTCCTTGCTGGTCTCCCAAAAGAAACATTTTCTAGTGCTGCAAATGTGGAATTGCTCCCTAATCAAACACTCTGCACTCTGCCCGCCCTCAATACCCCTGTTAAACGTTAAATTTCACTACAGCCTCAAGATGACTTCATTTGAGAAGCCTGGAAAGGATCTCTGCCTCTTGTCTGTGATGCTTCTGTATTTCCTAGAGGCCAGGCTCACTTTATACCCTTACAGCTTGAAAGAGAACAAGAGAGAAAAGAAGTCGGAGACAAAATTAGAGGGGATTGATTATCCACAACGCTATGCAACAGAAATAATAGCAGATACTTGTATCCACCATTAGGGAGGTTTCAGTTTAAGGCCAACCTAGGCCATATGGCAAGACCCTGTCTCAAAAAGAGAAGGCAAGAGAGTAAATATACTCTCCAGAATAAATGCCATGGTGCAAGGCAACTCATTCTAAGTATCATAAGAAATTGCATTGTTTTTTTAAGCAAAGATTGGGGCGGGGGTAGAGTAGAAAAGACATAGGTGCATGCTGCATTTAAGACTCTGCCATAAGAAACCCAGACAAGCAAACTGGTAACACAACTGTCCGGGGGGGGGGGGGGGGGGGTTGGACAAATGGTTGAATAGGAAAATCCACTAGAGTTTCATAGAAGGCAGCTTCTACTTGGAATAAAACTATCACAGTCACTGTTTTCTTTCTAAATAGATGTAACGAAAAGTTATTCCAGTGAAGCTTGTCATCATTGCCGAAGCAGCCTCCAGGGACCTGAGAATAAACCTGACTCTCAGGAAGTCATAATGATTCTAAGAAAACGTTTCTGTCTGTTGATTTAAAAGAGCCAGACCTCAAGGGCTGTGTTATAAGAATTAGGAGAACTTTTCCCAAGGAGAACAGTACATTTAACTTCTGATTTACTCTCAAGTTTCAGAAAAAGGACTATAAAAGTCCGGTTCCCACCAGTCCCCTACCGTGAAGTACACCCTCCTGATACCAGGTAAGAGAATTGACCCATGCATAATAAATGTTTTCATTATGACCACTGCTTCTTCCCCACTTCAGTGGCTCTTCACGGTTTGTGGTACTGAAATATTCTGAGTACTACGATTTATTTCTTCCCCAAAAGAACATTGAGGTATACACTATCATCAGCCAGTCTGCTCGGTCATGTCATTTAGATGTGAAACTTCTCTATGCTTTGTTCTCTTACAGCCATTTATTGGAATATTTTATAGAGTCATAATTCAACCTCAGTTTAAAGAAAACACAAGGGAATTATCTGTGTAATGGAATAAGTAAATGGAGTTTCCAAAGAAGATGAGAAGATTCGAGGTTAAAAAAGGTTCTTTGTGAAACTAGGAACTGCTTTTAAGCCCTATTTTATTCACAAACATTTCAATATACAATTATATAGAAAAGTAATAACGTGCAGAATTGGACTCAACCCTGTGAAAAGAAATCGCCCAGCATTGGTCTTCCTAAGAATGTTTTATATCTGCTCACAGGGCGAAAGGTATCTATCACCATTGGGTAGGATGGGATTTGCATAGATTACCTCTATCCCTCTATCATATTTGCAAATCTTAAGCTTAAAGTACTAGAAAATCTTTCTGCAGATCAATAAAGATGAAATGCATGGAAAGATAAAAATCTAGAAATAAAATCAACAGGGACAACGTTTCATTTTTTTTCCCTTAATACCAAAAGAATTATCTGACATAAGATAAAATCTTCAGGGGAAAAAAATAATGTTAACTTTCAAAAACGCAATGTAACTTTTCCAATTTCCTCCATTTCTAATTCCTAAGAGTTGTAAGACTAGACCGAAAAATATTACAAATGCCTTTGTCCTTCTCATTGAGACTACATACTTACATACACCTTAACTTTTAAGAAAATATATTTTTCATTCTTGAAGGACATTTAGTGTTGATTCTAAGTGTGCATCTTTATGGGGTGGGTACACAGTGAGAGTCCAGTGCGCACATACACAATGTAGTCACCAAGCCAGGGAAGGAGCATTTCCATCTCTGTAAGCTTTGGTCACTTTTGCGTTGGGAGTTTTGTGATCTCCTCATTTTGAAATGTGTCACTGGTGAAAGTTACCCTACTGTGCTAAAGAAGCAGAAATGCCTTCTCCACACTCTGCTTTCTCATGCAGATGCCCTTAGCAGAACTCCCTCAAGTTCCCCTTCCTCCATGTCCTCCCTAGCATCTTTTGTTTACATTTTTCTTCATTCTTCTACAATATTATCTCATTGATTTTTAGGAATTAATTTTTTAAAAAGGTTTTAGTTTTGGGCTGGTGAGATGGCTCAGTGGGTAAGAGCACCCGACTGCTCTTCCGAAGGTCCAGAGTTCAAATCCCAGCAACCACATGGTGGCTCATAACCATCCCTAACAAGATCTGACGCCCTCTTCTGGAGTGTCTGAAGACAGCTACAGTGTACTTACATTTAATAAATAAATAAATCTTTAAAAAAAAAAAGTTTTGTTTCCATATCTTGCTTTTGCTTCACTTAAAGTAATGACATCTAACTCTAACGTTGTAGTAGATAAGGTTGCCTTTTATGTCTGTAGTCTTCTGTTGCTAAAAATGTGTATTTCTCTTTACCCATTGACTAGAGTCCTTCCTCTACTATTTGCAACAGATAGTTCTCAAAATGTAAATTAGAACTACCTTGATATTCCATCTCTAGTCAGAATAGCAGTCATTCAAAAAACATCTAACCACAAATCCTGGCACAGATGCAGAAATGAGGCAATCCAGCCACTGTGGAAATCAGCATGGAGGTTTCTCAGAAAACTGAAAACACATCTGCTTCAGGACCCAGTGCTACCACTTCTGGTATTTACCCAAAAGGTTCCAAGACGATATATACTGATATATCCCGGAGATACTTACACATCAATGTTTATTGCAGCGCTATACACAGTAGCTAAGTTACAGGATCAATCTGTGTCTATCAAAAGAGAAAAGAAAATTTTGTCATATATATATATATATATATATATATATATATATATATACAGTACAATATTTTTCTGCCATAAAGAATGAAATAGTGTCATTTTCAGGAAAATGTAAACAATAAAATATAATCATATTGCACAAATTATGTCAGTCAGAGAAATGCAAATATCCTATGTTTTCCCTCATTTTTTCTTTTATTGAAAATAGATTCCTTTCTCATATATATATATATATATATATATATATATATATATATATTCCCTCCAGATCCACTCCCTCCCTTTCTGTCTCTCATTAGAACAGACTTCTAAGAGAAAACAACTAAACGTTATGAAATAAAGTTTAACAAGGTTAAGCAAAAAAATATCATATTGAAGTTGGATATGGCAACCAAAAAGGAGAAGAGTCACTAAAGCAGGCACAAGAATCGTAGACCTACTCACTGTCAGTCAGGAGTCTCGTGAAAATACTAATCTAAATGCTGTGATATATATGCAGAGGGCCTGCTGAAGAGTCATGTAGTTCCTGTGCCAGCTTCCGGCTCTGTGAGTTCATATGCACTTTGTTTAGTTGAGTCGGAGGGACATGTTTTCCTGAGGCTCTTAAAAAAATGTTTGTAGGATTCCCTGAGCTCTGAGAGATCTGATGGAGATCTCTCATTTAGACTCTCTCTCCACATAATGTCTGTGGGTCTCTGCATTTGTTCCCATTTGCTGCCAGAGGACTTAAGTGGAAACTTAAACATTCTCTGCAAAGTCAGTTGTGTTAGATGGTGTTTTGCTGGGGCAAACACATGAAGGAGTGTTTTCCTGAAGTGGACACAGGTCAAAGACTAAGGCAGATTCATGAAGGAACATTTAGCTGAAGCAGACACAGGAGACATGTTTGTTTTTCTGCTAAAACAAACATGTGAAAGGACACATGATGAAGGATGCCTTGCTAACAACACACATGCATTGGCCTGCTTTATATGCACAGTCAAGCTCCTTTTGTCTGGACTCCACAGAGAGAAGCCACCAAAACACTCCTGGTGGTCTGCCTCGCCTTCTTGCCTCTCCCGAGGACTCAGGAGGATTGGCAGAGTGATGTCAGCTGAGACAGACACATGCAGAGACAAGACCCATGGAGGACATATGATGTTTAGAGAGTATAAATAGGACTTGAGGAGCAGAGATGGAGGCTGAGCTTGGCTTGCTGGTACAGCCAGCTGTGCAACACTTGTAGGTCTCGAGTCTTTGCTGATCTTTACTGAGAGAAGCACAGCCAAGAAAGCCTCCTGGCGTTCCTGCAGGTCCCTCCTGCTGACTGGTGCCTAGGCTGAGGCCTGGCTGTCTCTGCTTAGTAGTGACACCGCTGCTGATTCCTGTTTGCTATCCTGACTCTGTGGAGCTGGACTGCTGGTGGATCTGTGACATGTTTGCCTGTGGATCAAGCTTCCGCTGCTGACTCCTGTGAACTGGACTGCCAATTTCCAGACAATAAAGATTCGAGTTGCTCCAAAGAACCATTTCTAAACAGGTCCACTTCCCCCATATCCTTTCTTTCCCACTACCTCTGGTGGGTGGTGGGCTAAAATGAAGGTTAAAGCATTTAAGAACCATCATTAAAAACAGGTTTTGAAAAAAATTAAAGTGACAGAGGAAGGTTCTCTGGTGATGACCGGATAAGACACTGATCCACAAGGATAGTAGGATGTCATTAGGAGTCATTTTATTGATACACTATTTTTCCTTTAGACCAACAGTGTTTGGTTTTTACCTGAGGTCTCTGGGCTATCTAGTTTCTGGTTCCTGTTTACCCTAGCAGTGTTCGGTATGGGTTCCTTCTTATGGAGTGACCACCCTAGTGTACATAACTCCAGGCCATCCAGAGCTACATAGTGAGAGCCTGCCTCAAAAAGCAGAAAAAGAATCAGTTATAATTTATGTGCACGTGTGTCTGTGTGTGTGCGTGCCATGTCTGTGTGGATGCCTGTGTGTGTGCGTGCCATGTCTGTGTGGATGCCTGTGTGTGTGCGTGCCATGTCTGTGTGGATGCCTCTGAAGTACAGAGAAGGGTTTGAGGCCAGCCTGGTCTACAGAGCAAGTTCCAGGACAACGAGAGGAAGTCCTGTCTCAAAACAAAACTATCACTTCCATTAGTAGCCCACTGAAAAGACATCCTCCAAATATTTCTTTAACTGCTGTTAGGTTTTTTTTTTTAATTAGATGATGCGATGGTGGTGGTGGTTATTGTTATTAGTATCTTTATTTTAGCTTTAATATAGAACCTATTTTTCAAAAGTTCTATGAAAAAAATCCTATCTGCTCAATCTGCTTTTATTTGTAAGCTACAGAAAATGACCAAAATGCAGATGGCTTGTCTATACTCTCACAATTTCCTGGACGTCTATATGTGGGCCTTGTTTCAAACGTGCTTCATCAGTTTCAATGTGTGTCTAGCAAAGTCTCGGCTCCTGGAAGGGGGCAGCATTCTAGTCTTCTCCCTTCAAAGTCCATAAAAGTTAGTTTCTGCAAAATGTCCTGCATCTGTGAAGTCATAATCCAAAACTTACACATAATACCAAGAACTCGAGGAAATTCACCTGCGCTGTCAGTTTAAAACCAAGTTAGGACTGGGGAGAACCTCTGAGGGTGTCCAGATTGCTTTGTGACGACTTCCTTTATGGGGAAATCACACAAGGTTTTCTAACAAGGACACCAAATTCATTTCTGTCCTACTTTGCTTTCCATTGCTATGATAAAACACTATAAGCAAAAACAATTTGAGAAAAAAAGGGTTCCTTTGGTTTACATTTCCACGTCGCAACTCATCATGAAGGAAATCAGGGCTGGAACACAAGGCAGGAACAGAAGCAGAAACCATGGAAGAGAGCTGCCTTCTGCTTTGCTCAGACTAGCTAACTCAGGTTTTGTACAACCCAGGATTTCCTTTCTAGGGGTGGCTACTCCCACATCAATCATTAATCGTTTAAATAAGAAAAGTTTAAGCTCCACAGACTTGCTTATAAGCCAATTTGATCAAAGCATATTCTCAATTGGGTTTCCCTCTTCATGGATGGCTCTATTTCGTCAAGTTCACACGCACGCACGCATGCAGGCGTGAGCTCACGCAACAAAAACAAAAGCAAGCAAGCAAACAACAACAAAACTATCCAGCCGTTCCTATATCTTTATTTTCAATTGACCAGGGCAATTTCCGATGAGCCAAAACTGACAGATAATCTAGCACAAATCCGCGGCCTGTAGAGAAGCCCTTTCCCACCAGCCTGTGCTTTACCTGCTCCAACTCCTTAACAACTGTCCCAGCTAGAGATTTCTCCCCACTCCGAGAAAGCTCTGTTCCCTGTCTCCTCCTCCACTCCCTTCCCTCTGGGAAACGGTTCCCTTCTCTCGCAAAGAGGCTGCTCTTTATGCTCGCTCCCATCCTTCTCCCATCTTCCTCCTTCTGTTGCACCCCAGCTGGGAACTGATTGAAAGGGAAAACTGAGAGCTGGAAATGTTTCAAGTCATTTTCTTCAGAGCCTCAGGACACCCAGCGACTGATTCATTCACTTCTCACCTCCTCGCAACTTTCTCTTAACTCTTCCAAGCACTGTCTAAAGGCACGGAACAGCATGCGGCAGCCTGTCACCAAAGGAAACCACACCATCCCAAACCCCATTATCGCTGTGACATTTGATGCCCTAGACTGTGAGACTAATGCATTGCCTTTGCCAACACTTGTCAAGTCAAGAAAATTATAAAACGTAATCAAGTTATCCATCTCTGTCTGTGTGCTGCTGAGTGTCTGTCTACTGCTGTGATTATGTGGGATACCTTTCAGAAACAGGAAGTCACTGGAGATCAGTGGGCTCAGGCTCAGTCTAGTTGCAATGTCTGCTTAGGATTTCTAATGTGAGCATTTGCCCTCTACCACCTTCCTATAAAAATATATATATTGGTCACTATGAAGATAAATCAGGCTGATGATATACAGGATTTCTAATCATGGGGCAGGAAGCATGTAATATAAAGCCCTCAGTCTCATCAGAGAAAAGAAAATCATAGAAACCCAAAACTCCAATAACATAATGTAAGAGGTTAATATAAACCAGGAAAGGTTTTTTTAAATCAGTCATTTAATTGGTATAAAGATTCCAATGTAAAAGTATGTGGGCATATAAATGTTTATCCAGTAAGAATATGAAAGGAAATACAGATGCCATTAATCCTAACAGTACAGAGAGTTTAGTACAAGACTACAATATAAACCATCAAAGTTGTACATTCTCTTACCAGATAAGCCTTGGACATTTCCAAAACCTATGGCAAAAGTCAATAAAGTAAGGGGAATCACTAGTGTAAAAGATAGGGATAGGGAAAGAGAGAGAGAGGAGAGGGAGAGGGAGGGAGGGAGGGAGGGAGGGAGAGAGGGAGGGAGGGAGGAAGAGAGGGAGTGCATGCTGTTGACTTGTTTCTGCTTTGTTCACATTCTCCTTTTTACTCATTAGTCCTAAGGGAGACCTTTCCAACCTCACTGTAGGTCTGATCATGGCATTTTTATGTAAAGTAATAAACTGTATTAACTGTAATACTGCTGCAAGGTGGCCACTCACTGAGTTTTGAAGTTTCAACTGTCAGAATTATCACTTCGCCTTTATTTGGAATTGAGTGAATTGGGGGTGCTTTCTAAGTTCTTAGGATTTGTGTAGGTCAGAAGCAAGTGAAAGCAGGGTCCAGAGAGAGACAGGGGAGTACAATAAGCTTGTTAGTTTTAAGCACCAGAGAGAGCATGCAAAAATCACTCGCTTTTTAAAAACTGATGTTTCTTCCACAAGCCAGAAAGCCATGTGTATACACACACACACACACACACACACACACACACACACCACTTAACCGGCAAACATAGACTCACAAATATCAAGTTTCAAATAGCTTAGCAATAAAAAACTTGGATAGATTGTTTTGTAGTAAAAATATTACCTAAAGCTACCTGCTTTACTCAAATTCTTTCCTTTGCCTCTGGTTATTTTACATCTCATTCCTCAAAATTCCCAGTCCTTAATAATGTGCCTATGCATTTTAGAAATATCTATTAAATATTGTGTAACATCATATTTCCCTTCTGTATTTCACAATAGAAATCTTGAGTTTCTGCATCCATCCAAAGGACAGAAGCTGCTGACCCCTGTGATTGAATTAGGGAAAAGCTGGAAGAAGCTGAGGAGGAGGGCAACCCTGTAGGATGACCAGCAGTCTCAATTAACCTGGACCCCTGAGATCTCTCAGACACTGGACCACCAACCAGGCAGCATACACCAGCTGATATGATGCCCCCAAAACACATAAAGGAGAGGACTGCTGGGTCTGTGTTCAGTCAGAGAAGATGCACCTAACCCTCAAGAGACTGGAGGTCCCAGGGAGTTTAGAGGGGGGCGGGGGCTACAGCGGGGGGAGCATCCTTGTGGTGAGGGGGCAGGGCATGGGGAGAGGTATGAGATGTGGACCAGGAGAGGAATAAAATCTGAAGTGGAAAAAATTAAATAAAAAGAAGGAATATTTTTAAAAAAGAAAGAAAAGAAATCTTGAGTTTCCGGTGTGATGGCCTGTGAGCAGTGACTGTACTTCCCAGCCTTCCCACTTCAGATCACAGATTATAAGACTAAGTTTAGTAATTAGGAAAAGAATAGACATGATTGTAACTTGAAACCTCACTTCTCTCCATGAGTTTTCAATGAAGATGTAGAGTAGTTGGGATAACTTTACCCATGCAAACAAGAGTTCTGCCCTAAACTAAGATAGAACAGAAATGCCCTAGTTCTTGAACCCTGTCCTGGACCAAATGCATCTACCTCCTCACACTGGATTGCCTACCTCTGCTCTGATACATCTGAGAATAAATGTCTCTTAACCTGAGTCAGGACTTTAGGCTTCTTACAGCAACCCAGATTAGACCCTATCTATTAAAAGTGTCTTGCTTCTCCTTCGTTAAGCATAGCTTTCAATGTTTAGAGAGATACTAGATTACAGAGAATTACACATAAATAAAATGTTGATAGTATAAGGAAAATGTTTTGTATCAATTAACAAGCAACTCAACAGCCTGAGTAAAATCATCATGGAAACTGGAAAACACAAGGTGTATGGCTCAGCGGTGGAATGCATACTTAGCATGTATAAGGCACTGGCATATATATATATATATATATATATATATATATATATATCTTGATAAGTAACCATACCTATCTTACATTCACATTACTTAAAGCTTGCAAGGCATAGAGACAACATAAGTGTTTCAGTGAATGAAAAAAATGTGATGTACACATATACCACTGAAATACTCCAGTTTTACAAAAGAAAGAAATACGGCCATATTCTACAACAGCATGTATGGGGTCTGGAAAATTAATAGCATTGCTAAGTGAAATAAGTCAGACATATAGTACATGATCTTGTTAACATGGGGGATGTGTATGTATAAAATCAAGCCCTAATACACAGAAAAAGGGAATGTAACCATGGTTACCATGGACAGAAGACAGAGAAACAAAAAGAAGGAGGAAGGAGGATGAAAATTAGAAGTCAAAGGACACAAAAAAGCAGGTGAACCACTCTAGAGGACTAATGTGCAATATGAAGAATAAAGTCAATAAAAGTGTATTCCAAGCCGGGCGTGGTGGCACACACCTTTATTCCCAGCACTCAGGAGGCAGAGGCAGGCAGATTTCTGAGTTCAAGACCAGCCTGGTCTACAGAGTGAGTTCCAGGACAGCCAGAGCTATACAGAGAAACGCTGTCTC
This sequence comes from Mus pahari, assembly GCF_900095145.1. Lineage (NCBI taxonomy): Eukaryota > Metazoa > Chordata > Mammalia > Rodentia > Muridae > Mus > Mus pahari. The sequence goes on along the minus strand of NC_034594.1, from coordinate 71,371,473 downwards.
GAAAAACCAAAAAAAAAAAAAAAAAGTGTATTCCATTGGGATTTGCATTAAATACGTAGATTTTAGCTTTCATGTCACAAGAAAGTATAACAATGTGAGATGTTACAATTTAGTCCACTCCTCTATGGTAACTATTGCTTCTTTTATATGCATAAGATACCTTCATGCCAAAAAAAGAAAAAAAACATATATACAAATAAATGCATCTAAAAAAAAAAGAGACTCCTTGTGGGCTCTGCCAAACTTTGCAGCTGACCCAGCTCTCTTCTCTCATCAAACTATATTTAGCAACATTCTTGTAATGGTTTGTATATGCTCAGTCCAGAGAGTGGCACTACTAGAAGGTGTGGCCCTGTTGAAGTAGGTGTGCCCTTGTTGGAGTAGTGTCACTGTGGGTGTGGGCTTTAAGACCCTAATCCTATGGCCTTGTCAAGCATCAATGGGAGGAGAGGTCCTTGGTCCTATGAAGGCTGGATAGATGCCCCAGTGTAGGGGAATGGAGGGAGGGAAGGTGGAAGTGGTTGTGTGGGTGGAAGTACACCCTTATAGAAGCAGGGGGAGGGGGGCAGGATAGGGGATAACATTTAAAATGTAAATTAAGAAAATATCCAATAAAAAAATAAAATTAAAATAAAAGAATAATAGCTGCCTGGAAGCCAGTACTCTGCTAGCAGCCTTCAGATGAAGATGTAGAACTCTCAGCTCCTCCTGCACCATGCCTGAATGTTGCCATGTTCCCACCTTAATGATAATGGACTGAACATCTGAACCTGTAAGTCAGCCCCAATTAAATGTCCTTATAAGAGTTGTCTTGGTCATGGTATCTGTCCACAGCAGTAAAACCCTAGCTAAGACACCTCTCTACCTGGGAACCCAGCGGCCACAACTGCCTGGCAATCAGGTAAGCTGTTTCCCCTCTCCTTCACATTCTCCATTACAGGTTTCCCAGTCTCAGATCCAGCCTGGTAGCTGATCACTTTCAGGGCCCCTGAGCATCCACTCAATCCTTGTTCCCTCCTTACCATGTAGTAGACCAGCATTCTGGGTGCGCAGGTGCGTGTGTGTACACACATGCACACATTCACACACACATTCTTCTAACCCATTCCTGTTCTATTGGGTAAGACACCAATTCCTAGAAGCACTTTCTACCTGAGATCAAATACTTGCAAACCAAATTTAACAACACATCAAAAAGAGCATCTATCATGATCAAGTCAACTTCATCCCAGAGATGCAGGGTTGGTTCAACATACATAAACAGATAAATCTGATTCACCATATAAACAAACTAAAAGACAAAAAAATACATGATCACCTCATTAGATGCAGAAGCGCCTTTGACAAAAATGTAACATTCCCTTTCTCTCTTTGCCTTCTGTTTGCTTTGTTCTATGTTTTAGTCACAAAACATTTATTTTTGGCCTATTTGTTTTCTCAAAAGAGAAAAAAAGGCTTGGCATTGAAAAATATTTTCAATTAAAAATAAAATAAAAAATAAAATTTAAAAGAGAGAAAAATCCTAGTTTTATTTTCCTGTTATATACCAAAAATGGATATATACTACTCTACATATGCTGCTCTATTAACTGGAGTGCCAACTGGACCACTCAATAGTGCTCTGTATTTATTCTTATAAACATCTTTCTCAGGATCCTGTGACCAAACAGAAGTTTGAGTGAATTGCACGTATAAGAGTTTGTCATTATTACTTCTGACATTAGAGGAAAAACCCTAAACAGGAGCAAGAGTAGACATTTAAACTCAAATTTCACATTCTGACTCCTGGAGGAGAGAAATCCAGCAAAAGCAACTATTAAGGAGCTAGTCTCCCTATCCTTAACCTATATATTTTCAATGTAGTTACGTATTTGTCATGCCTTGACACATGAAAAGAATCTATGCTAAATGATCAGCTTCAAATGGTTAAAGAAACTTGACTGCATAACAATGCAGTCTGCTATATTTTAATATAATATCATTTTATAACAAAAAAAGGAAGTCTTTGGGTAGTACATCATAGTCAAATAATAGAGACATCAGGTGAAAAACCTATCATGTACATAATAAATGTTTTGAGTTTATTCTTAGGGGCATAATTATTTTAGTCTGCTTCATCTACTTCTCCACAAAACATGAACATGTTATCAGATATAAGATGATTTAAAGAGTGTACCAAGGAGATTAAAGACTGGTACTTCTCAAATGATGACACAAAAACCCAAAAGTGTGGTGTTTGTGACAACTCCAAATGAAGGAGATCACTCGGCTTAGCATTGTATTTTTGCATAAAACACTCAAATTGGAATCCATCTTACCAGAATTTTTACATAATAAAAATAAGTTACTGTAGATTCAGAAGGGAAGAAATATAAAGTGTGGGAAGAAGAGAAGAAAAACTGTGCCACCTGAAGTAATAAATAATAAGAAATTATAAATGACATAAAGGCAGCTGTTAACCTTTGCAAACGCAACGCATTGATAGTTACACCATCCAGAGTTCCTGTCACTTTCTGACACCAGATTCACTTTAACCTTAACCTCTTCCTTCCTGACCGATCTCTCTCTTTCCTTAATACTTTCTATGAATGTAATTCCTGCTTCTATTTCTGTGGAGAACTGTGTGTGCCCCGCCTTAAAGATGGCGCTGGCTTCCGCCTTCCACCATCCCGAGGGTGAGCGCTCTCTGGAGTAAACAACTAAGGCTTAAGATCTGGCTTGCTTCCCTGTGCGGGTACCTATCCGCTTTGCCTACATGGCTCCCTGGGATTGGTGTGGTTGAGAGTACTTAAGTGTGGGACGGGCGTTTCCCCCCCCACACACCCCAGGAGAGAATCGGTGAGAAGAATCAGTCAGTCAGAAAGGTCAGAAGATTATTCAAGTTTCCCTAATAAACTGCTTAAGTTCCTGTGTTGTGTCTTCCTTGCTGGCGAGGTGGGCGCGACATATTTCAGCATGGCAAAGATGATGGAAGGCATTTTGTGAGCTACTTAGGTAGAAGTGCCATCAGACTGTTTCATTAGCACTTCCTTGGAGGGTTATCCCATCACCAAGCACACAGCTCCTACTGCCTCTGTTGATGCTTCCAAGTGTGCACTAGCATCCTTGGCTTCTGTAATTTCCATCTTCCTTTAGTTATCTCCTCTCCTAGCATTATAAGGTTTCACCTTATAATCTTTACTGCTAAATCCCTGTGATCTTTATCACATTGACTGTCATATTCATTTATAGATTCCCTTCATACTGCTTCTAATGTGCTCCATTTCTTCCCCTAGAATTTATCTCCTGCACTTAACTGAGTTAATAAAGTCATTGTTTCAAATGTCACTAATGATCTTTCTCTGGATACTTAACTCTTCTAGAGTAGTTGACAGGAATGTCAAATTTGAAATTCCTTGATCTTTAAGACTGCACCCTGGTCTTTCTTCACACTTCTGTTTCCTTTCATATAATGAAGATTAAATTATAAAAGGTGCACATAAAAGAGGGAGAGCAGTATGCAAGAGAAATAAACTGATTAACAGATGTTTACTTCTTTAGTTTTTATTTCTTCAGCATCCTTTCTTCCACATGTAGGTAGACACAAAGACTAAGATATTGCCCTTCCACTCACTCTGGCACCTAATTATTTTCCTAATTCCCCAAACATGTAAAACTAAAATGCATGTCTAATCTTGACCAATTCTTTCATCCCATATTTTCTTTTTGTCTGATTTGATATTTATTTTGTTTCTGGTTTTTCTGTATTTGGGACAGGGTCTCCTCATATACATTGGCCTGGTCAGCAACTCAGCAGGTTGCCCAGGCTGGCCTTGAATTCACAGTAATCTACATCCTTCCTCTCCCAAGTTCTAGGACTAAAGGTATACGGTTCTATGCTGGTCCTCATGTTTTTCTTTTCTTACTATTTTACTTGTTACTATGTAATTATATTATGTAATTATAGTACTACAAATTACTATTCTTTTGTAGACTCTACTGTATAGATGGATCATTTTTAGATGACACTTGGAATCACAGGCATATGTGTAATAGCCAGACTAAAACAGGTATTACTTCACCTAGTTGTCATTTTGTGTTGACTACACTTAAAATCTACTCATGCCATATTTTAACTTGTCTCCCTGCACCTGAGCCTTTCTTCTTATCCTCAAACTAGCTCTTCTTGGTAACTAAATCCCACAAATTTGAAATATTTTAATTTTTTGCTTTCATATCCATGCCTTGTGCATGACATGCAACCAAATTCTATTAATTCTTATTTCACAATCTCTACATTGCTTTTTTTCCCCCTCCATTCCTGTATTTCAAATGAAAATCAACTCATGCTTTGGGTAGAGGAATAATTTAATTGTTCATCCCAACAGCCTTCCTTTTCTCTCAACAACCTTCAACACACAATATTCCAGAAGCGGGTACCATTCTGATCCTCGCTGAAAATGATGATGTCACCCAGCTTCTCTGATTTGCTCAAGTCTTCCTTTCACCTGAAACCTTACTCCTTACCAAGACATGACCTCTGTCCCCAAGGCTCTTCCCGAGCCTTCATTACAATCTATACAGGGCTATGTTGTGCTATGCTATTCCCCTGGCTCCTTTACAGTCCGTACTATGCCAGACTGTGCTAGTCCTGATTTTTACTCATTCTCTTTCTATTCTTGCTTTCAAATGGGAAGAATACAGTCTTAATCCAAAACTCTGTGTCACCTTTATGTGACGCTTCTCCAGCCTTGTTACACTTTATTTCTCCCGTATCTCCCCATACGTTAGGCAAAGGAAAATTCAGACAAATCTGCAGATTTCTTTTTTACTTTCGACAACAAGCATCACATTACACTTTCATCAATTCATCAACCTGAACTGAGCACTGATATTGTTTTATGGGTTTTTTCCCATAATCAGCCACCAAACACAGACACTAGTGCATACACCAGCAAGATTTTGCTGAAAGGATCCTGATATAGCTGTCTCTTGTGAGGCTATGCCAGTGCCTGGCCTGCTTGTGGACGTTGTACATCGTGGTGCGCACTAGGCTCCGCACCACGATGTACAACGTCCACAAGCAGGGGGGAGTGTATAGGGGACTTTGGGGATAGCATTTGAAATGTAAATGAAGTAAATACCCAATAAAAATTGGAAACAAATTTTTTGCAAGTCAGGAATGAAAAAACCCAATAGTAGTGACATGAAAAGGAATTACTTTTTTGACAACAAAAAAAAGTGCTATGTGCAGATATATTGTTTGTAATAATTCAACGAGATATATATTTATGAAGTTTCCATTGTATGTTTTTCTTGAATAAATATGTTTAAATAATTGGACTACAAAACATTATGTATGACACACTAAGAAGATTGTGTCTATGTCCCAGCTTTACCTAAGATGAGTCCTAGAAGAAAAAAAAAAAAAAATGAGATCCATTAATACCAACAAAAGTGCTGGGAAGAGAGCAAATAGGAACTCCACTTCTGCCCACAGAAACTAACAAAGAGGCCACACCTGAACGGCAGGCACTGATTACTGCTCAGCTCTATACTCACTGTGGGAAGCATAATTCCATCAGGCCATCCTGAAACTTAAGGACGTGCCTTAAATCCATCTAATTCTCTTTGATCTGGCTGATTGTTCGCTTGCCAAGGCCATCTAGCACTAACAAATTGAGCTTCCCACATAGAGTGATGTCAGAGAGTAGTGTGCTAGGAAGACAGCTGTTGCTCATCATAGATTACACTAGATGGAGTCCCCTAGACAAATAAGCCGGGTTCTGACTTACAAATCAGTCCCTTCGGAGTCTGATGACTGTGAACCAGTTCAACACGAGAACTGAAAAGTGCGGATAGCTGAAGATCTCTAGGAAAAAGAAAGGGACAGCAAAGCAGTGCAGAAACCAGTGTTTGTCCACCCTGGCAGTACCAGAAGAGAGTGAGCATCCGAGAAACACATGGCCCTGGAAAACAAAGGGAGTCGGGTAAAAGGTTATTTTTCTGTGGAAAAAAAAAAATGTAAAATGAGAAAACACGAAGAGAAACAAAAGAATATCTTTGGTACTTCCTATCCAAAATAGAAAACCACTCATTTTCCAAAGGAATATTGCTTTTTCTTACCCCATTTTTAGACTCAACATCCAAAGAGTACTTTTGGAGAAATATTTAGGCATTCAGAAATATGCATATATGCATGTAATTGCGGTTAATGAAAAAAAGAGGCCACAAATGTGAGAGAGAGCAAAGAGGGATGGATGAGGAGGTTGGAGGGAGAAAGGGGGAAGGGAGGAGTGATGTCATTGTATTATAATATCAAAAGAAAGAGGTAAATTTTAAATGAAGAGAGATTCTACTTTAAGAGTCACTTTATCCCAATCACTATCATCCTGCTACAAAAGCAGAGACCTCTGGGGGGTTATATTCCATACATCCAACCAAGAAAGTCGGTTGGGGAAGCTCAGGACCCTCCTAACAGGAAAAGTCTAGCTCAGGACCCTCCTAACTAGAAGAGTCTGTCTTGAGGTCTGCACTGCTACTAGCTAATAATTTAAGACTGGCATTACTTGGGCTCTCTCTCTATCATACTGTAAGACTGCATAAGATCAATGCAGTAGCCAACAGATAGAACGCTCCTACAGTTACAAGTCAGACATTTGTGTCCAGTACAAATGCCAAGCAAGCTCCCAGGTGAATGGGGGAGGGGGGGAGAGACTTTAAAAGGAGGATTTGACTGTTCCTAGGTTTGTTGTAGATATGAAGGAAAGCATGGCCAGGGGAAGAAACATCTGGGATATGACCCTGAGCCAGGCCATATGAGGAAAAGGGGACAGCGGGAGCCAGGAAACCGAGAAGCTAGGAAGGTAAACAGTAAAAGATGAAAATGGACCAGTGTAGCCAAAATGGCTGGATCATATAGGGAAAGGCAGCTGGAGGGAAGGACAGCCCAGCCCATAGGCCGGAGAAGCTTAGGGTATGCCAGCCACACCCTAAACAGGTAAGCACTGAGGGATGCTGGGAGAACCTGAGGACAAGGTTGGTCTTGATAAGCTAAATAGGTACCTCAGTAAACCTTTGTCCCCCCAACATCAGGAAAATATCTACACAATCAAACAGAATGACAGGGGCAAAATAACCTGGCCAAGGAAATAGAGAGAAGTAGAATCTGCTTGGTTCTTTTCTTCAACTTTTTATGGATTCTTTGTGAATTGCACATCATTCCCCCCAGTCCCACTCATCTCCCCATCTTCCTATATCAACCCTCTACCCTTGAAGCCCCCCCTAGAAGAAAATAAAGAATAAAATAAACGCATAGACAAACCATCTTGTTATGGAAACTGTAGTATGTCACAGTGTGTGGTACTGTGTACCCTTTACCTGCAAATGTTCAACGCAATGATTCATTGGTCTTCTCCAAGACCTCTGGCTTCTGGCACCTCATCAGTACTCTTACTGCTGCCCCGTGTCAGGAAGATTCTGCAGCTTTGGCTCAGTAAGACCAGTCCTTTCATATGCTCCAGCCATTCCTAGACGGGACAGATTGGGGATGGGCCAACTCAAATCCCTGGATCTGGGCCTGCTTGCTAGCTGAGTTGGTCATCCCTCCAGCTCCTCCACACCCACACCACAAGTAGATTTCCAGCACTGCCCCAGCTAGTTCACCCAATGCCTTAGCTGGCAAAGGGTGGGGTCAGCTCTCCAACTTTCATGAACTTGGGGCCAGATGCAGCAGGTGATGAGGGGCAGGTGAGGTGAGGAGGGTATCTCTCCTGTGCCCATGCCACTTCATGGCAGAAGACTGGTGGGGCCACCTCTACCATGTTCATGCCCTCCAGGTAAGCAGAATTGAACTTCTGAATCTGTACTTTATTTCATATGGCAAATACATTTCTAATTTTGCTAAATTTATTGAAGGGTGTTTTTCCTTTTCCTTCAAAATTAGTGGGAGGATTTTTGACTTGGAAAAATCTTTATCATCCACAGTAATTAAAGGGAAATTATTTTATTCAAATGCTAGAACTTGACAGGGAAAAAGAAACCATTGGATTCAGAGACATCCTCCATCAATGTCAATTTGGGGGTGCTAATTAAATGTAAGTAGCATAATGTGCTTTTCATGCTTAAAAGATATAAAGTTGACATGTAATCATCACAGACAGACCTTAGTAAAACACATTTTCTTAGCATGGTGTCTACCAAATCAATCTGATTATTTCCAAGATGAGACAGTGAGGACAAAGGTAATGCAAGAGTCAAAATAACTTGATAAGGGCTCACCTTTATTGATCGCCATCAACCAAAATAGAGTATTCATTAAGAATGTCAGCGAGGTACTCAAGCCAGGGAAACAAATCAGTGCCTTGCTCAGACACCAGCCTCTGGCGGCAGATGGGAGCAAATACAATACGGAGACCTACCGCCAAACATTAGGCAATGACAGATATTAGAATACCCAGGCCCAAACACTTGATGTCTCCATCAAATCCCTTCCCTCAGGTCTCAGAGAGCCCCACTGAGAGGCAGTATAAAGAATGAAAAAGCCAGAGGCAATAGAGAACACCAGGCCTACAGGGCATTCTACATGAACATAACCCATGTACATACGGAGTCTGAGAGACCGAGGCAGCAAGCACAGGGCCTGCGTGGATCTGGCCCTAGAGCTGAAAGGAGAAATGGATACATGCCTACATGAGCCCATTTTTAACCCAGAATCAATTTCAAATTGATAACCTTTTGCAAATGAAAATTTAGTTTCCTCCAAGGGAGTCTCACTGGAGAAATAATCTACGTTAAAGTGTAGGTGGCACTCCCAGCAGTGGAAGACCAACAGAAAATGAACTCAATGGCACCTTCTGAGGTTGCTTGTCTCCTAATGTAATATCAGGGTTTTTCCTTCTCCTTCTTTTTGAATTTTTTCTTCTCTCTTTTTACCTTACAGGTCCCTTGAGTATATATTATGGCTTCCAGATTAGTGGTTTTATGAGACTACTGAGTGTATGAAGGAATGGCATCTCTGCTTCTTGTGCCTTCTCTTACACTCTTTTCCTCCTGTTTGTTCTGCCCAGCTCCAGTGTGCTGGAGTGTAGTTGTTGTTGTTGGTGGTGGTGATGGTGGTAGTTTTGTCTTACTATGTTTGGTTTTTTTGTTTGTTTGTTTGTTTGTTTTGTTTTTTGTTTGGGTTTTTTTTTGTGTGGTGTTCTGTTTTGCTATCCCTTGGAAGCCTGTTTGCTTTCTGGAGAGAGGTGAAGGGGTGAAGAGAGTGAAGAGGATGTGGCTGGGAGGAGAGGGGGTGGAACTGGAAAGAGTGGGAGGAGGGAGAAGCACAACTGGAATGCATTATGGAAGAGAAAGGTCTATTTTCAATAAAAGAGGGGAAAAAGAATGTCAGTGAGCAAAAGGCTCAAGTCTCCCATACAGAGTGTTAACTGTTTCCAGGGGTTAGAGCTAGGGAACATTTAAGATTTCTCTTAAAAGTCATATAGAAACCTACTACTGCAGGAGCAATCCTAAAATATATGCATGCACACATATATAAAGAGGGTTAAAATGGAGACCCCCTAAGACATGGAGAAAGTGTCCATACTGGGTACCACAGGTTACTACATAAAAAGCCAGTGCCAAAAATGGCCTTTTTCAGTTGTTTCTAAGAAACGACTCAGAAACACTCAATCATTAGAGGCTCTTGTCAGTTTTCCTGGTGGTCCTCATACTGTCCTTGACAATATGACACAGTTTCTGAAGACACCTTACACTTGAATCATAGACATAGAGAAATAAAGATGATACTGACCCAGAAGCTTTATCGGTGATGGCTACCTTTCATGGTGTGAAAAATACAGTGCACATTACCAGAAGAGAAAAGTAACCACTCCTACCCAGGTATGAACCTTGTGAGCTACAATAAGGGCCAGTCTCACAAGACATGCAGACTGGCACAGTTGTGGCATGCCTGTCAAGAGAAAAACCAAAATCTGAACTTAAGATTTGTTCCGTAAGAGAAAACTCATACCTGGTACCATTCCTGGGGCCAAGAACCTTGGCTATACATGTCATTGGCTTTATGAGAAAACCCACTACTATCATTCTGATGAATAGACATAGTATTAAATTGACTTCTAATTACATATCGCTATGTTCAGAGATTAGTTCATCTCTCAGCCCTCATCAGAAAAAGCTTCCTTCTATAGTAGATGATGATTAACACAGAGACCTACATCTGATCAAAACGCAGAGAACAAAAGACTGAAGAATTCTCAGCCCTAAATAGACTGTGTATACATACTCACATACATTCCAGGGCTCACAGAATTGTAGAAGAGGAGGAAGAACGACCACAGTCAGAAGTGATAGTTAACTACAATTAAACAGTGTTTGTAGACACAACAGGAAAGTTGTTCATGTGAACTCAGCAAGTATAACAGCGTGCACAAGACCTAATCAAGTTCAAAGTCATAAAAAAAAAAAAAAAGACTAGCATAAAGACAAGTTAGACATGAATACCTACCTCTAGATAAGAAATGTTGGCAATTGATAACTACCAGAAGAGGGACAGAGCGTCGACTCTCTGTTAGGATATGCCTCTAGTAGGTCGACCGCACCCGTGCTCTAATGACCACACATCTAAGACTATATGGGCAGCACACATTGAACAGGATGAGCTTTAAAAAAATAAAAAATTAAAATATATCATATGAAATTCTCAACTAATAACAATAAGGGAAAAAAGTCTATTCTACAGTTACCCCCCTTAGCACATGTAAAATCAGATATTTAGTGAAATTGTAGACAAGAAGGCAACTTTCCTTAAGTACTTTGGAATTTAGGAAAGTCCAAAATAATATAATAAATTAAGTCTTTTAAATGATATAGCATGTGAAGGTTCTTGTTGCCAAGCCTGACAACCTGAATTCAATCCCCTGAACCCAAAGGGTAGACTGAGATAACCCACACAAGTTGTTCTCTGACACACACACACACACACACACACACACACACACACAGCCATGTACATACAAATACACAAAAAAGTAAATAATTTTGAGAAATAAATTATCTCGTTTCTGTTGGGTGTGGTGATGCATGCCTTTAACAACAGTACTTGGGAGATAAAGGCAGATGAATATCTGTAAATTCAAGGCCAGGATGGCTACATAGTGAGTTCCAGGACAGCCAGCGCTACATAGAGAAAGCCTGTCTCAAAACAAACCAACAAGCAAAGAAAACAAATTACCATGCTGTCATGGAAGGCCACACAACCTTATTTGGATGAGAGAAAATGACCTCAATGGGAGTTTAGAAAGACACAAACTAGAGTGTGAAGTGAACGGGAATAGATGTAGGAAGAGTTAGGTGACTCATACTTATACCAAATTGTCAAATAACTAAGTAAAATAGTTTTACATTAAAAGAATATCATAAATATATATTTCTTTAGATTTTGATGCTAGGTTGTAGCTAGGAAGAGACAAAAGATAGGAAGCAAATAAAGAGTTGTTCTCATTGGGTCTTCCTAAGGGATTTTATACTTCTGTGGATGGAAATTTTCCCGGACAATCAGAAATGTGAATGGGTACAATTCATGGTACCAGAGAAGAAAGCTAAACACCAACCCTACTACAAACCCTCTGTCTACAGTGGTAACCTCTCTGCATGATACACTGGTATAATAATGACACAAAAGGTTATGGGAGTAATTATGATGGTTTTCAACATGACTACATCTGGAGTTTACTAAAACCCAACTGGCTGGGCATACCTACAAGGGAATTTTCCTTAATTAAATAATCTAACTGAATAAAGTAGGGGAAATTTATTTAATTATTTATTTACTTTACAACCTAGTCACAGCTTCCCTTCCTTCTTCTCCTCTCAGTCTCTTCCTCTCCCCTCACCTCCCCCATCCACCCCTACTTCCCTTCTTCTCAAAAAAAAAAAAAAAAAAAACTAAAAAAAAAAAAAAAAAAAAAAGGAGGCCTCCCAATCAGCCAGCCTTGACATAGGGAGTCACAGTAAGACTAGGCTTATTTTCTACTGAAGCTAGATGAGGCAGCCCAGTAAGGGGAAAGGAATCCAAAGGCAGGTAATGCGGTCAGAGACAGGCCCTGATCCCACTTAGGAGTCCCACATGGAGACTCAACTGCACAACTGTTATATATACTCAGAGGGCCTAGGTCTGTCCCATGCACACTCTCAGGTTGGCAGTTCAGTCTCTATGAGCCCCTGTGGGTTCATGTTAGTAGATTCTATAAGTTTTCTTGTAGTGAACTCCATCAATCTTTCCTCCCCTTCTTCTACAGGATTCCCCAAGATCCACTTACTGTTTGCCTGTGGGTCTCTACATCAGTGTCCATAAGTTGCTAAGTGAAGTCTCTCTAATGACAGTTATACTTGGCTCTTGTCTGCAAGTATGGCAGAATATCATTAATAGTGTTGGGGTGGGGAGGGGCTCCCGTTCATGGCATGGGTTTCAAGCTGGGTCAGTCTTGGCCCTTCCCTCTATTTCTGTTCCATGTTGTACCCCTGAACATCTTGTAGGCAGGACAAATTGTGAGTTTAAGATTTTGTGGTTAGGTTGGTGTCCCAATCCATCCGTTGGAAGTCTTACCCGGTTACAGGAGGTGCCCAACAACTCAAAAAACCTGAACCTGAATAACACAAGGACCTTCTGCTCTGCTAACGAGCTACTATTTCTCTGCCAACTGAACATAGAAATGAAATCACCCCTAACAACATTTTGCTATACCCATAGGTCAGTATCTTATTCAGCCATCATCAGAGAAATGTTTTCCTACGTGGGAACTAATACCAAAACCAAAGACTGGGCAATGTACAGAGAATGAGAGACCTTGGAGTACTCAGTCCTCAATGGAATATCTTCATCCAAACCCTCCCCTCAGTATTCAGGGAACAACTCAGAAGAGGAGGTAGAAAGGTTATAAGAGCCAATGAGGATAAAAGACTCCAAGGAGATGGTGCCCTCCAGACACAACAGGATTGACGCATACATGAACTCACAGAAACTGTGGCAGTGTGCACAAGGCCCGCACAGGTCCAAGGCAGATGGGGTCCAGTGCTGAGAAAGACACTGGACACTGGACATGAGCCTCTCCCCTAACTCAGAAGCTATTTACTACCTGTGTGCATGTACAAATATACCCAGACAAATAAATGGAGCAACATTCCTTTTTAATGCTTGTAATATAGATAAATTATATATGTTTCATATTTCTTTGTCCTGAGTTCCAAACGTAGTACAAAGCAAAAGCAGGGATGGAGAGGAGGCTGTGTGGTTCAGACCACTTGCTGCTCTTCCAGATGGCCCACGTTCTATTCCCAGCACCTATGCCAGGATGCTCACAAATGCCTGTAACTCCAGCTCCAAGAGATCTGATGCCCTCTTATGACCTCCACAGGCACACAGACAGACAGACAGTCAGACAGACAGTAAAATCTCTTTTTTTTTTCTTTTTTTCAGAAAAAGTATCCTTTACCAAGTGTCACAGTTCACACCTATAATCCCAGCACTTGGGCTGCCCCAGGAAGACAATTGTGACTTCAGGGCTAGCTTGAGCTAATAATAAGTTCTAGGCCAGTTTGCACTGCAGAATCAGCCTTTGTCTTAAAACAAACAACCAAAATATGCAGCTGTTAAAGGGATATTTTGTCAGAAATTATTGAGAGTTTATTAGTTTGCAATTATCAGTAAAATTCAAAAGACTCCTTCCTAAATAAAATGTATGGTCATGGAGAAAAATCTCAGAGTTAAACTAAGATCATTTATGAAGCACTAATTTAAAAATAGTGTTAAATCAAATTACCATGCTTGAGACATTTTACTGAGCCATTGGTAATTGCTGTTTAATGATAATCAGAGTGAACTTCTTCATAACATTTACAAAGTAACTAGAATTGCACTCCATGCTCAGAAAAAAAAAGTCCAGCTTGCTTTTGCTAATGAAGCACTTACTAAATTTTATATCATTTGTCATTAAATAAATTCTTATCTTTAAATCCTTATAAATGGATTGCCCTGATGATGCTAAGCCTTATTTCCCAATAAGGAATGATATTTGCTATAAGTTGAAAGTATATAAACAATGGAGGAATTAGCCTAAATGCAGTAGACCAAACTTACTGGAGTCTTCCTGGAGGTCAGCCAAACACTAAAGCCCCATATGGCCTGATGATTATCTACCATCCAGAGGTACATTGTGCCAAACCTCAAGAGAATGGGCTCCCCTGATTGGGTGACCTGGTTTCTCCTTAGGCTAACAATTTTCTCAATTGCTAGGCAAGGCCTTTAGCCCATATGCTAAACGTTTTCCTTCAAGTAACATAGGAATCAAACTCTGAAATGTTTGACACTGACCAAGAGGCTGTTTAAAAGCCTCTGCAACTGCAATACCAATATACCAATGAATCATGCATTTATATTTTTCCATCTCAATAAATCATATCGCATATCTTCCTAGCTGATTTATTTTACTTATTAAACTCAGTTATCTCCCATGTACAGTTACAACTTTGGGAACTACTTGTCATAATGACTCTTTGCCTCTGGCGAGACTTTTGACATTTCTATAATTGTGTAAGTAAATGCCACTAGACTGTTGAGGGCCTGCCTTTATGTTTGCGGGATGTAAATTTGTCTTTATTAGTGCGGGCAAAACAGATGAGCCAAAATTGTAAGCTCTTCAACCAGCTTGAAATCTTTTACAAAATTCAAACCTTCTGTGCTCTAATGTTGGTATGGTTATATATCTAACTAAGCAAATATTTGGACACTAGCCTAAATTATTGAAATCTAATGGAAATAAACAATACAGTGTTTGAGCCCTGGATGGAACAAGTAAGTGTGAGCTTCAAACTAAATCAAGTTTGCAGCCTATTTTGATATACTCAGTTAAGAAAGGCATTCACAGATTTAAGTGGTTCTGTTGTAAATGGTTATAAGAGCATCCACACAACCTTTGACTTTGCCTTTTACCACAGAAAAACTAAAACAGTAACTATCTTGCCTTAAATAAAACACTGTGCTGACCCCTACTGTAGACTATCAATGTTTTTATTAAGATTCTCTCCTGAACTTATCCATGAGAGGCACTGCAGCAAGACCCATGCCAGCTATGCCCATACTCACTGCAAATTACTGGTCTTCTGACAGAAGACAAATCATTCCAAGACAAATTAACCACATATATACATATAATATATATGTATATATAAATATACATATAATATATATTAATATACACATGATATATGTCTATATTAATATACATACATATATGTGATATATATGTATATATATGTATATGTGTGTATATATGTACATATATATGTATACATATATATTATATACACATATAATAATTAAATGTATATATTTTAACACTTAGTTATTGTATGTGTAGATATGTGAATATGGGTGCACACATGATGTCATGGTACACATGTGTATATATACACATATACACATATACATACATATACATATATTATACAGAGGCAGAAACAAGAGACAGTTGGCTTCAACAAACTGGCAGGCAAGAACCGACTCCTGAAAGTTGTTCCCTGACCTCCACAAGTACACCCTGGCATGTGAGCACCCATATTTACACACATCTACATATTCAATAACTAAATGTTTAAAAAAAATAGCATACATGTAACCTAGGATATAAAAGTAGAGTTGCACCAGATACCTATCTAGCTTTGAGAAACAGACAACCTACGTCACCAAGTAGAAGAATTTTCCAAAGGATGTATCCTTAAAGTGTTGGGCAGAGCCAGTGTTTGAGTTTTATACTGTTGCCTGGCAAAGTAGTAAAACTAGAACTAAGTTATAGGATTTCAGTTTAATAGCCAACAATTTCCTAATACATATACATTCTAATTAGTTTGCACATAACAAAATGTACTGCTGTTTATAATTCAAGTAAACTGTTTGAGGGGTTTATGTGAAAAAATGAAAAAAATTATAAAAGAAAACTAACAAAATAAAAATAAAGCCTGAAGCATAGACTCCCCTACGAAAATCCATAGGACTTATTTAGCCACATAATGAGACAGATGAGCTTCCAAAAAGAAATGATGTATCTTAACTCTAAGGAGGTAATAACTCTTAGACATTACTTGATGAGTGTTTATAACTACTTAAATGTCCTTAGGAAAGGTTATAGCCAAAGAAAAGCAAGCAAACTGACCTTACCGCCATCTATGAGACAGTCTGGTCTGTACTGACGTGAACTACCAAAGATTACATACCAAGTACGGTTTCAGGCGGAGTTCATTTTGAGTCTTAGACCAGGCCGAGAGTGCAGAGATTGCATCACTGTGTTCACTTCCTCAGCAGATGCGCTCAGAGCACATGGAAGCAGTTAAAAGAAAAATCTCTCCCAAGTGATCTCAAATACTTAGCTGATTTTTTTATTTCCCGTGCCTGTAAAACAAAGGAGTTGAAAATTACTTGGGAGGGTTGCTCACGCAGGCAAGGAAGTAAACTGCAAAGGACTTTGTCAAACTTTAACCACGGCTTGTTAGAGAATTACCAATAACAGTCTGTGCCCTGCATTCAACACCAAACTTCATAGAATGTGTGCAGTCCTCTCCAAAAGAGCAAGAGTGGCATTAGCCACAAAGAAGCAATAGGCTCAGCGAGAGAACGCTGCTTTAAACCTTAACAGAGAATTAAAATAAACACTCCAGTGGAAAATAGCAAAAGATAGAAGGAAGACTGCCACCTTCTGTCCTCCACAGCAATCCTGGATTCTTTTTTCCCAAAATAAAAGTAAAAAAGAAAAGAAAGAGGGTGGAGCATAATAGAGAAGAAAAGAAAAAGTAACCATGTCTCAAACTTCGGTAAAGATCTTCCTGGAGTTATTGAAAAATTCCAGATAGCCTCTACTGTAAAAAGAGGGGGAAAAAAATCTGCTAGTACTAAAAAAAAAAAAATCTTGATGTCCAAAGACAGAAGTTGTCTTTGTTACACAACTGTTATGATCTCATATAACTGTAAATAAAAGGAAGAAAAACAATATCTTGCTTTCCTGATCAGCGTGTGAGTCAATCATGAAGCTTGCCTTGCAGAATGGTCACTCTTCTTCCTGACCCTGTGTCTTTTCTTTTATCTGTATTGAGCATATCTGATTGGAAAACAACCACTGCAATGAATAACAAGGATTCACATTTCCTGGAGTTCAGCTTTAGTCTTGAATCAGCCACTGGTGCCTTTAATCAAGGTGGGTTATTGACCATGGTCACACGTAACCTGGAAGGGAAAAGTGCTGTATATTCACCATAGCATGCTAGTAGAAAATGTTCCTTGGATGAACTCCCTTTTCAAATACAGCTTGTTCACATGGGTAATAATTAAGGTCATGACTGAGGTCACATAATACCTCTAGAAATAATTAGGTTATTCTATTCAAAAATCAAACTTTCAATAATAAAACACGATATAATTATGTGTGGTAACGAAAGAACAAAGAATGTGTCTATATCATTTATATTCAATTGTCTGTACGCTCCCTTTGTTGTGTTCTGATGCCTAGAAATAACAAAGTGTCTTCTATACTTTTTAATATTATGATGTCTAGATCCATACTCCAGATCTTGACTAATATAGAGTGCAGAGTATCTACTGGCCCCTGTAAGTGGAGCTGCAAAGAACAAAGAGGTCCTTGGCCTCTAGAAATATGAGACACTAAGTACACTGAAGAGCTGAGAACAGAACAGCCAATATAGCATAACAATATGACAGATGTTTTTACAATCACCATTGTCCATGCATTGTTTTGTGCCTGGGGATATTGCCAGGCAATGTTTCTTAAGGTGATATTAAGGACAAAAAAAAAAGTCCCGTACAATTAAAAGATGCTAGAGCTCCAAAGGCCAATGTTATATAGCTTCTGGTTGTTCTTTGTATAAGGGAGGCAGCTATTGCATTTTCTTCACACAGTGAAATCTTCACACCAAATGTAGAAAGATATCTCTTTCAAACAAATCATACTATTGGTTTTACAAAAATTGTTTTCAACATTATCATGGTTTTCAATCAATCTGGTTTTATGATAGGGAAAAAAATCTAGAAACTCTGAGAGTATATAAAGACTGTATTTAAAATCATCTTCAAGGCTCAACTTGCAGTGAATAGTAGTTACTAAAGAGGCTCATAACTATTCAAAGTTCTGAGAAAATCAACAGTAAATGTTCAGACACAGAGCAGTCATCTTTATCAATCCCCCACTAAAGGCACAGGGAACATTACAGAAGATGGGACAGAAGAGATAGAGGCAGAGGTAGAGATAGAACTAGAGATGGAAATAGAAATAAGAGGACTGAGAAGGATGCTGTGAAATTCTATTCTTGGTACCAAGACCTGGATGATGTAGACATGAACGCACAGCGGCTGTTTACCTACACAAAATCAAGCCAGTTGAAGACTCTAGCATGAAAGGTGGAGGAGCTTCTGAGGGCCTACCTCATGGGCAAGCTATTGGCAGCTGATGACTACTCGAGGAAGGAGCCTCACTTCTCACGGAGGGTGCGCACTAGCACACTGTGCGCATCTAGTACATGACAGCTCTCACGGAGGGTGCGCACTAGCACACTGTGCGCGCCTAGTACATGACAGCTCAGGTACGCACTAGCGCACTGTGCGCGCCTAGTACATGACAGCTCTCACTGAGGGTGCGCACTAGCGCACTGTGCGCGCCTAGTACATGACAGCTCTCACTGAGGGTACGCACTAGCGCACTGTGCGCGCCTAGTACATGACAGCTCATCTCTAAACTAACTGAGCTGTATCTTAAAACCAAAAGGAAGTTGGAAAGGAAATGGTTGAGGGAAATACGATAGAAGCTGGAAGTGGAAATACTGCGAATATGGGGTAGGTATGATCAAGATACATTCTATACACGTGTATATGAAATTTACAAAGAATAAAGTATCTTTCAAATGGAAATAAAATAATCTCCATAGCCATTGTACCAGATTTGCTTTCTTTTATTTCTTTTCCTTTTCCTTTCAGACAGGTTCTTGCTGTGAAGCTCATGCTCCTCCTGTCTCTACTTACACCATCCTGGGAGTCTAAGTGTACACCACCACAACTGGCCAGGTCATATCTTAGTAATTATAGGCTGATGTAAAACATAGGACTTAGCTGCTAATCACCAACACACACACACACTCACACACACACACGCACACACACACATGCACACACACACATGCACACACACATGCACACACACACACACATGGACACACACACACGCACATGCACACACACACACATGCACACACACACACACACACACACACACACAAACGGTTGGAAATGTCCTATTGCTGAAGCCAACACCCACACAGCTTACTGAACAGAGCATAGTGGAGCAGATGCTTACCCAGAGCCTTCACCAATGCTGACTGGTGCTCATAGCACTATGCACACTACCAGAGGAAGGAAAGCACCAACCTGTCTATAATGGTACAATAGTGGCACAAAAATTGTGGGCGTAACCAACCATCATCTGATTGGAATTAAGGCCTACTCCATGTCCAACTTGGTACCCAAGAATCTGAGAGTAGTTAGGTCAGGGACCTAGAGTAAAACTAAATACTACTGTTCTGGTAAAGGAATGTGTAGCAATAAAATGACTTCTAACAGCATTCTGCTATACTCATAGATCAGTGCCTCACTCAGCCATCATCAAAAGCTTCCTCCTCAGCAGACAGGAACAAATCCAGAGACCCATAACAGAACAAGATGCAGAGAGGAAGGGACCTTAGAACATTCAGCCTTAAATGGGATGAGTCCATCAAATTCCTCCCCTCTGTGCTAAGAGGACTCTGGTAGAAAGGTTATAAGAGCAAGTGGGGATGGAGGACACCAAGAAGGCAAGGCCTATTAGACACAACAGGACTGAAACGCATATGAACTCAGAGAGACTGTGGCAGCATGCACAGGCCTACACAGGTCTAAGCCAGATGGGGTCCCAGCACTGAGAGGGGAATTAGACACAAGCCCTCATCCCTAACCCAGAAGCTGTCTCCAAACGGTAACAGCTGGAAAGGGAAAAATTCACTTTCTCTAACGGAGACCCTCTGGGTATACAAACCACACTTAAGGGCGAGTCCCATGGCCAGCAATAAATAACTAAATGAATTCAGTGGTATTTTTTGGAGCGTTTTTGTCTTACTATGCTTTCTCTGGGATTTTTTTTTTTCCTTGCACGTCTTTTGCTTATATATTATGGTTTCCAATTTTGCATTTATGGGTTTTCTATGTGTATAAATACATGTGTGTGTCAGAGTCTGTATGTGTTCCCTGTGATTTTTCCTTTGACTTTTTTTGCTTTAAGTCTGTTTACTCCTATTCTGGTCAGTTTATTTTATTTTATTATTTAGATGTATGTTTGTATTCTAATGAGAGAAAGGGTGTGGGTTTGAGTGGATGAGGAACTGGAGAGGATCTGAGAAGAGTTGGAGGAGGGGATACCATTATCAGAACATATTGTGTGAAAAAAATCTATTTTCAATTTTAAAAAAAACAAATAGACAATTTATATCCCCTCTACAGGTAGAACAATGGAAACTTCAATCTTGGAGGTTGTGGGTGTCTGGTATCTGGAGACAATCTGTCAATCGAAGCTGCTTCCTGTGGTTATAAAAAAGAAAGAAAGAAGGAGTTGTATCAGATTTTATTTAAGGTACAAACCTAAAGAGAATGAGAAAGGATACAGCAACCAAAGAACTGAAGAGAATTTAGAAGTTAAAAAGCAGAAATACACAGAAAACTGCCCGCCGATAACAAAGCTTTTCAAACTATGGTCTAGCTCTCCGTGCAATAAAGTGGATAGAACTGGCTTCAGTTACTCATAATATGCAAAAGTCTAATGTTTACTCAAAGACATACAAGTGTGCATAATCTATTTCTACTGATGCCAAGCTTGTAGAAAGGGAGAAAATAAGATATGTCCTTAAAAGAGGCACTGAGGAGGAATTAAAATACAAAAATAGCCATGATCAACACAATTTTTGGAAAATAGTTGACCTTCAAAGAAAGTATGAAATCACAAAGGGTTCTATGTGCTCGCTATTGACAAGAACAGCAGCTAGACTCCTGTCACTTTAAGATTATTTCTTCTATTACATTGTATACTTCATGCCCCTTTCCTTTCTGTGGTTGGAGTCATTACTTAAAGGCTAAAAGCAAAGGTGACAGACAGGTGATGATAAATGCAACAAGCCAATGCAAGCTGAAAGCCCGCTGACTGAGGAGCACAGAAAGAGAAGAGACTAAAATGCTGGTCTGACTTTATGCACATCCCAGACTCAGGAATCCAACACATCTGGTATGTCAGAAGATAGAAATGAAAGTGAAATTCAAAATTTATTAGGAAAATAGTAGGACACTGAAGTCCACATCTACCCAGTAGTCTCGAGAATTCTCTGCTTTGCTGATCAGAGGACTAAAGGCTGGATAAATAAGCTATGGACCAGAGGGCAAAGGTTATTGATGATGAGCTTGGGCCAGAGCAAGAGCATTAACTGAAGGGAAGTCTACTGATCAATCCCCTGCCTCACCTTGACTCCTACATCAGCTTCCCATACAAGCAGGAAGTTTGGGAGTCCTCTTGGGAAATTTATAAAATGAAAGAAAACCCTGAGATATGGAGTCAGGGTCTTTCAACGAAATAGATGCTCCCTGTCAATCACCCTAGACACACTCTACTTAATGACCACAACCCCTACCCAGAGTTCTAAGCACTGATACTTATCAACTACTGAAGATCTTCAAAGATTTCAGAAAAATTCCTTCTACAAGAAAATATTAATGCAAAGGAAATACACACACATGTATACACATGCACACATATAAGTGCATGACATGCATGCACATACACATGTGCACACACATATCATACTTGCACACATACACACATAGACACACACCTACCTCAGAGATTGTGATGGTTAATACTGGTTGTCATTTTGATTTAATCTGGAATCAAGTAAAAAACATGCTTCTCAGAGGGTCTGTGGTGACATTTTCTGGAAGGATTAACTGAAGAAGTTAGGCCTGCCTCCAAAGTGATGGCACTTAGCAGTGGCAACCCAGAGGTAAGCAGTTCTGAGAGAAAGGCATGCTGCTTCGGTTGCCAGAAGTGTCTCTACAATGGCAGTCATCGTTTACTAACACTAGAAGCCAACTTCTTCAACAATGACAATGAAAGGTCACACTGTTCCAGGAGTTCTCCAGGCCTTCAGTGCCAGACTGGCAAAGCTGAAGAATAGACTGCAGAGTGATTTCTCAGCCTTGCCAGCAAGTATGGACAACCACTGTTAAACTACCCACTATGTACCATGTAAGCCAATCTAATGAGTCGCCTTTGTAGCACATATTCATTCTATAATGTTCTGTCTCTCTAAAGCAATGGTTCTTAACCTGTGGGTCAAAAACCCCTTTGAGGGTCAAATGACACTTTCACAGGAGTCACGTATCAGATGGTCTGCATATCTGATATTTACATTATGATTCATAACAGTAGCAAAATTACGGTTATGAAATAGCAATGAAATGATTTTATGTTTACCACATGAAGTACTGTATTAAAGGGTTGAAGTCTTAGGAAGGTTGAGAACCACTGCCCTAGAAAAACCTTACAGAGAAAGAAACTAAGACAACTAAAAACAGGAGAAAATTGTAACACCTACAGTCTGTATTTCCAGAGAAAGAGAGAAGAAGAATATTCATAGAATATGATAGGGTAGAATTTTTGCATAAATACTTCAGAAAAGGTCTTTTAAAAATAAGTGATTGGTAAAATTAAACTTAAAGAAATAGTTGACAATAAAAATGTAATATATAAGTTGGAATCTCCCAGATAGCAAAACAAAGCATAAAAATCTAAAGATGGTAGGGAAAATAAATTGGGCCACTTAAGGACTTTAAACATCTGAACAAAATTATTTCAAATACACAAGTTATAAAAAGACAGACAAGTTGATATTGCCAAATAAATCATAAAATGAAATGTATTTACAGTAATAGACAGGCTCTCAGAACCAAAGTAACAACACCCTCCCAGCATGTACAGGTCATGAATTAGAAGATGTTGAATCAGTGAACTCACAATTATATAAAATGCACTTACCAGCATAGATTTCTGTACTCAGCAAAATACTTGCAAAGCATGAGGGTGCTATAAATGTAAACTGAGTATCTTATGGCTCTAGGCATCCGAAAAAATAAATGTGTCTTGTTGGAAAAAGTCCAAGATACACAGCAGGGCCATCCTATGCTCTAGCTTTTCCCAGCTTCCAAGACTGTCACCAGTTCTTAGCTGGTGGGACCTGTGAATAGTTCTGCTACTATTTTTATTCTGATTCTTCTGGGTTTAAAGGAAGCTCTTGAACACTCAAGAATCTACAGAGAGAGAACCTCAGCTCACCTCCTTCTCATTAAGAAATGCTGGCTGGGAGCTATAATTTCACCTATTAACTTACCATGCAGCAAAAGGTATTCACAAATCCTAAGTACAAGAAAGTAGATGTATTTGGAGACCATTAGTCTACCTATCACGGTGTGAGAAACTGAAAAGCTAGCATAGTATTTTGAAACCTAGGGGTAAATACCAACAGAAATAGCTAAAGGTTGGGAGCCTTCTACAGAGATCGATTCGGAAATAGGAAGAACAGATTTCTAGTTTCCGTCCGAAGCATAGAATTATCTTGCATTATAAATCATGAGCACCGAGTCTCTAGCTGCATATGTAGCAGAAGATGGCCTAATCGGCCATCATTGGGAAGAGAGGCCCCTTGGTCTTGTAAACTTTATATGACCCAGCACAGCGGAAGGCCAGGGCCAAGTAGTGGGAGTGGGTGGGTAGGGGAGCAGGGGCGGGGGTGGGGGTATAGGGAACTTTCAGGATAGCATTTGAAATGTAAATAAAGAATATAATAATAAATAAATTTTAAAAATAAATAAATAAATAAATCATGAGCACAAATGGGCTTCATAAAAACACAATAATGGAATTCTGGAATGCTGTTTCCCTTTCCTTCTAGCTTTGGTCCTGTCAGAAGCTTATGCCAACAGGCTTCTGAAGCCATTGTCGAGAGTTGTTGATGTATATAGCTTTTGATTTGTAAGACATTTGCTTTTGCTGACTGAAAGAAAACGTCCCATGAGTCTAAGGAGGGGGCAATACAAAAGCTTGGCACTGGTTTATTTTTGTCATAATACTTATCTGAAAAGAATATGAAGATTAAAAAAAAGAAGCCCTTGCACAAGAAGTTTAGCCACTTTTCTTTCTGTCTAAAAAAGGAAAAATTGAGCTCGCAGGGATCCTGGGACTTAGAACAAGGCCACTAAACCGGTGGGGCACAAGAGTCCATCAGCAACAAGACCATCAGTACCGCTCCTCCTCCACAGCAGGGAAATTTGTGTAAGTACACACAAGATCTACAGACCATCTATCACTTGCCCGTGGTAGAGGCAAGCTAGCTGCTCTAGAGGATACCCATCAATGCCTTAGATCTGCCACAAGTGGCATAATTTACTTTCCCCCTTAGTTTTCTGAACTTTACAACCTGTCCCTTGGTGACATACCACAGAGAAGTCATGTGTCCCCCGCACTAGACCATGCTGAATTACACACATTATCCCAGTGCTTCCTGTGGGAAGCAACTGTAAAGGACCTGTCTCACCCTCATGTGTATTTGAGAACCATGCATCCCTTTGTCATAGCTTACGCCTCTTAAAGTACTATGATCTGGCTCCCTTTCTATCCACATTCCTCACTGACCTGTGAAGTCTTACGTGGCAGATAAGATACCTGCTGCCTCCGCATCCCCAGCAATCCTAACACAGCAAGTACTTGACAGATGATCCCATGAGTAAGTGCTTATGATGTTCCGGCGTAAAACTTCTCCCCAGACTGACATACTATAATTGGCAGAGATTTCATACATACATAGAGGAAATCCTACACACAGAGTAAGTCAGCTTGGTAATAAGAAAATAAAGTAAGAGAATATTAATTTAGTCTGAATGTTTGTACCAACATGATCTAAGAATTACTAGAGAAGTAGTTTTCAAAATCCAATGCCTTCTTATTTGCAGATGTGTAGCACACATTGCTCAGGCAGATTAAGGTTCAAACTTCTTTACCACATACTATCAGTGTTACATTGAATTATTTTATCTTTCATAACATTATTTCCTTTTCCTTTTATATGCTTGTATTTCCTTTTTATATATAGGTAAATTAATTAATCCCAACTGCATAGGTTGATGTGTTAATGAGATAAAACATAGCTAGCTGCACAAATCAGATACATGTATGTAGTAGACACAGAAGTATATACTAAAGCATACCACATGAGCAGCTTCCCCTTAGTTCCTCAGTTTTCCATGTGCTGATAAGGCAGTCTGGGTCTCTCATATTTATAGAGCCAACTACAATTGCAGCAATAAATGATTTATTATATGTACATTACTATAATTAATAAAAGTAATTTTATAAATAAATTTGCTTTAAATCAATTTTCAAGATGATACATTTTATTTTTTATTGGAAAATATTTTACCTTTACCCTTCAGTGCATAAAATAATTTTTTTATTTTTTTATTATTATTTTTCTTTATTTACATTTCAAATGCTATCCCGAAAGTTCCCTATATCCCCCCTGCCCCCGCTCGCCTACCCACCCACTCCCACTACTTGGCCCTGGCCTTCCCCTATGCTGGGTCATATAAAGTTTACAAGACCAAGGGGCCTCTCTTCCCAGTGATGGCCAACTAGGCCATCTTCTGCTACATATGCAGCTAGAGACTCGAGCTCAGGGGGTACTGGTTAGTTCATATTGTTGTTGCACCT
>NC_034594.1:71329293-71344490 GCF_900095145.1 Mus pahari | reverse complement strand
TGGTGGTTCCTCAGAAAACTGGACATAGTACTACCGGAGGACACAGCATATACCCAGAAGATCTTCCAACTGGTAATAAGGACACATGCTCCACTATGTTCATAACATAAAATAATTTTTATTACTTTTACTTTTTTACAATCCAGTCATTGACAGCCTCCCAGTCCGCCCTCCCACAGTTCCTCATCCCATTCCTCCTCCCCTCTGTCTCCAAGAGGATACCTCACCAGACAGGCCTCCCCACTCCCTGTGGCTTCAAGTTTCTCCAGGGTTAAGTGAGTCTTCTCCCACTGAGACCAGACCAGGCAGTCCTCTGCTGTATATGTTTCGGGGACCTTGAACCAGTTCCTGCATGCTGCCTGGTTGGTGGCTCATTGTCTGAGAGATATATTTTATAGTTTCCTTTAAATGTAATAGTGCGTTACTTCTTTATAAAGAAAACTTACATTCTAGTTAATATAATAAAACTAGGAAACATAAAACTGCCAATCCAAAAATCTAAGAAATGAAAGGGACACTTAAAGATAAAACTTTTAAAGCATTATTAAATATTTTCATCTAAACCCAGGTTTATTATTCAAAACCAATGTCTTTTGTCCAAAGGAGTTTGCATATCTAGAATATGCATGAAGAAATTGCAAGAGGCATGAAATGAAACCAAATATAGCAAATACAGACTCAAAGCCAAAAGCATTTGTTAAATATTATGGGACCTGACTATATGACCATCAACATACAACATGAAGAATTTTATTCACCAGCTGCAAGTAAGCCCCTTCCAGAGAAATCATGCAGCGATTTGAATCTTAACAACCATTCCAATGTTTGAAGGGGCAATACAACGCACTATTACAGATATCTATAATAATTGACTTTGTTAAGCTTAAATTCTTTTAATCTCGCTAACTTAAGACACCTAACTTCCAGGCAAAGAGCAGCTCCTAGCAGATAGACTGCCTTCCCTTTTTCTCTGTCTCAATGCTGTAGCCCGCAGATTTCCTCGGGCCTTACATTTCTCCTCTGGTTTTCAGGGCATCCCATCATGATTCCCGCAGGGTTTGCTCCGGGTCAGGATTTGTGCTAAGCCCTTTTCACACATCATCTCAGACTATTCACATCTCTTGTGGGACACAGGTAAACATCAGGGAATGTGACAATAGGGATCAGTAACCGGCCTAACATCCGATACAGTCGCCACCTGCAAGTACAAGCTTATCAGCTAAACTCAACCTTAGCCGACTCACTTCGTTGTCTTTCCCATCTTTCTTGACCTACGAAGAATAGTTCATTTGAAAAGCCCCAAATATAGAAATAGATAAATTTACGTCAAACATACTTGGTAGAAATAAGATGCAATGCTCACAGTGTGAAACTACTCCTGTGAAATCTCCAATGGAAATAAACTAAAAGCGACTGCTCTCAATCCTTCATCCAACATGTGCCCCCTTAGCCCAGTTAGAAAGCCATGACTTCTCCAGTCTGGTATGAAAGACTGACTTAAGTCCAATGTGATGTCCTGTTTAACCAACAAATATGGACAGGATTTAGACACCTGATACTTGGCGGTTGCTACCAAACCCTAAAATCTTCTCATCATTGGGGAATCACCTAAAATCTCCCTGAAAGCGAAACTGAGAAGAGGCAAGGAGGAGAGAACAAAGTGGAACATCACGATCAGAGGTTCCGTCTCCCTGACTAACAGACAAGCGCCTGTGAGCTCAAAAGCCATTCCCACCATGCGCCCTGTGCTGGCCTTTTCTGCTCTCTTCTCTTCAATCCTTATTTCTTCACTTTTGAATCCTGACTTCACTTTACAGGCTGCCTCACCTAAAAACCTCCACTGCTGTTTTCCAGATCCAAAAGAATAAGCGCATGCAGCACCATGGTTGCTCGCTACAGGAGAGACAGCCATAGCAGCTCTTATGGATCCCTTCCGGTCCTAGCAGGTTTCCCACCTGCCCAGCCTCCTCTCTAAAGATACCATGACCGTCCAAGTGAAAAACTGCAGGTAGATGATAAGTGTAAAAACTTTCGCTGACAGCTATTGTAGTGGTTCATAATTTTCCTAAAAGTAAATTTTAATATTACAGCATCATGGTATCTCTATTATTACACAGTCAATATGCAAACTAGTGCAACAAAACTACGGTTTTCCACTATCACGATTTCACAGAACAGTAGTAAAGGTGACAGAGAGGAAAGCACACGGAAGAGCGAGGCGCCAGAAGCCCGCACCAGCCACGTGATTGCCCTGAGGACAATCGGAATTGTAATCTGTTATAGAGATGAAAGTCACAAATGTGAATGTTCAAGACCTAGAGCAAGCAGAAGTCAAAGATTAGAAACCACAGAGTTCAGGTAGCTACAGACGGAGAACTCAATTGCTTGAGCCTTTAAACATGTGTGCGGAGCTCTCTAAGCACCTTGCACTTGAATGAGAATTCTGTCTCCATCCATACCCCTAAACGTAAAACTTGAGCTTTAAAACTTCAACATTTGGCTTCAGACTTTTAAAACAAATAAACCTTTAGGAAATTATATGTGCCATCAAATTAATTCATCTCAATTTGGTGATGCATTTTCATTTCCAGACAATTTGGTATGTAAAAGATCAGGTCATAAAATTATTCTGAGTTGAGATTCTACAGAAGTAAATCACTCTGTAAAGGGTATAGAGAATCTTTTTTCCCCTTTGTGTACACATCGATTTTATTGTAACAAAGCAATTTTCACACTTCAACATTTTAAAAGAGCATCTTTTGCTTTCCAGGGAAAACCAAAACAAAAAAATTTTAAACAAAAATAATTAAAGATAAAGTTATAACAGAGAATGCCAACTCCAGATAAAACTTCAGAGGTTCTGCTGATTCTCCCACCAAGTGGCAGGGCTCAAGTCATCGATAGGAGAGAATTTTATTTTAAAAGCATCATCTTAAACTGCAAAAATGTCTGTTAAATATCACAATTAAACATGCCAAAGGAAAACCCATGTTGTCAGATGTCCACTTAACCCCCAGACACCGCAATCCCACCCTTGCTGACTGTCTATACCCCCTTAACTTTTTTCTTTTTATTAAACAAGAGAAAGTAGACAGATGCATGTTGGTTAATGCTAACTGTATTCACTCTGAGCCCAGTGCACAGAAAAAGGAAAAGAGCTGGAACTCTATGCACTGCTACACAGGGACCTAGCATGCTCCAGCCTCTAGCAGAAACAAGGGAACTGGGGGGCTTTTCTTTTTTCCCCACAAACCATGGTGGATAAAATGAATTGAACAGGAAAGTGGAGAATCTTTTCCTATTGTGTTTTGCCCAAGGTATTTTCCCCCAAATTCATTGAGAACCATGAAGTTAAGATACCTCAAAAACAGGGAGATTGACCAAAAGAGGGACAGGTCAGGGAAAAGATGACTGCAGCTTGCTCCTAGGGACTGGAGAAAATTTAAAAAGAAAAAGAAGAAAGAAAGAAAAAAGAAGGTTGGAATCCATTGGTCTTCTGTGCCAGTCATCCTCGCCTTCATCCACCTCTCCTCCCTCCCCTTCAACCTCCTCTCCTTCATCAATATCTTCCAACCCTTCATCATCATCTTCTTCTTCTTCTTCTCTTCTTCTTCTTTCTTCTTCTTTTCTTCTTCTTCTTCTTTCTTTTCTTCTTCTTCTTCTTCTTCTTCTTCTTCTTCTTCTTCTTCTTCTTCTTCTTCTTCTTCTTCTTCTTCTTCTTCTTCTTCTGCCTATCCTTCTTCACCACCCATATCAAGAACCAAATAGTCCTGCAAGAGATTTGGCCAAGTACCATCTTTGATGATCTCTCCTAACTCACCTACACCTGCTTCAGGATGGTCAGTAAACCAGGTAAAGAACCTCTCTGGCTCTTCACGCTGCCTCTTCATGCTGGCCTTCTTCTGCGTTTGACTTGAGCATTTTGTCAAATCCTTTCCAGATTTCCATTTGATTTCCTGTGGACTTTGAAGATAGGTCATCACTCTCATTCAGATGGAATTCTTTGGAGAGAACTTCATTTCCAAATAATGATTTCCATCAAAATAAAAATCTATCCCGTAACCTGATTAAATGTCTTCAAATTCTGTCACTTCAACTCCGGTCAAATAATGCAGACCCTTCTCATCTTCCTCCCCAAGCAGTGCAGACACTTGTGGATGGTTGACAAATGTTGCTACCCAAAAATTTTGGGGTTTTGGCGATCAATTCTGACCTTTTCTGGAAAAAAAAAATGGTTGTTGGCAGACTTTGTTATATTTTTGTTCTACTTTCAAAATTCCCTCACTGGCTTGTTCATTAAATCTGTCTATTTCATTTTGTACTTCATCAATATGTTCAATTGCTTCTTGCTGTTGTTTTTTCTCCCTTCAGCAGGCCAGGGGAGGCTGACCTGCCCTCCAGCTTCAGGGCAGCGGCCAATCTGGGTTTCTTCACAGATTGCTGTTTCAGGGCAATGGCACAAGGGGTGGCTAGAAAACAGAGGCCCAGTGTTCACAGCAGGAAGAACCTTGCAGGATAGAGAATCCCTTTAATACCTTGTCTTAAAGTTAGGGTTTCCATTGCTGTGACAAAATGCCATGACCAAAAGAAACTCAGAGAGGAAAGGGTTTGTTTAGCCCTACAATGTTGAGTCCATCACCCACAGAAGTCAGGGCAGAAACCAGAAGGCAGAAACGGAAGCAGACACCACAGAAGAATGGTTGCTGCTTACTGGCTTTCTCTCCACAACTTTCTCGGCCTGGTTTTCTTTCTCATCCACCCAGGCCACCAGGAGTGGCCCTGTCCCCAATGAGCTGGACCCTTCCACATTAACTATTAATCAAGAAAATGACCAACAAGCACGGCACAGGCCAGTCTGGCAGAAGCATTTTATCAGTAGAAAAGTTCCCTCTTCCCAAATGACTCTCGCTTGTGACAAGTTAACAAAAGTGCCCAGGATATACTTCATAAGTTTCAGATGTTTTGAGTTGATACAGAAAACTTCAAAGTCTACTATGATCTAAAGGTAACTTTCTCTTCAAGGGAAAGTTTAATATTATTTATCATTTAATTCAGTACGGCTCATTCAATATCCATTCAACATTTTCTTCTCACTTGCTTATAACTGAACATTAATGTAGCCTACTAACATAATAACGCATACACTTAAACACTAAAAGTCTGAAATTAAGATCAAAACCATTTTAAAGTAACTTAAGTAAGATCTCTGCCTTTATTTCACAAAACACAGAATATTTATTTCTCAACTGTCCTAGTTTGCTTCCTGTGGCTGTGATGAAACACTGAACAAAACTGACCTGGGGAAGAAATTATTTATTTGGCTTACACTTCCCACTTTCACAGTCCACTATTGAGGAAAGGCAGAGCAGAAGCACAAGCAGGAAATGGAAGCTGAAGCAGAGCCACAAGGTTCTGCCTGCTGTCTTATTTGTCATGGTGCCAGGAGCACCTACCCTGGCATGGAAGTGCACTCAATGAACTGGGCTCTACCACATCACTCACTAACCCCCTACACATTTGCCCATAGACGAATCCGATGGAGACGTTTCCTGAGTTGAGGTTCCCTCTTCCCAGGTTTCTCTGGTTTGTGTCAAACTGACAAAAAAAATAAATAAAAAAAAAAACTAACCATCGCATCAACCTGAAATGGTTCTTTGAAAAGTCAGTTGTGTCCGATGGTGTTTTGCTGGGGCAAACATGTGAAGGAGTTGTCCTGAAGCTGACACAGGTGAACGGATGTTTCAAGAAGGCAGAGTGGAGAAGGAAGGTTTCACCGAAGCAGACACAGGAGAGAGGATGTTCTACTAAAGCAAGCATGTGAAAGGACACGTGACGGAGGATTCTTGGTTAATGACACGCATGTATTAGTCCACCTTACATTACATAGTTAGAGCTCCATTTGTGAAGACTCCATAGAGAGAAATGCACCAAAAAGCTTCCGGTGCTTCAGCTTCTTGCCACGTCTGAGGACTCGGGCAGAGTGATGTCAGCTGAGGCAGATTCACATGGAGTTTTGTAGGACTCACACGCTGAGGCAAGACACGTGGTGAGGCAAGATCGGAGGAGGACACGTGATGTTTGCAGGGAGGACTCCACGGACTGTGGGAGGGGCTTACCGGTAGAGCTAGCTCTGCAATGCTTCTTGAGTGCTCACTGATCTTCACTTCATTGAGAGAAGCACAGCAAAGAGCTTCTCCTGGCGTTCCTGCTGGGCCCTCCTGCTGACTCATGCCTGTTCCTGCTGGGTCATACCACTGCTGCTGCTATCCTGACATGACTGAGCTGGACTGCTGGTGTATCTGTGAAGTGTTTGCTAGTGTGCTGATTTCCTGACAACGCAGATGGGAATTGCTCCAAAGGACCATTTCTAAACAGGTCCACTTCCATATCATAATAACCTTTCTTTTCTACTACCTCTGGTGAGTGGTGGGCTAGAAGGGAGGGAAAAGCATTTAAGAACCATCGTTCAAAGCAGGCATTGAAAATATTAAAGTTACATCAACCAAATTAGATTACCTGTTTAATTAGTTTGATTACATATATTTCTGTGGATGTATACTTATACATACCTTAACTTGTTTGTGTTGGTTCTATTTTTGTGTAAGAAATCAAAGTTTCAATGTCCTTACCTCATAGTGATATAAAAATCACTTTCTTTTTTTTTCTTTTTTTTTCTTTTTTTTTTTTAAATGTTGGGTAAAGAATTGATTCTAGCATCTTACACATAGGTAAGTGCTCTGCCACTCAGCTACATTTCCAGCCCTAGTTATTTCATTTTTCACAGGCTTAATTTGGAATTCTGTCTTGTCTTCTGATTAAGCTGAAGATATTGTTTCAGGAGAAAATAACTGTGGTAGAGAAGTCAGCGCTCCACCCTGCAAATGAGGACCAAGTATCTTCTCATCTATATCTCCAGAAACTTTAAACAGCCCTCCCAAGGAGTAGTCCAAGCTGAGGGGCCTAATTTATGCTAAGTATTATAAGAGTCTAAATAAATACATGGTTTCATTTTTTATAATAATAATCATTCATGAAAAAGAATTTTGTATACTCTATTACTCTATAAAGACATACATTATGCTTCTTTTACTAAGTAATGTAAACCCCAACTGAGACATAAGATTGAAGTGGAAACTTCTGGTTTGTTTTGAAAGTCAGTTATATCAAACGATTTTTTGTTTTGCTAGGGTACACAGGTAAAAAGCAGACACATGAAAGAATGTTTTCCTGAAGCAGACATGGGTGGAAGGATATTTTGCTGGAGCAGACACATGAAAGAATGTTTTCCTGAAGCAAACATGGGAAAGGACCCTTGATGAAGGAGTATAAATATGACCCCACAGACAGTGGGAGGGAAGCATTGGTTTGGTTTGCTCTGCCATGCTATTCTTTGCTGACAACACTCATGTATTGGTTTGCCTTACATAGTGTGGTTGAGTTCACCTTGTGGTACACAACAAGAGAGAAACTTGCCCAAGAACTGCTCGTGAGGTTCCTCTAGGTCTATGCATGGTGACTACCTATGGAGAGGAATAGGCTGGAGCTGGTGGTTTGTGTGGTGTCTGCCTGAGAGGACTGGTCTGCAGCTGCTGAGTGGTATTTGGTGTTTGCTATGGGACTGAACTGCTGCCAAAGATCAAGCTTGCCCAGCAGTTGAGAGCACTGACTGTTCTTCCAGAGGTCCTGAGTTCAATTCCCAGCAACTACATGGTGGCTCACAACCATCTATAATTGGATCCAATGCCCTCTTCTGGTATGTCTGAAGACAGCTATCATGTACTCATGTACATAAAATAAATAAAGGCTTTCTTTAAAAAAAATGGTTAAAAGAAAAAGAACTATTGATAAACAGGTCCACTTCCTCCTAATATATCCTAATATCTTTTCTCTTCTACTACATCTGGTGGGTGGTGGGCAAGGGAGAAGTTGAATGCTTATTAAAATAGGCTGCAAAAAAGTTATGCTTACATAAGATTCTGGCCATCTGTTGTTCATCAAAATGACGATTCCAGTCCCTGGATTGGGATACATCTAATTTTCAGCCTCATATACAAAACACACACACACACACACACACACACACACACACTAACTAAAACATTCTTGAAAAATGAAAGAACTGCTGGAGATATCACCATCCTCCATCTCAAACTGTACCTAGAGCTATAGTAATAGAAACAACATGATACTGTCACAAAATCAGACACACTGACCAATGGAGTCAAACTGAAAACCCAAAAATAAGTCCGTGCACCTATGGAGACCTGGTTTTCTGATAAAGAAGCTTGAAGTGCACACTAGAACAAAAGACAGCATCTTCACCAAACAGCACTAGTCAAATTGTAAGACTGCACGTAGAAGAAACCAAATAGATCCATTCTTAGCACCCTACACGATACTCCAAGTACATCAAAGGCATGAAACCAAATACACTGAACCTGACAAAAGAAAAAGTGGGGACTAGCCTTGCACTCATTGGCACAGGAAAATACTCTCTGAACAGAACATTGATAGTGCAGTCACTAAGATTAAACAATTAAAAAAAAAATGAGTCCCCATGAAACTGAGAGGCTTCTGCGTGGCAAAGGACACTGACAGACAAAGTTTATAGTGGCACAAAGTTTGTGGAAATGACCAGCCAATATATGATTGGAATTAAGGCCCATTACAAGAGATGGAACCCATTCCCAATATGGCTTGGGTGGCCAAAAACCTGAGACGAAATAGGCCAGGGACCTAGGCAGAAACCAAAACCCACTGTTCGACTAAAGGAATACAGCAGTAACGTGACCCCTAACGCTATTCTGCTATTCTCACAGATCAGTGCATTACTCCTTACGCAGCCATCATCAAAGCTTTCTCCGCAGCAGACAAATGAGAGATCGGCAGCCAGACAATGCAACACCCAGTCCTAAATGGAATGTCTCCATTGAACCTCTCTCTTCGGGGCTCTATGAACCTTGTGAAAAAGGCCGAGAGATTTTAAGAGCCAGAGGGGATGGCGTACATCAAGGAAATGAGGCCCTTCTAAACACAGCATGATTGAGAAAGAGACTTTGGCAGCATGCACAGCGCCTCCGCAGGTCTGGGCCAGAGGAGCTCACAGGCTGAGAAAAGTGGACACAAGCCCCCATCCATAACTCAGGAGCTATCTCCAAATGATAATCCCTCACAAATGAAAATTTAATTGTTTCCAATGGACCTCACTGAGGATAAGCAGTAGATGGCCAACACAAAATGACCCCAGTGGCATCTTTGGAAGTTCCTTGTCTCATAATGTTTAATCATTTATTTTTTTATTTTTTAACTTTTTTTTTTTTTTTTACCTTACAGGTCCTTTGTGTATATATTATAGTTTCTGGCTCTATGATCTTGTAAGCCCCATGTGTCTCTGAGTCCATATATCTACATGTGTTTCCTGTGCTTTTTCTTTGGCCTGTTTTCTTCTGTTTTTCCCTATTCCAATTTGCTTATTTTGGTTTCTCTTAATTTTTTATTTTATTATTATTCTTTGGATGCCTATTTGTTTTCTAAAGCGAGACAGAAGGGTGTGGGTTAGGATGAGAGGGTGGTAGGGTGGATCTCACAGGAGTTAGGGCAAGGGCAACCTTAATCAGAATCTATTGTATGAAAAATACTATTTTCAGTAAAAGAGAAAAGAAAAAAGAAAAAGAAAGAAAATCCTCATAGGAATGCCAGGCTCCTTGTTCTCTTAGCTAATTCCAGATGTAGTCAAGTTGACTGCCAAGATCAGCCATCACACCAGGCCTCCAAGTGACACATTTAGAAATCCTTAGCTGGATAGCATCCTCAGCTGACCAACTGATCCTTCAGGGATTGAGTCTCAGTAGTGTTCCATTACAGGTTCTCCCAGCAAGTCCTTATTTTTCATTCACTGCTCTGTCTGTTGTTCTAGTAAGGCAATAATTCTCAATGTTATAGCCAGCAACTAAGGAGAGATTTAATCTTAGCTCTCTGTTATATCACATTAAAGTAAACCTGGAAGAGCCATCTGTCTTAGCCTCTTCTAAGAATTTGTTTGCTTTCGATGAATTTTCTTCTTAAATACAAGTAGGCCAGCAGATGGGGCTTGGAGCTACTTAATGGAACACAGATATATTCATCTTGATATAATTTATTGCATTTAAGTACATGCTGTGTAATTAAGTAAGAGGTCTAGGAATTTTGAAAAGGTTAATAATTTTGATATGAACCATAAATGTGTCTTTGCACATTCTGAAAATGCATTTTTCCATTTGCTACTTACTCAACTTATTTTCTATTTCTTTTGCTCCCATTTCTTCTTTTGATGATATTCACTACTCAGTAAAGTGAGACAAACAGTTAAAAAGGAAATAAATATTGAGGAAACTGTAACTCACCAGCCTATGAAGCTCCCTGTCAAGCTATACAGTTAGCTCCATTCTCATCTTGACTTTGTATCATTTTTCTTACTGATGTACAGCAATAAATGGAGTTCTTTCTCTCTAATAATTGTTGCAACAGCATAGTAATTATATTTTTCACAGGGCTGTATTGCTTTTTGACATATCTACAAAGCAATTTCTCAATGCTATAATGACCGAAATTGCAGAGCTAATTTCAATTTCAGCATATGATGCAAGCTAGCTCTATATGTGTGTATCTGTTGATTTTTGCATCCTGGAGCAATCCAGAGTCCCAATGGCTGAATGGAGCCTTTCTGAAACTGCGCACATTTCAGGACCTACTGGAGTGAACAAATTAAGTACAGGCCCAAATTCTGAGTCTAGAATTCAGGAAAAATTATTCTAACCCAGATGAATCAAAGCAGTTATTTTGGGCACCCCACTATTCAGCCAAAGTTGCATCTATACAGCATCATCCCGTAGGGTTCACTGTCCTCAGCTAAAATATGTATGCGAGCCAGCTGAACATGGTGGACACAATTTTGTGTTATCATTTAGCTGACAAGGGCACCCCTATTATTTCTTCCAGCCATGGACCTGTTTACCATGCTACTGGCATGGAAAAAAAGAGGCTTTTGCCCAGTTTCTTTTGACCCTGAGAATGGATCAAACAATCCTAAAAGCCCTGTCAAAACAGTAATTTATATGTAAATTATACACATATGGAGACAGATGAGAACCCAGAATAAAGCCATCAGAAATTGAAACTGATTATTAGAAGGGTTTTGCTATCCCAGTCATCTTGGTTACATGACACACACTCCAATCAGCTGGAAGCTCAGGCTATTTGTCAAATATGTTACAAAGATGGAACATTAAGGATATATGCATAAATGCATATGCATGCATGTGTCTCAAGCATCTTTCAAAAATAAAATCTTTGATCCTCTCATATTCCCCCACCCCCAACTACTGGTACACGTTCTATGCACAGGAAATGGCCCTAACAGAAATGACTAAGTCATTCTCCCCTCTACTTTTTCAGTTCAATGTGTTTTGTACCCTCTGCTCCCTAACCCTAACCCTAACCCTAACCCTATTAGTTAGTGCTAGCATTTTTTGCATTTTGCGCTTTGTTTTTTTTTTTTTCATTTTTGCTTATTTATATATTGTTTTTATATTGTTTTATGTTTTATCAATTATCTTTTGATATGTTAGTGGTTCTTGCACTGAAGACAGGATAACTTGGGACATTTGTGCACCCAGTAACATAAACACAAATCATAATGCAAACTAATGAGAAAATTTCTGAAAAGAAACTAAATCTCAAAGGAATACTTTAATTTTCAATTATATTAATCCAAGTAAATAAAAAATTAGAAAAGGAAAATCAATAATAAAAAGAACAAAATGTTATTCTCCTATAAACAAAGTATTATATGCCCATAAAACACTTTATACTGCATTATGTTGCAGACTACAGCATGCATGGCATATGTTTTAAGCAGATTCCCCTCAGCCCCCAAAGGAACTTTCTTGAGTCTATCAGAGGTTCCTTCACTGAACCCTCCTAACTTCAAGTTCTGTGCTATGAGTAATGTATTCTCCACTGCTCTGTTCCACATCATCTGCTTGTCAGTCAATACAGATTTTTGACCATTGCAAATCTTCTCAATCTCTGATTTAGACCACACCACAAGCTGACCTATTCTGGCTTGTTGTCTTAAGGTACCTACTTTCTTCTTATAGGACCACTAACAATTCCTGTGTTCTATTAAAGCACTGGGCAAATGTGTCTACCATGACATCACTGACTATAGTATCTTGCCAGGTCTGAGGCGATCAAAACTCTTGATTCTCATGTTTCACTGTAGTCATACACAAAGTTTGCAAACAAAATCCTAATAGATGTTGATAAGAAAAATTTCTCCCAAAATCTTTCCTGCTTATTCTGACCTCTGTCCGTATATATTTTATCAGACCACAGGATCCAAGTCATTGATATGTTTTTTAACATTTCTCCTTATAATTTGTGAATGTGGGGCTCTAACGCATGCTTCCTGCCAAGTGCAATTGTATTGATGCCCTTTCCAAGGTCAACTAAAACAAAATGCAATAAAGAATCTGCACAGTATGTTCTGATGAAGGGGAAACCTGCAAGCCCAAGCACAGCACACAATGGGCCTCCAAGAGCACAGTCTGGTATCTTCAAATATAAGAGAGAAAGCGGGAGAAGAAAAAGGAAATAACAAAATAAGGAATAGCCAAATAATCACAGCCTGGTATGAATGGTACCCACCCCTAATGGATAACTCCATTAAAGAAATGATCTGGACCCAATCACTCAGTGAGCCATCTATAGCAACAGAGTCACAGCCTGAACTCAGGCGTTCCTCTCCTCTGGTGAGGAAAACAGTGAGAAAAGGTGAAAGAAAAATAAAGAAGAAAACACCATCTGTACCATCTGGGCTGAGCACTTGTAATGGCCAAGCTCAATTAAAACACAGACAGCAAGGAGACCATTGATACAACCCACGTAGCTGACACTCCTGAGGCAAGTGGCAGAAGGGGGAGAATGGAAAATAGATCCAGGCACAGAAATAGAACACAATCTGCCTATTTTTTTAAGTATATAAAAAGGCTCCAGAGCAAAGAAGGGCTCAAATGAAAAAGTGTATCTTAGCATTTACAAGAGGAATTTCCTTCATCACTTAAAGCAAGGGAGTAAACACCTTTAGTAAATCCTTTTAGTGTTTCAAGAAATTTTAGGAAGTCAGGAGCCAACTTATTCATCAAATAAAACAAAATACTTTGAAGAATGAATGCTGGATGTTTTCATTATGTCATTTCTTGCTCTAAAATGATACACAAGAGTTTCACATTTTATATTCAAAACATTCTAAAATTTTCTAACATATTTTGAAATTCAGCAAATAAAACATCTGAGAAGATTCCATAGATATTTTTGTCTTCCTAAAGAATAATATTTTTAAGTTCTTGGTAGGCAAACAAAAAGTATTCTAATTTTAAAAATACTCAAACTTAGTGCTTTTTAATTCAAAAGCATATGAAATTTATAGTGATTTTTATGACTTCTATGACTAATAAATACAGTCATTTCTTATCTTTAGGAGATATTTTCATGAGCTATCAACCTATTAATGTCATTTTGAAATAAATTCAACTTAGGATCAGAGTTTAAAATAACAACACTACAATGTTAACCAAAATTTTCAATTTTAATGAAATATATTCCATATCTGATGATTATACAATTATTTACAGTAAAAGCAAATGTTTTTAATCTTTGTTTAATTTTGATTTCTATCCTAAGTTTCTGTCTTAGGTAGGACAACTATTGCTATGCTGAAACATCATGACCAAAGTAACTTGGGGAGGAAAGGGTTTATTCAGCTTATATTTTCACATCAGTTCATCATCAAAGGCGGTCAGGGCATCAACCTGGAGGAAGAAACTGATGCAGAGGCCATGGAGAGGTTGCTCTGATGAAACACCATGACCAAAAAGCAAGTTGGGAAGGAAAGGGTTTATTTGGATTACACTTCCATATCTCTGTTCATTTTTGAAGAAAATTAAGACAGGAACTCAAACAGGAAAGGATCCTAGAGGCAGGAACTGATGCAGAGGCCATGGAGGGTGATGCTTAATGGCTTCCTTCCCATGGCTTGCTCAGTTTGTTTTCTTATAGAACCCACTAGCCCAGGGATGGCACCACCTACTATGAGCAGGGTCCTGCCCTATAAGTCACTAATTAAGAAAATGTCCTACAAAGTTGACCTACTATGAGCAGGGTCCTGCCCTATAAGTCACTAATTAAGAAAATGTCCTACAAGGTTGCCTACAGTCTGATTTTATAGAGTCATTTTCTTAATTGAGGCTCCTTCCTCTAGTTTGTGTCAAGTTGACGTAAAACTAGCCAGCACAGTTTCTATTTGCATATAGTTTTATAATAATGTGTGTAACTTTAATTTTTTTTCAAACCCTATTTTTAATGATGTTCTTAAATGCTTTAACTTCCCTTGCAGCATACCACCCATCAGAGGTAGTAGAAAAAAGAGGATATGGGGGAAGTGGAGCTGTTTAGAAAGATTCTTTGGAGCAACTTCCCATGTTTTCTGGAAATCAGCAGTTCAGTTCAAAGGTTATCAGCTGCCTCTCAATCCACTCACAAACACTGCATGTGTACACCATCGTTCTAGTTTGGTAAAGTGGGGATAGCAAACACAAATCAGCAGTGGTGGCACTAAATAGCAGAGACAGCCAGGCCTCTGCTCAGCATGAGTCTGCAGCAGGAGGGACCCAAAAGGAACAGAAGTACTCCTTGCCTCTCTCAGCAAAGCAAAGATCACTGAAGACTTGAGACCAACAAGCTTTGCCTTTGTGTAGCTGGCTGTACCAGCAAGCCAAGCTCAGCCTCCATCACTGTTCACCAAGTCCTATTTATACCTGCCAAACATTGGGTCTTGCCTCAGCACAGGCGCCTGTCTCAACTGATACTACTCTGCCAATCAGCCTGAGTCCACAGAAGCAGCAAGAAACTGCAGCACACTACCAGAAGATTTTTGGTGCAGTTCTCTCTATGGAGTCCTGACAAATACAGCTCAACTATGCAACGTAAGGCGGACCAATAAATGCCTGCCATTAGCAAGGAATCTTTCTTTTTTTTTTTTTTTTCTTTTTTTTAAATTAATTTTTTTATTATTATTATTATTTTCTTTATTTACATTTCAAATGCTATCCCGAAAGTTTCCTATACCCTCCCCCCACCTCTGCTCCCCTACCCACCCA
>NC_034594.1:71315973-71328653 GCF_900095145.1 Mus pahari | reverse complement strand
CTATGAACATAGTGGAGCATGTGTCCTTATTACCAGTTGGAAGATCTTCTGGGTATATGCCCAGAAGAGGTATTGCTGGGTCCTCCGGTAGTACTACGTGCAAGGAATCTTTCATCATGTGTCCTTTCACATACTTGCTTCGGCAGAACATCTTTTCTCCTGTGTCTGCTTCAGCCAAACACTCCATCATGAATGAGTCTGCCTTAGTCTTTCATCTGCGTCCACTTCATGAAAACACTCCTTCATGTGTTTGCCCCAGCAAAACATCATCCAACTGACTTTCCAAAGAACACTTATGTTTCCACATCAAATGTACAATATGGATTTAGAATAAATTAAAAGTAAAATAATGTGTAGATGTAAGATTTTTAACGAATTACTAATAAGAGGTACAACTGGGGAAAATGTGATTATAGCTTCAAATATGACATATTTATGTTATATTTAGTTATGTTTTCTCCTTAAGTTAAAAATAAGGAGGGGCAGTCAAAACTCCCTTTTCTGAGCCACTCAATATAAAACCATCCTACTTACACCTAAATAACGTGATACAGTTTGTATTGGTAAGACTTTCCCATGAGCACCTTGCCCCCACCCCCATCCATCCCACTCCCACATTTTGAGGTCTGCTTTGTCAAATTAGCCTCTGGTATCACTAAAGTTGAGTAACCTGTTTGCAAAAAACACTGACTTACAGACTGCTCCTCACAAGAGTAAACAGCTAATCAGCACTGCAATAGTCATATTTGTGTGAAATTTCTTTCAAACCTGTGGCTTGCAGCAGACCGGGGAAGGAAAAAGAAACCATGGGCTACCCAAAGCTTTTGATTTAGATCAAAGTCTCAAGAATTACTAAGCCTAATTTAAGCTTTTATAGTATCATATTCCCAAGTCTTTTGCTAAAAATGTTTTGTTTCTCCCAAAACACTGCTGTACTTTTGTAGATTTATCTTGCTTGTAGGTTTGGTTTTCTAGATGTGAGAAGAATAAGGAATAATCACTATGCCTATATGTCTATTTACAAGATTTTTTTCAACTTCCTTACTTGGTCTATTTTTAATATTTTATTTTTTTAATTTACTTTTTTATTTTACTTTTTACTTTA
Organism: Mus pahari; assembly: GCF_900095145.1. NCBI lineage: Eukaryota > Metazoa > Chordata > Mammalia > Rodentia > Muridae > Mus > Mus pahari. Next base: position 71,327,548 of record NC_034594.1, on the reverse strand, counting down.
TATCCTTCTCACTGTCCCCCTCCCAATCACCCCCTCCCACAATCTTTTCCCCATCTCCCCTTCCCCCTCTCCTCTGAGTGGGTAGAGGTTCCCCTGGATATCCCTTCCCACCCCACCCCCAGCATCCAGCACTTCAAGTCTCTGTGAGGCTAGGCACCTCCACTCCCACTGAGGCCAGACAAGACAGCCCAGCAGAATTTATACCACATACAGCCAACAACTTTTGGGATGGCCTCTGTTCCTGTTGTTCAGGACCCACGTGAAAGTCAAGCTATACATCTGTCACATATGAGCAAGGAGGCTTAGATCCAGCCTATGTATGTTCTTTGGTTCATGGTTCAGACTCTGAGAGTCCCAAGAGTCCAGATTAGTTGACTCTGTTGGTCTTCCTGTGGAGTTCCTATCTCCTTCAGGGCCTGTAATCTTTTCTCCTATTCTTCCATAAGAGTCCCCAAGCTCCATTCACTGTTTGGCTGTGGGTGTCTGCATCTGTCTGAGTCAGCTGCTGGGTGGAGCCTCTCAGAGGACAGCATGCTCCTGTCTGCAAACATAACAGAGTATCATTAATAGTGTCAGGGACTGGTGCTTGCCAATGAAATGTGTCTCAAGTTGGGCCTGTTATTGGTGGACCATTCCCTCCGTCTCTCCTCTGTCCTCTATGCCTGCATTACTTGTAGACAGGATAAATTTTGGATGGAAAGCTTTGTGGGTAGGTTGTTGTCTCCATTGCTCCACTGAGATCCCTGTCTAAATTCAGGAGGTAGCCTCTTCAGTTTCGATATCCCCAATGTTGTGAGTCATAGCTAAGGTCACCCCACCCCACATTGGTTCTTGGGTGCCTCCCTTATCCCAGGTCTCTTTCTGGTCCTGGAGATTCCCCTCACCTCCTCACTTCTGTCAGCTGCAGATTTCCATTCATACTCATGACCATCTAGCCATCTCTCATGTCCTTCCTCACACCTGATCCTGAACCCCTATTCTCTTCCCCATTCCTCCTGTCCCCTCTTTCCATCTGCCCCTTATGATTATTTTATTCCCCCTTCTAAATGAGATTCAAGCTTCCTTACTTGGGCCTTCCTTCCTTCTTCCTTCTTGTTCTGTGGAGTCTAACATAGTACCTGTGTTTTATGGCTAATATCCACTTATAAGTGAGTAAATACCATGCGTGTATTGACAAGATTTTAATCAAACAAAAATATGAACAGTTATGACTTTATAGGCAAATTTTCACACTGGGCAAAACAGCCTATGTACTTATCTTTGCATTTGTATGAGTGAGGTGTACTGTTTTCTTTGTAGAATATGTTTTGGCCCTTCTCCAGACCCTACAACCATTTAACAAAATTAACACAAGTTTGGAATTCACAAAGCAGGGATTTGTGAACCATATGCTATGCCTGGTAAAATTACTTGAAGCTTACTTCTCTGTAATTTTAAAGAGACAATGTAGCTGAGAATTAGACAGGTTTCTACCTCAGCATTAGAGAACCCAGGAGAACCTACAAGAAAATCATCTGCTACAATATGGGACCACTGTAGCAGAGCTGCCATTGCCGCATTTATGGGGCCGGCAGCACACCTCCACAGAAACACTTTGGCTCTGTGAGGAATGAGAAGTGTATAAGCAACTCTCTCTGACCAGGGAAGCAAGTAGACCAACTGCGGAGCTTCACCTCTTCCTCTTTCCCTCCAAACTCCAATCCCCCAGTCTCATCCTCAGCTCGGTAGCAGACCACCTGATTTGGTCTCTCCTTCCTTTGTTCCCCCCACCTCCGGTGGGTCATGCATATCTTTTTCTAACATTTTCTTCCCCCTGTTCATCCCATTATCCCAGTCCTGGAATCCATCAGACATTCCCTGGAAACCTGAAGGCCACACCAGCCAGGGAAGCAGGTACCCTAACTGCCTATCTCCCCTGCTTCCTCCTCTTCCTCAAATCCAATCCCCCAGTTCTGTAGCAGACCTCCTGCCAGGGCCTCCCTCTCCTCTCTTCCCACAGCTCCAGTGGATCACACCAGCAGGCATCCCTGGCAACACTCCAGCAAAAGGAAAGCAACTAATAGAGGCACACCTGTTAGAGTAACAGCTGGCTTCTCAACAGAGACACTAAAATCCAGAAGGACCTAGGCAGAGTCCCCTATACCCTCCCCCCGCCCTGCTCCCCTACCCACTCACTCCCACTTCTTGGCCCTGGCATTCCCCTGTACTGGGGCATATAGAGTTTGCATGACCAAGGGACCTCTCTTCCCAATGATGGCCGACTAGGCCATCTTTTGCTACATATGCAGCTAGAGACACAAGCTCTGGGGGTGCTGGTTAGTTCATATTGTTGTTCCACCTATAGGGTTGCAGACCCCTTCAGCTCCTTGGGTACTTTCTCTAGCTCCTCCATTGGGGGCCCTGTGTTCCATCCNATAGATGACTGTGAGCATCCCCTTCCATATTTGCCAGGCATTGACAAAGTCTCACAGGAGACAGCTATATCAGGGTCCTTTCAGCAAAATCTTGCTGGCGTATGCAATAGTGTCTGCGTTTAGTGGCTAAGAGACCAGAGATTACAGCTAAGACTACTATTCTCAGAAAAATATTCAATAACAATAGATGAAGAAAATAAAACATTCTATGAAGAAAACAAATTTAACACTATCTGTTGGCATGTATATATACATATATATGCATATATATATATATATATATATATATATATATATATATATATATCTTACAGACTACTTTTATAAGGGTTCAACCTCCCCTCTAGCCCACCACCCAGCACAGGTAGTAAGAAAGAAAGGTTATTAGGATACAGAAGTGAACCTGTTTAAAAATAGTTCTTTAGGATGATTCCAGTCATTGTCGTTCTCAGTCCAGTCCACCAGCAAACACCAAACACAAATCAGCAGATGCAGTCCAGTCCACTCAGCAGACACCACACACGAATCAGCAGCTGCAGTCCAGTCCACTCAGCAGATAGCACACGCAAATCAGCAAGGGCACTTCAGTCCAGAAGAAACTGCAAGGCTCACCAACTGGCCTGGATCCATGGAAGTGGCAAGAAGCTGCAGGTAACTCATGAGAAGTCTTTTGGTGAGTTTCTCTCTATGATGTCACCACAGGCAAAGCTCAGCATCATAATGTAAGGTGGACTAATACATTCACACTCTAAGCAAATAGAGAGACAGAGCAAAGCAAAGCAAACCAATGCTGGAATCCCCACTGTCTGTGGGTCATATTTATATTCTTCCTAAACCTCATGGGTCCTATCATGTGTTTGCTATAAGCAAAACATTCTTTCACCTGTGTCTGCTTCAGGAAAACATTCCTTCACGTGTCTGCTTTAGCAAAACATCCTTTCACCTGTGTGCCCCAGTAAGCCATCATTTGACATAACTGACTTTCCAAAGAAACCAGAAGAGTTTCCACGTCAGTATCAATCTATGATATACAGAAGGCACTAGAGAAAAAATTTTTACCTGAAGAGGTTAACTATACCAAAAGAAAAAAAAAACTCAAAAAATAAATAACACCAGACAAATCAAAACGGGCAAAAATGCACACCTCAACAACAAAATGAAGGGACTCAACATACACTGCTAATTATTATTTCTCAACATCAATGGTCTCAATTTCCAAATAAAAAGACACAGACTAACAGAATGGATTAACAGAAAAATGATCCATCCTTCTGTTCCACCCAAGAAACATACCTTAACATCAAGGGCAGACATCACCTCAGGGTAAAGGATGGAATATTTCCAGCAAATGGAGCAAAGAAGCAAGCTGGCATAGCCATTTTAGTATCTGACAAATTAGACTTCCAACAAAAATAATCAGAAGAGAATGAAGAACACTATATACTCATCAAAGAAAAAAAAATGGACTCATATTTGAAATCTTCAAATTTTCAATATGCTCATAAGAGAACAGAATGAATACTTTGATCCACAATCACAGGAAAATATCCAGTGACAGAGATATTAGGGCAAATATAAAAGCTAAACTTAAAAACCAATTCTTCTCTTTCTTTCTTTCTTTCTTTTTTTTTAGAAACCCATTCTTACAATGCCTAGGTGATCACATGAGTTTGAGGAGTTTACAGTAAGTTTTTTATCTAGAAGCTGAATTTTTATTTATGAACTAATGTTAATCAATCATATTTTACCCTGCAACTAAAAATGTGTCAAGAGAGAAAAACTGTTCCAAATTACATCTGGAAAACTGGGTAAGATCTACATTCCTTATTATAGTTACAAAGTGAATACCCTGCAAATCCAAATCAGTACTGCCACCTCCAGGGAGAATGCAGAGCAAATGGCTCACCGATTCTCTCTCACATACACCTATCCAATTTCCTTTCCCATTGTCAGTTTCTGTATCCCATTACAGTGCAATCAATGTAACAAATGCTGAGACAAAAAGCAAAATAAAACAAAATGAAGCAAGCTTTGCTCACACGGATACTTGCAACACATCCATGAGAATTTGCTTTTATTAAATTAGCCCCAGGAGGGTTTTTTTTTATTCCTTTTCTTTGCAAGAGAAATATCCAAATCAAATGAAATTCAGCTTTTAATGACTAAATATTATACTTACAGCTAAAGCACATACTTATAGTATAGACCTAATATTATATGCATACAATTCTTGATACAATGTAACCTTTAATTTTCAATTAAAAGTGAAAATTGCCTTAAGATTTCGGCTACTTGGATTTCTCTACAACTAAAAAAATGATACTAAATTGCACAATGCTTGAATGTGTGTAATAAAAAAAAATTGATGAACTCAACCAGCTTAATGGTGTATCATTCAGGGCTTTTTTTTTCTCATTGGTTTACAGCTACTATTAATAACCCCATTAACCAAGACACCAGCCAAAAGCCAAATGTGACCTATGTATTAAAACTGGAAAAACTCTGAAGTCATGTGAAACTGACTTTTTTTATTAATCATTTTATTCATTTACGTTTCAAATGATATCCCCCTTCCCGGTTTCCTCTCCACAAACCCCTCATCCTATTTTCCCTCTCCCCACTCCCCTTTGCCTCTATGAGGGTGTTCCTCTACCCACTCACGCCTCACCGCTCTAGCATCCCCCTACGTGGAACTGATTTTTGAACCCAGCAAAATCATTTGATAGTAAGATGATCTCAAACAAATTTCTTGGTCCCGGCTACATGAGAGATGCTGATAGCGGTTTCATCCACATAAGGAAAGAAGTGAATGGGACATTCCAGTTCTGTACAGCAGGTACTTAGTTGTTAGTGTTGTTGTTAGCATTGTTAGTATTGCTGTTGAGCTGCAGCTTCATAAAACTGACATCTTACTCACAGAAACACTGGAATAGCAACCAAGGACACTTCTCTTTCAATACATGGTCCTACTATGGCTTTGCAACGTTTTCAGTACTGATTTGTTTGTTCGCTCAGCAAACATTTCGTCAATTACAACGATGTATCAGTCGATAGTTTTTTTAAATGTCACACAATAGTAAAAGAAACAAATACTTTGTGCTGGTGGAATTTAGCTCCTGGCAGGGGTATTCAATATGAAAGGCTGAGAGAAACATAAAGTGGACTGAATACAAATGGAAGCTGAAGAGAAAAAGCAAAGCACTGTACTTGAGGGATGCAGCCTGTCCTCTGCTGGCATCTACTGAGTGGCGACATTTAAGTAAAGGTAGACAAGAGAAAGCCAGGGAAAGCGGTTAGATCGTGCTTCATTTTGAAGGAACTTGCAGTCATGTGATCAAGGTGAAGCCAGTAAGATTTCGTAAGGGGTTGGATATAGGTTATTTATACACGAAATGGGCTCTTCAAAGATGGTGCCCAGAGGCACTCAGCGGCTGCCAAAACTAGGCTGTCTCAAATCAGTGCCAATAGGATCGTTTCCTTAAGACCAACAAGGTTAGAAAAACGCCAATGTCCTCATGTGATGTTTGCCCAGGCAGACCTTGCAAGCTTCATGCTGTAAAACCTAAAGTCCTTGTAAGAGTGTCTAAGCTTGTCAGAGGGAGCTATAGTAGCTTCGTGTGTGCGAAGTGTGTCCATTATAGGATAAAGGGGCTTTCCTTATTAGGAGCAGAAAACTGGAGAACATGGTGAAGGCACAACCACAGAGTCGGGGCACGAAATAAATACAGAGGTTTGGTTTGGTTTGGTTTGGTTTTGGGTTGTTTGTTTGTTTGTTTGGGGGTTTTTTGAGACAGGGTTTCTCTGTATAGTCCTGGCTGTCCTGGAACTCACTCTGAAGACCAGGCTGGTCTTGAACTCAGAAATCCTCCTGCCTCTACCTGCCAAGTGCTGGGATTAAAGGCGAGCGCCACCACTGCCCGGTAATACAGAGCTTTTTAAAGCAAAAGTCAGAGGTCTGTCTGAAAAAAGTAACTAATTGAAAGAAAAGCATACTGAAGACATCCATGATTTTTTTTTTTTTTACTGAACAATTAGAACAATGCAGTTGAAGTTGCTAAGAAGGGAACTATTATAAGTGTGGAAATGGGAAAAACATACTGATATGTCCATTTGGAATATAAATTTGAGAAAATATTAGACATATATGCAAGATTTGAGATGGTCAATTATACTCATTATAGAAAATGGGCATCCTGGAGCTTCCAAAAACAACATGGGACTCATCAAAAGTTGATTGCATAGAGCACAGTGTCTTAAACTGTGGGTCCGAATCCATGTGACTGAATGAGGGTGCCATGAAAATTAAGCAACAGCAAAAGCTGTCTGGATGCACAGAGGTTTGAAATGTATTCTAAACCAATTGTGTAATGAATTCTAAGTGCATCTGACCACAGCCAACCATGGGGCATCATGAAACTGCCCTGTGGTTCTGTTCTACACATACAAAACACACATACACACTGCATTGCTATCTGAACACACTGATGAACACTGCCTGAAACACTCTGGCTCTCATGTTATCATGAATGCCAGTGCTTCTTATTGTACACACAAAGTTGTCTAATGTCATGAAAATATAATGGTTTAATCACAGAAAACAAAGACTGCTGATATTTTTCTATCATTCATTAGCATTTAAGTAAAATCAGTATGTCGTATTGTGTTGGAACATTTGACTTTAAAACTTACTCTTTGATTTTGAAGGAAAGCAGAGAAGAATGTATGGGGGGGTGTTGAGAGGTAGAAACCAGAATGAGAAATTTTATAATTATGGTAATCTCAAAAATAAAAAATTTTTTTAAAAAATTACTCTTTGACCTGAGTTTCAAAAAAAAATTTAATGAATTTTGGATTGGTATTAGGACAAAATTTCTAACCATTTCTGAAAAGGTCCAAAATATAATTCTGCTGTTTTGTCCTACATGTTTTTGTGAAACAGTATATTCAAGACTGACAATTACAAAATCAAAATATCAATCAACATGAAAAATGTTGAAACTGATCCAAGCCATGAAATATCAAATATTCAGCCAAGATATAATTACTTATGTAAAAATAAATAAGCATATCATCTCATTCATATGCAAATTCTATTTTTTCAGTGCATGAAAAATAATATGCATACCAGAGAACTGTCTTAAAATACACTTCCTTGTGATTATTACCAGTAAATATTTTATTTGCATATGTATCTTACATAACAAAGCTGTGATATAGAAAAATTAAGAGGTTCATAGCATAAGAAAAGAGGATTAAACTTCATAGGAAAGGAATAGTGAGGTAATATGGGGAAATCTGAATCCATTGGCTGAGAAGACAAGGGAAGGAGATTAGTGCTGCTTGGTGGTTTTGAATAGTCAAGTATCATCAGGTCAGAGGGGTGCCCATCAGCTTTAACTGCAGATGACCTTTGGCTTGCAAAGGGATAACATCCCAATAAGCTAAAGTTATCAATAACCTCAGTAAGAGATGCTGCATTGAAGTAGTGCGATCAAAACCAGATACTGTGACTTAAACAGAAACTGAGGCAGCAATCAGAGAGAGTTCAAATGGAATCTCACTGAAAAGGAACAATCTTGGTGGCAATGGAAAGGAATATAAATCAAAAACGGTTTAATGGGAGTGGTTGCTTCTGTCATTTTTACAATGATAGAAGTTCCCACCTGTTGTGTTCTGATAAAGGTTTAATCAATAAGGAAATCTGGTAATGTAGAAGAGAGCCTGTGAGAGTAATTAATTTGAGCTATGAGAAAAATGAGTGATATATGGTGAAAGGCAGAGCAGTAATGAGATGGGAAAATGCTGTGTACTGATCAGACATTCCTTAACAGCATGCACAGCCATTGACTCTCCCAAGAACTCCCTCTCATTATTTCCAACTTCACAGAGACATACAAAACAACATCAATAGTTCAGATCCATGTTCAGTTGGTGTGAAAAACTAGAATTAGGTACGAGATGATCTATTTCATAGATTGAGAAAATAAAATTAATGTGGGAATATAACAAATCACCTGTAGTACTGAGACTCCAGTAGGGATAAGTGATCATAAATTTAAGTTCTAATTATGAATTGATACACCAGCTCTAAAGTGAAACAGAATTCTGACATATGAGTGAACCTTGGAAGCATTATACTGAGTGAGATGAACAAGTCACAAAAAGATGGACCCTCTGGCTTCATTTACATGAGGAACTTAAAGAGGTCAAATTCATAGAGATGGGCAGTAGAAAAACAATTGCTGGAAGCTGCAGATGAAGGAGGGATGAAGGGTTATTATTCAATAGGAATTAAAAATTGGAAAGGTAAAAATGCCACAAACGAATAGTAGAAATTCTTATAATACTAATAAACTCTATACTGGTAGATTTTATACTATATTTTGAAATATTTTAAGTAATTTGTCAAACTAAAAACAAAACAAAAAAAGGGAATTGGATTGTATGTGGATAGGTAAAACAATCCTGTATAATAGACAAACTTCTGGAGGTACCACCATCCCTGACTTCAAGTTCTACCTCGGAGTGATAGTAATAAAAACTGCATGGTATTGAGATAGAAACAGGCAGGTTGATCAGTGGAATCAAATTAAAGACCCAGAAATAAACCCACACACCTAAGGAAACTTGATTTTTGACAAAGAAGGTAAACACACACACACACACACACACACACACACACTGGAAAAAAAGAAAGCATCTTCAACAAATGATGCTGGTCTAATTGGATGCCTGCATGTAGAAGAATGCAAATGGATCCACACTTATCACCCTGTACAAAACTCAAGTCCAAATAGATCAAAAACCTCAACATAAAACCAGATACACTAAATCTATATAATCTAATCTAATTAATCTAACTAATCTAGATAGTGGGGAACAGCCTTGAACTTGTTGGTACAGGAGGCAACTTCCTAAAGAGAACACCAATGGGTCAGGCATTAAGGTCAACAATTAATAAATGGGACCTCATGAAACAGAAGCTTCTGTAAGTCAAAGGACACCATTATTAAGACAAAATGACAGCCTACAGATTGAGGAAAGATCACTACCCCTGAATCTGACAGAGGGCTAATATACAACATATATAAATAACTCAAGAAGTTAGAAACCAACAATCCAAATAACCCAATCAAAAAGTGGGGTACAGAGCTAAACAGAGAATTTTCAACAGAGGAACCGCGAATGGCTAAGAAGCACCTAAAGAAATGTTCAGCATCCTTAGTCATTAGGAAAATGCCAATCAAAATGACTCTGAGATTCCACCTGATACCCATCAGAATGGCTAAGATGAAAAAAAAATCAAAAGACAGCATTGCTGATGAGGTCATAAGCAAGGGAAACATTCCCCCATTGCTAATGGAAGTGCAAACTTAACAACTTCTCTGGAAATCAATTTGGCAGTTTCTCAGAAGACTGGTAATAGTTTTACCTCAAGACCCAGCTATCCCACTCTTGGACATATACCCAAAAGATGCTCCACCATTCCACAAGGACACTTTCTCAACTCTGTTCATAGCAGCTTTACTCATAATAGCCAACTGGAAACAACCTAGATTTCCCTCAACCAAAGAGTGGATGAAGAAAAATGTGGCTCCTTTACACAATGAAATACTACTCAGCCATTAAAAACAAGGGCGTTGTGAATTTCCAGGCAAATGGGTGGACTAGAAGATATCATACTGAATGAGATAACTTAGACCCAAAAGGCATGCATGGTATCTGCTCACTTATAAGTGGATATTAGCCACAAAGTATAGGATAATCACACTATAAACAACAGACTCAAAGAAGCCAAATAACGAGGAGGGCCCAAGGAAGGATAACTGACTCTTTCTCAGATGAGGAAACAAAATAGATATCGGAGGTTGGTGGAAGGAGGGAAATGGATAGAAGAGGGAACAGAGAGGGCAGAGGGCAGGGGACAGAGGGAGATCGTATGCAGGGAAAGTAGGGAAGAGAGAAGGGGAATTAGCGTGGTGGGGAGAGGAACAATCTCTAGGACTTGCCAGATGCCTGGGATGAGATTAGGCCCCAGAGGGTCTATGGGGGTTACTCTAACTGAAACTCCTAGCAGTGAGGAAAATGGATTCTGAAGTGGCCACTTCCTGTAGCCTGGTAGGACACCCAGGGGAGGGAAAGGGACAGCAACCCACCCACAAAACCTTCCACCCAAAATATGCTCTGCCTACAAGATTGCAGAGGCAAAGGCAGAAAAGACACTGAAGGAATAGCCAACCAATGACTCCCTCAACTTAAGACCCACCCCATGGGTAGAAAACAATCCCTGACACTGTTAACACAACTCTGTTTTGCTTGCAGACAGGAACCTCTGCGGTCCTCTGAGAGACTCCACTCAGCAGCCAATGGAAAAAGATGCAGAGATTCACAACCAAACATTACACGGATCTCGGGGAGCCTTACAGAAGACTTGGGAGAAGGATTGAGGGACCCAAAGAGGACAGGAATTCTTGAGAAATACTAACAAATAACCTGGACCCGGAGACCAAATCACCAACCAAAGAGTAAGCATGGCTGGACCTGGGTCCCTTGCACATACATAGCAGAAGAACAGCCTGATCCTGATGTTCATGTAGGTCCCCTAATAACTGGAGTGGGGGCTGTCCCTCAGCCTGTTATCTGCCTGCCTGTGAAGTCTGTGCCCCTAAATGGACTACCTGTCTGGCCTCAGTGGAAGAGGATGAACCTAGTCCTGCAGGGAGCAGCGAGTGGGTGGGGCCTTCCCCTTCTCAAAAGAGAAGAGGAAGGTGGAATGGGGGAAGGACTTGTATGAGAGAGTACTTGGAGGAGAAGTGGGGTGACATTAGGATGTAAAATAAACAAATTTTTAAAATTATTTAAATTAATTATTTAATTTATCAAACTAAAAACAAAATAAAAAGGGAATTGGATTGTGTCTTAGTCAGGGTTTCTATTCCTGCACAAACATCATAACCAAGAAGCAGTTGGGGAGGAAAGGGTTTATTCGGCTTACACTTCCATACTGCTGTTCATCACCACGAAAGTCAGTACTGGAACTCAAACAGGTCAGGAAGCAGGAGCTGATGCAGAGCCATGGAGGGATGTTCTTTACTGGCTTGCTTCCCCTGGCTTGCTCAGCCTGCTCTCTTATAGAACCCAAGACTACCAGCCCAGAGATG
>NC_034594.1:71294197-71315353 GCF_900095145.1 Mus pahari | reverse complement strand
GCACCCAAGGATAACATCTGTCCCATTGGGGAAAGGCACCCAAGGATAACATCTGTCCCATTGGGGAAAGGCACCCAAGGATAACATCTGTCCCACTGAGGAAAGGCGCCCAAGGATAACATCTGTCCCACTGGGGAAAGGCACCCAAGGATAACATCTGTCCCATTAGCAGTACCTTCCCTACTTTCCAGTTTAGACTTTTTTTTTTTTTAGTCTTTTTTAACAGACCAGACTGTAAGCCCCTCCCAGTCCACCCTTTGACTGTTCCACATCCCACACCTCCTCCCTGCCCATCTCCATGAGCCTGTCCCCAACCCCAACTCCACCAGACCTCCCCACTCCCTGGGACCTCCAGTCTCTTGAGGGTTAGGTACATCCTCTCTGACTAAACCCTCTGATATATATGTGTTGGGGGGTCTTATATCAGCTGCTGTATGCTACCTGGTTGGTGGTCCAGTGTTTGAGAGACCTCAGGGGTCCAGGTTAATTAAGACTGCTGATCCTCCTACAGGGTCGCCCTCCTCTTCAGCCTCCTCCAGCCTTTCCCTAATTCAACCACAGAGGTCAGCAGCTTCTGTCCATTGGTTGGGCGCAAATATCTGCATCTGACTCTTTTGGCTGCTTGTTGGGTCTTTCAGAGGGTAACCATGCTTGGCTCCTGACTGTAAGCATACCACAGCATCAGTAATAGTGTCAGGCCTTGGGGCCTCCCCCTGAGCTGGGTCTCAATTTGGGCCTGTTGCTGTACCTCCTTTTCCTCAGGCTCTTCTCATTTTAAATGAAAAATTATATAGCTGAGGGTAACAAGAGTTTCAGGTACCAATAGGTTGATGAAATCATACCTGTTTGGATAAGATTATCAAGTTGCAATATTAGAAGGCATGAACTAGAAAAAAAATAAAATATAAAGAGATGGGTGCTTGAAGCTGAGTTTATAAAGGTTAAAAATCCTGTGTGCTAACAAAGCTGTGTGCTGGCAATACCATTTGGCAGTAAATGATTTGGGGTTGGACAGAGACCAAAATAAGAACTTCGAAAACAGAGATGCCAGAGTATTAGAAGTGTCATGTAGGCCAGTATTGGATCCACAGTGAATTATAACAGGCTGAAAGCCCCTTGAGGCACACCAGTGGCCTGGCCCCTTCCCTGTGGACCTCCAGCCACCAGGTTCCACACACAGAACACTCTATCTGCCCTAACAGCCAAACCCAGACCCTACACTACAGAGTAAAAAGTCCAAGCTCTAGACTTGAAATCCCACCAGTCCCCACCCTGGAAATCCCCATCCTGGAAAGCAGCTCCCACCCCCACCGCACCCCCACAAGAAACCCTATACAAATGTCTTCTGCTCAGTTCTAGGCTGCCTCTCACCAGAACAGAGGCAACAACCCTCCGGGTTTTCCCTCTTATTAAAGCTCTTGTGTGAGGTTTGCTGTGCACTGTGACTTTGTGGTATTCCTTGACTCCCAACTGCCAGGATACCTTTCCATCTGAGCTATAGCACTTACACGCACTAGGATGCTGGAAGTATCATCCACACAGGCGCTAACATCACGGCAAACAACAGCATTGGTTAAAATGTCTATGGTCCAGGAGCTGAAGCTTCGGAGAAGAAAAGGCATGGGGTGAGGTTCAGGCAGATAATAGAAGACATTTAATGTTTGTAAAGACAAAGAGTCTGGGTACAATGATACAGTCTAGCAAAATAGCATCAAAGACAACATTTGCAAGGAAAGGAAGGAAGGAAGCTCTGGAATCAGCAGAGGACATCTACTGCCCACAGGACCAGTGGTATAAAGAATATGAAAGAACATGTCCTTGTCCTTAGACATCTTGGTAATTGATGCTAAAGCCTAGTCAGTCTTTGCTGCCTTCGCAAAAAGAAAACTGTCCATGGTCCTGCAGAATCAGNTGCTTCTTGTCTTCCACAGACAACATGGAGTACAGCTTCTGTCAGTAGGAGGAAAGTGTATGTTGTGGTTTCTGACTTTCACTCCCTTTTCCTTTTGTGTTTGAGACAGGGTCTTGCTAGGAAACCCTGTAAGCAATCACGACGATCTCCCCTGAGTTCTAGGGTTACAATTGTGGTTTTCCCCTCAGCAACTGTAAGATGTCTTCCTCATGCCTAGCTTGGAAGAGGCTTCTTGAAAGTCTTGAGTACCTGCTAAAGGAGGTAGGCCTGAAGGAAAGTGGGGATCAGTTCTAGATTGGTTACTATGTCCCCAGGAGAACTTGGACAAACAAGACAGCTAAGTACTGGGTATTGTCAGGCAAGAACAGCTTAGCAGTTAACAACTTTTAACAATAAATAAATACAACAAAGTTTGTCAAGAGTGTCATGGGTAAAAGAGCAATTATCTATTGCAAAGTAAATTTTCTTTGATAAGGGGTGGGGACTGCACCTATCTATGACTATCATAACAAGTATTTAGAGTATTGTTAGGGAATGTGCTGATTTAGTAAAGTGGTGGTTATACATTCTCCTCCAAGATCCAAGATTTCACTAGTTCTGGGTAATTGGCTAGGTTTCCGATACCAGGCAGGATTTCCCTCCTGTCGAGCTAGTTTTAAGTCCAATAAGAGAGCTGTTGGTTACTGCAAAGTATGCAGGCCACCACTGCACCCTTAGTTACAATGCTATGCTGGTCATTATTATACAGAAAGCCACAACCCAAGTACAGAGCTGGGGAACCCAGACCCACCAGATACATCTGGAAACAACTCCATACCTAAGGCTCAGGGAATAGGGTGCAAGAGGGGGCAGATATATTTCAAAAGCCTGAAGATTGATTAGTTTGCTATGAGCTTCTTGACAATGTCAGAAGCTACACCCATAAAATCTTACCACCATGACCACCCAAGCATGAACGGATTGTCAGACATCACCCAATCCCCTGGAAAGTTGCTCCACAATTGCTGTATTTTCTTATGGGTTAACAGTTCACTACAAATGTACAATTCTACTTTCTTTAAATAGCCAAATCCAATAGCTACATGCAACAACTGAAAGATTTACTCCACATTTGTTGTGCATATTATCTAGCAATTATTTAGCATAGAACATCTTCCATGGTCTATGATAATTACTTTATATAATGAATATGATTGCAATCTCCAGGTCCTATATTAAACATTTTGTATATACAGTATGTTGTTTCTTTCTCAAAACACTTTAATTCATTAATATAATTTTCCATTATGCAAATGAAGGAACTTAGAAATTTAAAAATGCAAATGACTCATTCTGGATGAGTTTGATGAATAGGAAAGCTGGAATTTGAACTAAGGTATTTTGGGTAACAAATGTGATATTCACAATGGTTGATGTGAATCAGGAAACATACAAGCCTAAGCAAACACAACACCCCCGTCATGGGACACAAAATCTTACCAACTGGAAAACAGATGATAGATGCACACTGTGATGCCACACAGGATGAACACCAACCACAGACTGGAGTTACTGGGGAATGCACTTCCTGGATAAAACATGCCAAAGGAAGGAAGGAATTGAGAAGAATATTTTAGGCTAAAAGGAGAGTGGAAGACAGATACAATGCTAAATAGCTCCATAGAGAAACAAGCACTGATGGTTATATCTCATTTTAACTGGAACATATACTATGTGTCAACTTAGAGCTGCAGAGTTGGGCCTTCATCAAGGCTCCATCCAGGGTCAAATGTCCCAAAAGGATGGAGAAACAACAGAGATTGGTGACTTGTACAAATGCCTAGAATATGAGCTGCAGGGATTATGTTTATACATACTTTTCTAAAGATCTTCACATTTCTGTTACTGTGCACGATTCATGTGGTGACATCTTTCTGAAATGATAAGTATAGTTTGTCCTCTGCTACCTCTGGGCTTTCAGCATTAGTAGTCAAACATTTCCAGTTTGTGTTTAAAAAGAGGCAGATATAATAATGTCTTTTTAGATCAAAATTTAGATTAAAAACTAACAAATCTTGGGCCTATGATTTGTAACCTCATAAGCAGGTACTATCAATACAAACCCACCCACTATCCAATTCCACTCCACCAAAAGGAGGAAATTTGTGTGAACATAATAAGGGGTTTGATATTTGGGACCAAGCCCTTTTAAACTCCCCCAACATTAGTCCTGCTAATATAATCAATGAAAGGGAGATGTTTAATAAGGAAAAGTGCAGTGATTAACCTTATTTCTGAAATAAAGAATCACTGTTGGGGACAAAACATTTGTCAATTCTTCCATAGTGAGACAAAGTCTTTTGGTACTGTATACCTCATAAGGGAATACACACAGTCATTACAAGGTTTTTGGCAAAATAAGATCAAAGAGAGATTCTATACCTCAACATAAACAATCTAAGGAAAATGGGGACTCACACTTCTGAGTAGCATCAATATGCCCTTATGATGTCACTTTTAGAGGCTGGATAAAACAAGAGACAGAAGGAACACACACCTAAGAAGAGAGACAGAAGAATAAAAGCAAGCAAGGGGGACCAAAAATGTAAGGAGGGGTGTTCCCTTAAGAAGAGCAAAACATTTTTAAGCCAAGAATGCATGGGGCTTATGGAAACATAAAATGGAAACTGTCCTAGTTAGGGTTTTACTGCTGTGAGCAGACACCATGACCAAGGCAACTCTTATAAGGACATTTAATTGGTGCTGGCTTACAGGTTCAGAGGTTCAATCCATTATCATCAAGGCAGCATCCTGGAAGGCATGGTACAAGAGGACTTCTACATCTTCATCTGAAGGCAGCTAGCAGAATATTGGCTTCTAGGCAACTAGGATGAGGGTATTAAAGCCTATGCCCACAATGACACACTCACTGGAAGAACACACCTATTCCAACAAGGACACATCTACTCCAAGGACACACCTACTCCAATAAGAACACACTTCCAAATAGTGCCACTTTCTGGGCCAAGCACATACAAATCATCACAGAAACTGAAGTACATTTGTTTCTCTACCCCTCTGTCCTGGTGCACTGTCACAGTTACAAAACAGAAAGAAGCCATGAGATAGGATGCCCCCATCAATGTGGTCTCCTAGTTTAGTTTCACAGCATGTAGTATCACAGAAAGATGGCCAGTGGATGACAGTGTATCTGACTGGGCAAAGCAGATCCTGCAAAAGAGTTAAAGTTTCCCCTGTGAATCTACCTGTACACATGCTAAGCAACATGCAAAGCTTTTCCTAGTCTCATCCCATCCCTAGAAGTATCCTCTATAGATTTACAGATGCCTCAGAACTCATTACATCATCAAAGAGCAAACCATAGGTGTGGTTATGCCTTGTTATAAAATTATCTATACCAAGTACAAATAAGAACAAACATATCAATGACTAAAAATAGTGGTAAAGAAAATGAGTGATTTCATTGAGAATAATTCTTCTAACTACTTTGCTGAAGGTGTTTATAATCTGTACAAGTTCTTTGGTAGAATTTTGGTGGATCACTTATGTATACTATCAAATCACCTGCAAATGTTGATAATTTGACTTACTTTCCAATTTGTACTCACTTGATCTCCTTTTGTTGTCTTATTGTTCTAGCTATAACTTAAAGTACTATATTGAATAAATAGGAGGAGAGTGGTCAGTCTTATAATGTCCCTGATTTTAATAGAATTGCTTTAAGTTTTTCTCCATTTAATTTGATGTTGGCTATTGACTTGCTGTATATTGCTTTAATTATGTTTATGTATGTGCCTTGAATCCCTGTTCTCTCTAAAACTTTTAACATGAAGGAAGGGGTGTTGGCTTTTTCACCATCTAATGAGATAATCATATGTTTTTTTTCTTTGAGTTTGTTTATATTGTGGATTATGTTGATAGATTTTCATATATTGAACCATTCCTTCATCCCAGGGATGAAGCCTACTTGATCATGGTGAATGATGTTTTTGATGTATTCTTGGATTCAGTTTGCAGAATTTTATTGAGTATTTTTGCATCGATGTTTATATGTAAAATTTGTTTGAAGTTCTCTTTAATTGCTGAGTCTTTGTGTGGTTTAGGTATCAGGGTAACTGTGGCCTCACAGAATGAATTAGGTAGTGTTCCTTCTGTTTCTATTTTCTGGAACAGTTTGAGGAGTATTGGTATTTATTCTTCTTCGAAAGTCTGGTAAAATTCTGCACTAAAAGCATCTGGCCCTGGGCTTTTTTGGTTGGAAGGCTTTTAATGACTGTTTCATTTCCTTATGGATTATGTGACTGTTTAAATACTTTACCTGATCTTGATTTAACTTTGCTATGTGGTATCTATCTAGATATTCATCCACTTCATTTATATTTTCCAGCTTTGTGGAGTAAAGGCTTTTGAAGTAAGACTAATGATTGGGGGATAGAGTTTCTCAGTTTCTGTTGTTATGTCTCCCTTTTCATTTCTGATTTTCTTAATTTGGATACTGTCTCTGTGCCTTTTAGTTAGTTTAGCTAATTTTGTCTATATTATTGATTTTTCTCAAAAAAAAAAATCAGCTCTTTGTTGACTCTTCGTATTGTTCTCTATTTGATTGATTTCAGCTCTGAGTTTGACTATTTCCTGCCTTCTACTCCTCTTGGATGTGTTTGCTTCTATTTTGTTATAGAGCTTTCAAGTGTGCTGTTCAGTTGATAGTAAGAGATCTCTCTGATTTCTTGATGTAAGGACTTAGTGCTAGGAACTTTCCTCTTAGCACTGCTTTCAGTGTGTCTCATAAGTTTAAGTATGTTGTGACTTCATTTTCATTGAATTCTAGAAAGTCCTTAATTTATTTCTTCCCTGAATAAGTTATCATTGAGTAGAGTTGTTCAGTTTCCATGAGTTTGTGGGCTTTCTGTTGTTGAAATCCAGCCTTAAGCCATGGTGATCTGATAGAATGCAAGGGGGTATTTTTTTTATTATTTATTATTATTTTCTTTATTTACATTTCAAATGCTATCCCAAAAGTTCCCTATACCCCACCCCCACCCCTGTTCCCCTACCCACCCACTCCCACTAGCAAGGGGGTATTTCAATCTTCTTGTATCTGTTGAGGCTTGCTTTGTGCCCAATTATATGGTCAGTTTTGGAGAGAGTTCCATGAGATGCTGAGAAGAAGGTATATTCTTTTGGTTTGGGGAGAAAGGTTCTCTAGATATCTGTTAAATCCATTTGGCTCACAACATCTGTTAGTTTCAGTGTTTCTCTGTTTTCTGTTTTGATGACCTGTCTATTGATAAGACTCAGGTATTGAAGTTTCCCACTATTATTGCATGAGGGTCAATGTGTGTTTTGTGCTTTAGTAAAGTTTCTTTTATGAATGTGGATGCCTTTGCATTTGAAGCAAGAATGCTCCAAATTAAGACTTCATCTTGGTGGATTTTTTTTCCTTTGATGAGTATAAAATGTCCTTCTCCATCTCTTTTGATTACTTTTGATTGAAAGTCTATTTTATTAGATAATAAAAATTGCTACTCCAGCTTGTTTCTTGGAACCTATTGCTTGGAAAAACTTTTGTAGCCCTTTACTCTGAGGTAGTGTCCATCTTTGTTGCTGACATGTATTTATTTGCAGCAGAATGATGGATCATGTTTTTGTATCCAGTCTGTTTGGCTTGTTTCTTTTTTAAATTGGTAAATTTGAACCCATTATTAATGACTAAGAGATATTAATGACTAAGTGATTGTTAGTTCCTGCTATTTTTGATGTTGGAGGTGTTACTGTGTGTTTGTGTGTGTGTGTGTGTGTGTGTGTGTGTGTGTGTGTGGTTCTCTTCCTTTGGTTTTGCTGTGAATTGATTAATTTCTTGTGTGTTCTTGGATGTCGTTAACCTCTTTTGTCAGAGTTTTCCTTCTATTATCTTCTGTAGGGCTGGATTCGTTGAAAGATATTATTTAAATTTGGTTTTGTTATCTTGGTCTCTCCATCAATGTTGATTAAGAGTTTTTCTGGGTAGAGTAGCCTGAGCTGACATCTGTGGTCTCTTAGAATCTGCAGACATCTATCCAGGGTCTTCTGGCTTTTAACATCTCTGTTGAGAAGTCAGATGTAATTCTGATAGATCTACCTTTACTTGGCTTTTTTTCCCCAACTTTTAATTCTCTTTCTTTGTTCTGTACATTTAGTGCTTTGATTATTATGTGATGGGAGGATTTTCTTTTCTGGTTCAGTCTATTTGGTGTTCTGTAAGCTTCTTGTATGTTTATGGCCATCTCTTTCTTTAGGTGAAGGGAGTTTTCTTCTATGATTTTGTTGAAGATGTCTTCTGGCTCTTTGAACTGGGTATCTTCACCCTCTTCTATACCTATTATTCTTAGGTTTGGCATTTCTCAGTGTCTGTCTTAGTCAGGGTTTCTATTCCTGGAAAAAACATCATGACCAAGAAGCAAGTTGGGGAGGAAAGGGTTTATTCGGCTTACACTTCCACATTGCTGTTCATNACTGAAAGAAGTCAGGACTGGAACTCAAGCAGGTCAGGGAGCAGGAGCTGATGCAGAGGCCATGGAGGGATGTTCTTTACTGGCTTGCTTTCCCTGGCTTCCTCAGCCTGTTCTCTTATAGAATCCAAGACTACCAGCCCCGAGATGATCCCACCCACAAGGGGCCTCTCCCCCTTGATCACTAATTGAGAAGGTGCCCCACAGCTGGATCTCATGGAGGCATTTCCCCAACTAAAGCTCCTTTCTCTGTGAGAACTCCAGCTGTGTCAAGTTGACACAAAACTAACCAGTACAGTGTCCCAAATATCCTGAGTGTTTTGAGTTAGGAACTTTTTACATTTGGCATTTTCTTTGATTGATATAGCTATTCCTTCTATGGCACCTTCTATGCCTGAGATTCTCTCTTCCATCTCCTGTATTCTGTTGGTGATGCTTGCATCTGTGGTTCCTGTTTACTTTCCTAGGTTTTCCATCTCCAGGTTTGCCTCCATTAGTGATTTCTTTATTGCTTCTATTTCCATCTTTTATTCATTTCCTTCACCTGTTTTACTGTATTTTCCTGTATTTCTTTAGAGGACTTAATTTTCCTTCTTTAAGGGCTTCAACTTATTTGATTGTGTTTTCCTATATTTTAAGGAATTTGTACACTCACTAAAGGCCTCTATCATCTTCGTGAGATGGGACTTAAGGTCACAATCTTTCTCTTGAGGTATGTTAGGATATCCAGGGCTTGCTGTAATTGGAGAGCTAGGTTATGATGGTGCCATATTGTATTGGTTTCTGTCGATTATGTTCTTGTGATTGCCTTTCACCGCCTAGCTGTCTCTGGTATTGGTTGGTCTGAGTGCCCAGCATTGGAGTAGGCCTCCCAGGAGGCAGGTAGAGCTATATGTCTTGGGTTTGAGCTGGTCTCCTGGGAGACAGGTAGTGCTGTGGTGTAGGGTGCCATGTACTGATCTGCAACTGCTCTGTGTGTGTCAGATTGGAGCCTCTTGGGAGGTAGGTACAACTGTAGGGTAGAGCACAGTGCTCTGTGACCACCCAATGGTGAGGGCACAGACCAAAAGGAAGATGACACTCTGGTGGAGGTTGGGGAGGCAGAGTCTATGGCTGCTGGGCTTGCTAGGATCCCCACTGGTGGGGGTATGGAGACAAGGAGATAGGGGTGTCTCACCTGCATGTGTCAGGTTAGAGCCTACCTCTTGGGGAGCAGGTACAGCTGTGGAGTGTGGCCCAATGCACTGCTCTGTAACTGCCCTATTTAATTATTCTTTTCTTATACAATACATCCTGACTACAGTTTCACCTTCCGCCACTCTTTCCGGTTCCCTCCTCACCTTCTGCCTCGCCCAGATCTACTCCTCCATTTGCCTTCAGAAAAGGACAGGCCCCCAGGGATGTCAACCAAACAGCAGAACAAGTTACAATAAGAAAAGGCACAAACCCTCATATCAAAGTTGGACAAGGCAACCCAGCAGGAAGGAAAAGACTCAGAGACAAGCTTTACCCCCACTGTCTGTCGGGAGTCCCACAAAAGCACCAGCCTAACCACCGCAATAGACACATTCATGTAAAACAAAGCATTCACACATAAAATAAATGAAAAGGTCTTTTTTAATTTTTAAAGAAAAGAAAATTAAAATTACTCTATAAACCAAAAATCTATTTAGAATTTTTAGCAGTCATAAAATTTTCTTCACCTTAGGCCTTACAGAATATCTTTACCACTCTAAGGACCCAAAACTGTTCTAAGGTCATTGAAAAGAATGAAAAACAGGCACTAGATGCTAAGCAGAAGCCTTATTTGGACCATTTACACTTCCTACTTAGAACCTAGCAACACAAAATCGCTACAGAACTCATTCACCAACAAAAAACACAGGTCGCTGTACCCACCCTAAGGCTGCTAAAGAAGATTATCAACAAATTGTAACAAAGCTGTCCCCAAACTACTGAACTGGCACAACTTAATAGTAAAATGTGTGTCTGTAAGTTTAGTACTCTAGTCTCCATGTTGGTATTTTTGTTTTCTGCATCTGTTCTTCAGCAGCTGTATTAGGCAATAAAAGAAATTTTTAGAGAGAAGATGGATGGCCAGAGCAATTTAAAACCTAAATAGAATGAATAGAATGAAGATTCCTGCCGTAGAAAGAGGCACCACAGTGTTCTCACTGTGTGAGTCTTCTGGGCTCGGTGTGCTTTGCCAGCATTTCTCCTGCTGAAATCCATCAGTGCAAGCTAAAGCATCATCCTCTTTGGATTATAATGTGGGTTTTTCCCTTTGTCCTGGTCTCAGTCACTGTTCAATCACTATGAAGACAAACCACGACCAGGGCAGCTCTTATAAAAGAAAGCATTTAGTTTGGGGCTTGCTTACACTGTTTAGAGGGTTGGTCTATGATCACCATGGTGGGAAACAGACAAGTACAGAGCTGCAGCAGTAGCCGAGAGCTTTACCTCGTGATCAGTAGTCAACAGGCAGAGAGAGAGAGACTAACCATTCCTACATAGGAGCCTATGAGGGCTACTCTCACCCAAACCACCAGAGGCCTCAGCAGGAGTTCTACACATGTAAAAGAGGAAACTGGCTATTTTCATGGGATCAATTAAAAAGAAAACTCTCTTGGAGTGAGCAGAATGTCCTTCAGACACTCCTCTTTATAGCTCATAAATGACCAAGATGTGTAACTAAAACGTTTCCCAGCCAGGTCCACTCAGCTACCTCAGTGTACCTGTTTATCACTATGACGTGCTCCATGACACTGTGAAAGGGATTCCTCACATTCTGCTAGAATCTCTGGCTTGTGAGGTCTTCTTAATGCTTCATTTTACTTGTACTCAGCTAAAGCATAAAGAACATACACTCAAATGTTCAACAAAACTAAATATTCCCAAAAGCACAGCCAGTGTCCTCCCTCCCTCTCTCTCAGTTTGAAGTAGCACTTGGGAAAATCCAATGCATACTGGGTGGTTTTTAAATGGTTTCCCTTCCTTCCTTCTTTTTCCCTCCCTTCCTCCATCTTTTCCCTTCTGGTTTAATTTTTCCTTTCTCACACAGATTTACAGAATTCGACCTACTATAATGTATTTCAGAATTATGTTCACTAAATATTTACTACCAGCATTTATCATTATAGCTAAAACATATATCTCTTTAGGTGAGTTGACATAAATATGGCACAACTTTCAAATTAATTATACAAAATGGGAAAACATTTTCAGTTCCATTTTCATGTCTCATAATTTCCTAGAAAATAATTAAACTGAGAGAAAGCTGTAGGCTGGCAGACTGTGTAGCTCCATCACTGAATAACTTGAAGAAAAGTCCTGGAATGTAGATGGCTTGATTATTCCATCATAAAATTTCACTTTTAAAAACTAAAAAAATAGAGAAAATGCATATTTATGTTTTTTAAAAAAGTCATCTTGACTATATCCTTGATGTTTCTCAATGTCCTTTGACAAATAGCTCCTATTTCAAAACTGTGTTTATGCGTGTGTATGAGTATATATGTGTATGTGAGTGTGAATGTATATGTAAGTATGAGAGAGAAGGAGAGGGAGAGGGGAAGAGAGACAGAGAGAGCATGTGTATATTGTTTACTATTTGAAGTAGCACTTGGGCAAATCCAATACACAGTGGATGGTTTCTAAATGGTCCTTGATAACAGTTTGTAAAATCTTACTTCAAGTTTTGTACATGAATACCCACATGTAAAACCTTTGTTCCTTTACCTTACTTCTACCTTAGCTGGGGAGGTTTCTTTATTAATTGCTATTCCTTTTTATTTGGGAATCTCATGTCATACACCCCAATCACACTCACCTCCCAGTCCTCCTATGTCCACATCCCCCCTCATGACTTCTCCCCTGACAAAAAAGAATAAATTAGTAAGGAGAGAGGGGAGAGAGAGAGAGAGAGAGAGAGAGAGAGAGAGAGAGAGAGAGAGAGAGAGAGAGAGAAGTCCATTTTGTGTTGCCCATATATTCACTGAGCATGGTCAAACTCCCAGTGGACAGCCCACCAAGAAAAGGTGAATCTGTCTCCACCTGTACCACCACCAGAAGCCATCAACTGTGGAGAACCTTGTGGCAGCCAGCAAGGGGCAGGGCCAGCTCTAGCAGGCCTACAGAAATCAGACATCAACATGGCTTCAGGAGGCAGCCCAGATCTTGGGCATCAGCATGGTCTTTGGTGGTTACATGGGCAACAGATATCAACCAGACCCTGACCATATCAAGACCACCAACCCACTCTTAGCCTGAAGTGACTACAATGATGACAGGCCTCAACATGTTCTCAGTGGGTACATATGCCACTCACATCTACATGCAAGGCAGCAAAGCCCAAGACAAGGCATCAGTCAATGGCACAGACTGCCTATCTGTCCACATGGCTTTCAGGCTTCATTGTGGCCTGGTGCAGCAGCATGCACCACAGACATCAGCATGGTCCTTTGAAGAGGTCCAACCCAGAAAGTGAACCTTGCCACATTTCAGGCCTCCACTGTTGCCCAGAGCCAGGGTGATCACATAGCTATGTTTAGTGGCTAACTCAGCTTCAGGCTGTTAGACATCATCACGCCAACCCTCCTGGACCATGAGAGCAAGTTGACCTCAACCCTCTCTTACCTATCACTCCCATCAGGTCTCCAGTTCCACCCCTTTCCACAGCACACACCTGCTCTGTTTTTCTATCCTTTCTACCTATTTGTTCACCGTAGTAGTGGCCTGTTGATTATTCATACTATTATTTTATTATATAATATATTATGTAACATTATATCACATATAATACATTATATTATATAATTAATTATATGCTGGGGGAGGTTATGTGCATGGGAGAGCAGAGGGCCCTAGATCTTGATTTACATTTATAACCATTTTATATAAATGATAGGGACTGAACTTAAGTCCTCTGCAAGGGTACGGCATGCCCTTAACCACTATCAATCCCTCCCAGCCCCTAAATTAATTGCTTATATAGCTGTCCTCTCAATTATAGCCATATATGCCCTTCTTATTTTTATTAACTGAATTTACTTAAAATTTCCATTTCAGTTTTTCTTATTCTGAGACTTTTGATATCAAGTCACCAATAGCATCATGTGGCTCAGCTGTTTCCTTTACTGATGGTATCAGATAAAGAAGTCTTCCATCATCACATAATTTCCACTGAATAAGATGGACTAGGGTGACTTCATCTTTATGTGCACTATTCATCCCTGACCCAGGGACATACTCTCTGATATTTGATATATCTCTACTATCAATTGTCAGTGTCCTACATTGCATTTACACTGTTTTTGTGTCCACTTGACACTTGGATACTATCCAGTGTTGTTTCTCTTTAGAATTTTCCCCCATAATCTCTATTCACCCATCTCTCACATATCATGAAACACTTTTCATGGCAGATTTTCTTGAGGTCCAGGAGGTGATAGCCACAGTACCGACAACAGCACAAGCTCCTTCCAGTCACATCCAAGACTTCTTTCATTTCTCTGGTACCCAAAACAAGGAACATCATCAATGTGTGAATTTGGAAAGTGCTACGGAGATTTAATTTATTTTCTTAATTATTTTATCTTTTAAATTATATCACTTCCCCCTTCCCTTTCCTTCCTCAAAACTCTCCCCTCTACCCCTCCTGTTCTGTCCAAATTCATTCATTAGTTGTTTTTACATGCAGTACTTATCTATATGTATATATGCAGGTATGTATATATGTGCATAATATTATATATTCCTAAATATAGTCTATATAATGTTTCTTAGCAAATGAGGCAGTGATTGTGCAGAGCAATTCTGTTTCCATTCCATTGATAATAACTTAATCTGAGAGGATCAAAGACCAGAAGTTTTAGAAAATGTAGTATTTATCTTAGTGAACTATGCTTACAGAGAGAGAAATTGAAATGGTAGCAGAAAAAAATTGTTTTAAGTTTTACTTAAGCTGTGCTGCCAGAGCACACTGATGCCCTGGGTGTTCAGTCCATTTATCTATAACACACTGAAAAACCAGCAAAAAAGTTATAACTCTAAACATTTGCCTATGACAGAATACCATCACGCTCTGTTCAGAAGTCCTTTTCAAGGATGTATAAATTCCCTGAAAGGAGGCTGATGAAAGCAATGTCTGCTGCTACCCACTATGTAATATGAGCAGCTGTTGACTCACTGCCTTTTATTATTATTATTATTATTATTATTATTATTATTATTATTATTTTCTTTATTTACATTTCAAATGCTATCCCAAACGTTTCCTATACCCTCCCCCTGCCCCTGCTCCCCTACCCACTCACTCCCACTACTTGGCCCTGGCCTTCCCCTGTGCTGTGCCATATAAAGTTTACAAGACCAAGGGGCCTCTCTTCCCAATGATGGCCGATTAGGACATCTTCTGCTACATATGCAGCTAAAGACACAAGCTCAGGGGGTACTGGTTAGTTCATATTGTTGTTCCACCTATAGGGTTGCAGACCCCTACAGCTCCTTGGGTACTTTATCTAGCTCCTCCATTAGGGGCCTTGTGTTCCATCCAATAGCTGACTGTGAGCATCCACTTCTGTGTTTGCCAGGCACTGGCATAGCCTCACAAGAGGCTGCTATATCAGGGTCCCTTCAGCAGAATCTTGCTGACATGTGCATTAGTATCTGGGTTTGGTGTCTGATAATGGGATGGATTCCCAGATGGGGTAGTCCATCCTTTCATGTTAGCTCTAAATTTTGTCTCTGTACCTATATCCTTTCATGGGTATTTTGTTCCATATTCTAAGGAGGAATGAAGTATCCACACAATGGTCATCCTTCTTGGTTTTCTTCTGTTTTGCATAATGTATCTTCGGTATTCTAAGTTTCTGGCTAATATCCACTTATCAGTGAGTGCATATCTAGTGAGTTCTTTTGTGATTGGGTTACCTCACTAAGGATGATATCCTCCAGATACATCCATTTGCCCAAGAATTTCATAAATTCATTGTTTTTAATAGCTGAGTAGTACTCCATTGTGTAAATGTACCACAGTTTCTGTATCCATTCCTCTATTGAGGGACATCTGGGTTCTTTCCAGCTTCTGGCTATTATAAATAAAGCTGCTATGAACATAGTGGAGCATGTGTCCTTATTACCAGTTGGAAGATCTTCTGGGTATATGCCCAGAAGAGGTATTGTTGCTTCCTCCGGTAGTACTATGTCCAATTTTCTGAGGAACTGCCAGACTGATTTCCAGAGTGGTTGTACAAGCTTGCAATCCCACCAGCAATGGAGGAGTGTTCCTCTTTCNCCACAACCTNNCCAGCATCTGCTGTCACCTGAATTTTTAATCTTAGCCATTCTGACTGGTGTGAGATGGAATCTCAGAGATGTTTTGATTTGCATTTCCCTGATGGCTAAGGATGTTGAACATTTTTTCAGGTGTTTCTCAGTTGAGAATTCTTTGTTTAGCTCTGTACCCCATTTTTTAATGTGGTTATTTGAATTTCTGGATTGACTCACTGTCTTACTGTTTGGTAAAATATGTACAAGGAACAAGGCAACCCCAAAAACATCATTCCTAAGAGATGATCAGAATACTGTGTGCATAGAATCATAGGTTCCAGAGTGTCGATGTTGGCCCACAAAGAGGATGAAAGATGTGATACATTTCATCACAGGTCTCTACTTGCGCACTCAGTATTTTTCAAGAATAACCCCAATTCCCTTTAAGGGGTTTTCTCCCCTTAAAAGACCTGAACAATCTGAGGATTTATTACTTTTTCCAAGTAAGAATCTGCAAAGAAATATGCATATTTATAGCAGATTTGCTAGGGGAAAAAAATCACCCAAAAGGACTGAATGCTTAATGATAGCATTTCGGGATTGAGATTCTGTTTAAAAGGACCCATTAAAATAGTTTGAGCCTTCCTAGGTCTTGCAAGCCACATGACACATTCTCTGTGCAGTCATCATACAGCCTGGCCTACCTGTGGTGATTTTGCTTTACTGGCAATATTTGAATTCTTGCACATACATAAGTGTGCAATTTTCCCAAACAAAAAGCTTTCCTATTATCCACACTCACACTGCCACTACTTTGCTAACAAAGTATTGTGTTTGACTAAATTATTATAATCTTTGAATTTTAGATCATGGCAATGACCCATAAGACTATAAAAATATCACCTGCTACCAACTTTGAGAAAACCAATCCTGGGCAATATTACTCATACACAAATACTTTAGTCTGCCCATTTGTTCAACAAGAGTGAGTTGTGACTAATATAAATGGATA
Source organism: Mus pahari (assembly GCF_900095145.1). Lineage (NCBI taxonomy): Eukaryota > Metazoa > Chordata > Mammalia > Rodentia > Muridae > Mus > Mus pahari. Next base: position 71,298,672 of record NC_034594.1, on the reverse strand, counting down.
TACATAAAGACAGAGATATAGAACAAAAGGTGATTGTTTCTAAATCCCAAGAAATGTACCCATGTTGGAAGGATGGTTAAAAACTTGCTGTGATGGTGCTAGAGAGCTTTTGGAATAAAGTCTTAACATGGAAAAAAGGTATTACTGTGTCTTAGTCAAGGTTTCTATTCCTGCACAAACATCATGACCAAGAAGCAAGTTGGGGAGGAAAGGGTTTATTCAGCTTATACTTCCATACTGCTATTTATCACCAAAGGAAGTCAGGACTGGAACTCAAGCAGGTCAGGAAGCAGGAGCTGATGCAGAGGCCATGAAGGGATGTTCTTTACTGGCTTGCTTCCCCTGGCTTGCTCAGCTTGCTTTCTTATAGAACCAAGACTACCAGCCCAGAGATGGCACCACCCACAAGGGGACCTCCCACTCTTCATCACTAATTGAGAAAATGCCTTACAGCTGGATCTCATGGAGGCATTTCCTCAACTGAAACTCCTTTCTCTGTGATAACTCCAGCCTGTGTCAAGTTGACACACAAAACCAGCCAGTACATACAGCTTTTTACTGTTGCATAAAACAGCAATTTATTGTGTAATCTCACATTTCAGACTTGATGTGAACTAGCCATAAAGGTTTTTGTAGTGTCTCTACTGAACTGACTTCTGAGATGGCACACCCACACCTGGCTAGTGGTACTGGCTCCATGCAGCACATCTGCTGAAGCTTCACTTCTATCCACTCATAGAAACCAGACTTTGGAAGTGGCCATTTTCCTCCAAGATCCAAGTCTGAAGGCAAGCACAGCATGACCTCCCCAGGTCCTGTCATAGAACAGTCACAGAACACACCTGTGTCACAGTCACAGAACACTCCTGGACACAAGAGGAGGGCCATGGCCTCTTATTGATAAAGAACTATTAATTTATGGACACATTTAATTGATCACTTATGGCTATATACTCAGTAAAGATTTCTTTTTAAAGCACTGATGATTAAGAACCTTTGTTTTTAATTGCAAGATAATTGAACTAAAAGTTATATTTCACAAGAAAGTAATTGACTTTAAATTACTGTAAATGAAGTTCATCGGGTTTCTAAGGAATTTTTTAAAAATCCCATTGTGACGATTACTTTGTAAGTTACAGGATTCTCTTCAACAGAAGCAAAACACTTGATAATTAAAGTGAGATCCTACGGCAGAAATAAATATAAAAAATACAAATGTAATGGTTGCATTCATAAGTCCCTAAGAAGAAAGAAAGAAAGAAAGAAAGAAAGAAAGAAAGAAAGAAAGAAAGAAAGAAAGAAAGAAAGAAGAAAGAAAGGAAACGAGGGAGGGGGAGGGAGGAAGGGAAAGAGGGAGAGGGAAGGAAGGAAGGAAGGAAGGAAGAAAGGAAGGAAGGAAGGAAGAAGTGAGTCAAATCTTTCATGAAAAAGCAATGAGGAGAAATTAACTGATACATAAGCCACCTCCTGTTCATAATTCAACACGAATCTTAGAGAGAACTAATTTCCCCAAAGATATTCCAATTAAACATAAAATATTTGCAAACAAAAAGGCAGAGACAGGCTGCATGCTGTTTTCCCTTTGTGGACCTCAAGAGCATCACATCAGTACCAAGTGTCATCCTCAATCATTCTCCAAATTAGCTGTTGGTGGCTGGATCTCATCCTGAAGTTTACAGATTCTAGACTGTCTTGCCAGCAAGCCTCCAGAGAGCAGCCTGTCTCTGCCTCCCCAGTTGTAGATTACAAGCCTCCCACCATTGTTCCAGCTTTTTCATATGAATTCAGGGATCAAATTCAGGTTCCTGTGGTAACCCATCTCTTCAGCCTTGCTTAAAGTGTGTTAAAAATTCAAAGTTAACTGGCATTGTAGAAGTTATCTGGCTGCTGTAGTTTCTTGATGTCAGTAACCACACACTTCCAATGAGCAAACTGCTCTCCAACACCTAAGAGAAGCAGGTGTGTGGAATCCCATGTTGCCTTGACAACAAAAACCTAATTTCCTTACAGAAGGATTGCCAGCTCTGTTATGAAAAATAAACTTCTCTTCCAGTCAAGGTTTTAAAACTGTTGCACACAGGAAGGAAAGTCTTGAACATCTCCCTCCGTGTAACTGATTATGTCCTTTGGAGTCATCCGTACCAAATGTGTCCAACAGCTAAAGCAAAAGCAAAAGCTACTTTGGTTTCTTTGAGTCTTCCCTGAAATTCAAATGCCAACAGAATGGAACTTGGAGATAATACTTCCTGCCTTCAGCCAGGGAAAAAAGTAGCTCTTTAAATGGTAACAATTCTGGGAGCTCAATAGCTTCCTCGGAATAAAATGCTTCAACAAAGTAACCATAGGAATAAACTTTATCTCAAAGGTTTAGTGTTTTCAGTAAACATACTCTTCAAGAGTACATGATAACAGCTTCTTTGGGCTTTAGGATAGTAATGTTTCATTTACAGGCCATTTTAGAAACAGAACTAAAACTAAAGACCATGTGGTCCAAGTTCTTCATATGACAGATTAAGATGTGATTCTGATGTCGAGAGCTCAAATGAAGCCACAGGTCAGCTAAGATTATCCTGTATGATTTCACTGTTCCAGATTATGACACTGTTGATTCTACTTTTGACACCATGCAGTATTTTCTGTCTAAAATAATCCATGTGCCCCTACTTGAGAAATTACTTCAGAATGTTTCCACGATCAGTATCCTAAATACTAGGGTTTTTTTTTTTTTCTAATCTTTTGCCTAGATAATGCTGCAGCGTGGAACAGTTACATCTAAAGTATTCTTTCTAGCTATAAAAAGCTTAATAGAATAAATTGCTCTCTTGACTGCTTCAAAATCTCCCTTGACCTTTTACTGTTCTTTGAAAAAACTGATGCTTTATAACTTTATTATTTTATCAAAAAGAAATAGTCTTACCTAAGGAAAAGTATTCATGCTTTTTATAATTAATATTAAATATAAAGCAATTTTAAGTGGTAACTTTATTATGTCAGATGCATATATTACCTGAACTGCCTTACATTAAAGTCTTGCTTTAATGAATACACAGGGACTATTTTTTATTCCTGAAATAGATCAAATCTATTATGTATTTATAAATAGCAATTACATTATACTATGTATCTAAAGTATTTCTAAGCAAGGTAAAAACAATTAATTTACCTAATTAGGTGAATATGCCGCTAAAATTTCACTTGTAACTAATTCATAGCAAACTTTTCAACTCAAAACATAAAGATGAATTTTTCTTAGGCCCTTATTTAAATGTAAATTTATAATTCATGAAATTATAAAATATTCATATATTAACAGTGAGAACATTTAAATAAAGAAAAATAAGTCTATAGAAAGGAGGTTATCTCGATCTTATCTAAGATACAAAAGGTTAGAAACCCAGCATACCTTATGCAGGCAGGCATGGTGGCTCACATCTACAATCCCAGCTCCCAAAGGCTGAAGTTGGAGGACCTAGGCTGTGGACTAAAACCCTTTCTCATAAAAGTGTGCAAAGGAAGAGGCTTGGGATGTAGCTAAATTGGTAGACTACCTGTCTAGCATGCACAAAGCCCTGGTCTCAATCCCTACCACTGAGTAAACTGGGCATGGAACCACATGCCTATAATCTCAATAACAAGCAGGTAAAGGAAGAAGAATGAGAACTTCAAATTCATCTTCAGCTACTATAGCAAGTTTACATCCAACCTGAGACAAATAAAGCCCAACAAAATGGGTTCAATAGATTGCAGATAGATCATAGATAAATAGATAGATAACAGTTAGATTGATTGATTGATTGATAGATAATAGATTGATTGATTGACTGATAACATAAGCAAGAATTTCTTATCTATTAGCTTTTTCCCAACTCCACTTTTGAAGCTCCAAGATCCAGCACTGAAAGCTGTCAATTTAGAAGCAGGTCCACCATGATTCTGCTCCAGATAATTTCTCCTACTCTTGTTTGTTTTTGTTTTGCTTTTTTCAAAATGATGTTTATCTGTGTAGCACTGATTGTCCTGGAACTCACTCTGTAGACCAGGCTGACCTCAAATTCAGTAATCTTCCTGCCTCTGCCTCCCAAGTGTTTGGATTGAAAGATAGGAAAGCAAACCACACAGCAAGGCAAGCAGAGCGTGGATAACGATGAGGTACCCATCTTTCACTGCCACCAGCAATTTTCTGACTTTATCACAATTTATCTACTTTGTACTATAACTCAAGGTTCATCTATCATAAGGCTGGTCAGATCCTTCTTTAAACTCACTCCAGAATACAGAGAGAGAGAGAGAGAGATTATTCACTCTTACTGTGATTATTTGGTTTAAAAAAGGATAAATTCAGCTGGGTGTGGTGGTGCACGCCTTTAATCCCAGCACTTGGGAGGCAGAGGCAGGTGGATTTCTGAGTTTGAGGCCAGCCTGGTCTACAAAGTGAGTTCCAGGACAGCCAAAGCTATACAGAGAAACCCTGTCTC
>NC_034594.1:71287281-71294098 GCF_900095145.1 Mus pahari | reverse complement strand
AAAAACCAAAAAAAAAAAAAAAAAAAAAAAAAAAGGATAAATTCTGAATAAAAACAGAACCAATGGGCTCTGCTAAGGCTCAGAGCACCCTAACCTTAACGCACCTCATCTGCAGTGCAGAACTGTACTTTAATGTTTCTTTGGATTCGATCCTATTTACATTCTGATAAAGTAAAGATGGCTTGGAAAGAAATTATTATTCCCACTTTGGTTATAAAATGGAGATAATAAATACTCATAAGGAGGTAATGTAATAATTTAGCTATCCAGAGAAATTTTGCAAATTGTGTAGTTGCCTCTTCATATATGCCTATATGCTGAAATATTGAGTGGATAACAAGAATATGAGACAAAATTTAAAAAATTACAAAGTCTGGCTTAGTGAATAATCTAAAATATTTGCCTCTATCTCATTGTAAAATGTAAGACAACCACAAACAACTGTAAGTCTTTGCCTGTGTAGTCTATTTTGCTTGGTCTCATTTCCAAATACTGTTTCTTGGTAACTTAGTATAAGAAGGACCATCAGTCAGGTATTAATGTAGATAATAGAAATGCAAAATTAATTTTAAAATTCAACTCTCTTTACCCTAGTCAGACAGTGGCCTTGTCTCACTACCAACAATCACATTCTCTTTTAAATGCTAAGGTCTTTCCCTGCTGTGGAACTCTGGGGTGAGTCTTCCTCATTGCCCAGGGAAGGCTCTCAGGGAAGAAATCTCTGGGTTTCCTTCTCTGGTTCCTTCACTTCCTCCCAGGATGCAGCTGGAGCTCCTTTGGCATTTTGCTCCAGAGCTAGGTTGGTCACAGTTAAAGCATTTCAAGACTGAGCTTGAGAGCTAATGAGGTAGAAACGAGAGAGCGTGTAACACATCACCTAAGAACTAAGTGGGAGCAAATGAGTGGGGGAAAAGCCCTTCAAGAAACTGAAAACAAATGGCTCTACTCTGTGAACACATTGCTATTATTTAAAGACACCTGCTGAAGTTCAAAGATAGAAAAATACAAACAATAATATTGACTCCCTCAGCCTTAACAAGCCACATAAAGCCACCAAAACAGAGAACACTAGCCAAAGATCTGGCCACCCTCACAAGGTAAAGTGTAAATTTATATATTCGTTTATTACATGGAGAGAAGCTAGGGATATATAATTGTAAAAGAACACATCAGAATGTCTGACTTCTGTCAAGCATTAATGTAAGGGCTTTGTAATATACTGACTTGTTTTTATGTCAACTTCACATGAGCTAGAGGCTCTAGAGGAATTTTAATCCAGCAACATGGCTGCTCTGGCAAGACCTCCTAGGTCTGTGTGATCTGGCTGGAATGCAGACATACCACACACCTTTAATGCCTCCATCTAGAGTACAGGCATGCCTTTAGTCCAAACCTTTAATCCCAAACTAAGGGACAGACAAAGTTACAAATCAGGGGAAGATTTGACAAATTAAATCAAAGATAGGACACTCCCAACAAACAGGAAAGAAGGGTGATTTAAAAGCGGCACAGGGGTAGTTCAATCAGATCAGTTCACGGAGTCAGGTCAGTGCAGTTCAGATGGTGAAGTGCAGCTGAGTGACGATGAGTTCATGCAGTTCCATTCCGTTCCATTCAGTTCTGAAAGTCAGTGACAATGCAGTTCAGTTCATGGAATTCAGAGCCAATTTTTTCAAGCAGAGCAATTCAGTCAGAAGCTGAGAGAAACCAACTTGAATCAGTCATCTTAGAGAAAAGTTTGAGCCAGAACAGCTGGGTTGAACCAGTCAGCCATAGTTCAGAAAGAACTAGAAAGGGTGCGCTTATTCAGCAGTAAGCCTCCTCAATGACAATTACATCTGTCTAATAAAAAGTCACTTTTACAAGAGGCATCTGAGAAGAGGGAACCTCAACTGAGAAAATGCCTCCATAAGATCCAGCTGTAAGGCATTTTCATAATTAGTGTTTGATATGGAAGGGCCCAGCCCATTGTGAGAGGTGCTACTCCAGGGCCAGTGGTCCTGGATGGAATAAGAAATCAGGCTGAACAGCTTTTTGGGGGGGGGGGGTCATGCAAGTAAGCAGCACTCCTCCCTGACTTCTACATCAGTCCCTGGCTACAGGTTTTTACCCTGTTTGACTTCCTCAGTCATAGAGTGCAAAAAATATTTTTTTTAAAACCTGTAAGTTTTCTTCCCAAAGTTCCTTTTTTTGTTTGTTTGTTTGTTGGTTGGTTGGTTGTTTTTTTTTAGGATTTATTTATTTATATGTATATGAATACACTGTTGCTGTCTTCAGATATACCAGAAGAGGGCATCAGATCCTATTACAGATGGTTGTGAGCTACCATGTAGTTGCTGGGAATTGAACTCAGGACCTCTAGGAAGAGCAGTCAGTGCTCTTAACCTCTGATCCATCTCTCCAGTCCCTTGGTCATAGTTTTATCACAGCAATAGAAGCTCTGACTCACCCAATACTCTAAGGTCTAACTTTTGTACATGTGTTTATGACTCTACCTAACTCCTTGCAATGTTATTTAATTTTTTTACCCTAAGTATTTTTACTTGGGCAACACACTAAAAAGAGCTTAGGGATGATTATTCCTAAAGTATCCATAGAAGCACTGGCTACAGCATAATGCTCTTACAGAGGAACCACCTTGGAACGAAGCAGGCTGCTGACTACCATCTGTAATTCTAGTTCCAGAGGGTCCTATGTCCTCTTCTGCTCTCCTGAGGCTCCTGCCTACGTATGGTGCACATAAACCCATGCAAGCAAACACACATACAAATAAATAAATAATAAATATTTTTGAAGCTTTAAAAGAATTATCTCCAATTATCAACACAGGCAGAAAAGATAAAGAGCAGAAAGTATTAGGGAAAGAAAGGAAAATACAAATAAACAATCTCAAGAGTTAACACAGACAAGAGGACATTTATCCAGAAATGCCATCCTGTTTCATTTACCCCAAGACTGCACATATTCACTCTTGAAAATCCACCTTGTCATGCATTGCTTCTTGGCTCAGAGGTAATCCTAACCAGCATGTGTGTCCATATGCAGTCATTTATTTACACCCCTCCACTCTTCTTGGCACACTCCCTTGAAGAGCAACCACATCCTGGGTGTTATGCAGATCAGGAAAGTGGAATCCAGAGAGACTCCACCATTGTCTGAGAACTTGAATTTATTTTTCTGGCCAAGGTGAGCTTTAGAACTCTTTGCACATGGTGTCAAATAGCCCTAATGCAATACCAGGAAACAAGTAATGCCCAGGTTTCTCTGGTGCTCGTCTCTCTGAGTACTTCCTTTTAAGAAAATGTACAATAATAGCCTGATTGTGGTGGTTTTCACCTGTAACCCCAGCACTCAAGACACAGAGGAAGGACAACAAAGACTTGGCAGCCAACCCGGGCTGTATAGTGAGACACTATCTTGAAAAGTCAAAAGGAAGGAAAAGAGAGAAAAGGAGAGAAGGAAGGAGGGAAGACTACGATGATAAGTGTAAAAATAAATATATATAATGTACACATATGCATGTATATGTAACTAAGGATGAGGATAGTGAATTCAAAGGCAATACGTCACCAGTCCATAGCTTCTAGTTTGTTATATTATATTTATGATGTTTTTCCCTCTTCATTTTATTACAAAGATACACTTTTCAAGTTTTCAGGATTTGTTTAAAGAAAATCCTATACGAATCTCTTTGGGGGTTTTGTTTTGTTTTGTTTTCTCCCAGCAGAGCAGCTATTCCAACTGAGAATTAAAAAAACCTACAAAAAAAAAAACCTACAAAGACCCCAAAAACCTACAAAGGTCACAAATAAGAGCAGTACATGTCCTTGAGGCTCTGTTTTCTTCTCATCAGCCTTCACCTTCACCTGCCAACTTTTCTGGAAAAAAATATATATATACATATATATACATATACATATATACCAATTTAAGCCTATACCTTGCACGGTTGTTCCCTCTGTTTTTTGCACCTGTGTGTTTTTTAGGACATCAAACACTGTCCTCTATACTAATTGCACTTTTAATTTCAACCATTTCCCATTAATAATTTAAAACTGCATGCTTTGATTTGAAGTCTGAGGTAAGGAAATTGGGGTGCCAGAAGTCAGTTTGCTACACATTTGGCAGAGATGTTTTTCCCCTATGGGCTATGGAGCTGAGGACCTCTGCTGGCAAGCTTGCAGCTATACATGATTGCTTTTATTATTATTTTATGTTGCTGGAAGAGACGAGGTTACCAATTTAATCTGAACTAATCCTTTTTACTTAGAATCCTTTAATTGGCTTCCTAGAGCTGTATTGATCCTGCCACATTTTCAACAATTTGAGCTTTACATTCCACAACAATTGTTTTGCTTGCATGAAAGAAATTCTATTAGGCAAAAATTCATTTTAATACTACTAATCTTTTTAAAAAATAAAATGCCTATATTTTTCCTAAACATATATACATGCCTGTATATTTGCATATGGAAATGTGTGGATACGTTCAGATAAATAAAAGATACAGATAACTCCTCAAAACATGGGGCATGGAGCTTAACAAAACATGGAATGAAATGTTATGAGCATAATCAAAGTGAGATATTCCTCACTTTTCTGAAATCTAGGGTCATTTCTATGTGATCTATTCCCACCTAGTATTGGGAGACAAAATCTTGCTAAATGCCTATGACAAGCATGTAAAACTTGGAGGCTTTATACAGCTATCATGTCAATTAACATGTTTAAGCTTGGGAATGCAATCACACTGCTTATCCCATCTCACAACTCTTTTATTACTCCTCTGTGCACTGGCCCCAATATATAAATTTAAAGTTGATTGCCGCTGAGACAGACCTTAGAAATCATGATATCTAACCCCAATCCTGCATCACTAGACTTCAAACCACCAGAAGAACTGTAAGAAAACAATAGCTACAAAGTATCTGTCTGACTCACTCTGCATCATTTGAAAGCCTTGCTTTAGCTTCCCCGAGAAATGATAAAATAAAATTAAAGACACCCTGCATGGTGACTCGGGGATTTAATCCCACCATTGGGGAAACAGAGGCAGGTGGATTTCCGAATTCGAGGCAGCCTGGTCTACAGTTAGCAGTCCCTCACCGTATGTCTGATTAAACTCTGCCTCGAAGACACTGGCCCCAACTTAGTGTCACTTTCCTAACCTTCAAAATGACTGGTATGCATGGCCATCAGTTACTGATTGTGACCTAACTTACCCAAGTTCAGTAACTTAAACCTTTATTTCATAGTTTGAATGGTTCAGGAATGAGGGGTGGTTTAATTCAGTGGTTCCAGCTCAGTTGCCAAACAACGCTACAGGCAATGTCAGATGAGACTGCAGTTTCTTGAGGCTCAACTGGGTCTGGCAGATTGGCTTCCAAGCCTAACCCCGGAGCTGTGACAGGGAACTTATGCTCCGCCCTAAGTCTCTGAAGGAGTACACACAACATGGCTTTCCCCAAGACAAGTGAGGTGGGGAAGAGAAAGCTACACAGTGGAAGAAAATTCACCAGCTACTCTCCAGAGGAGGATTAGCACCCAGAAAGTTCTATGCTAAGAACTCAGATTAAATATCAAAAACACCATGTGATCAGTAAATGAGCAAATGTGTTAAGAAAACAGTTCAAAAACAACCTACCATTGGCCAATAAATATATTTAGAAGTTTAAACTTCAGGAAAATGTCGATCAGAACTGTGTTAAGATTTTACCATGGCCCATTCATAACCACAACATTAATGAAGATATGAGTAAGGGGTAATTCTTGTGCACTGTTAGTAAAACTATAAACTAGTGCAGCTAGTATGGAAATCAGTAAGGAGGTTCCTAAAATTACTAAAAATAAACTACCACATGTTCCAGCGATACCATTCCTCAGTATGTACCCAAGGGACTTGTAAGTCAACACACCACAAGATACTTGCATCTATTAACAGATGAATAATAAAGGAAATGTAGCATATATACATACACACACACATACACACACACACACACACACACACACACACACACACACACGTGTTTATACAGCCACAAAGAAGGACAAAATTCAAAATTTCAGGGAAACTGATGGAACTGAAAATTATCATACTAAGCAAATAAGCAGGACTCAGAAAAACAAAATCTCAAAATCCTTTTGTCTTAGTCAGGGTTTCTATTCCTGAACAAAACATCATGACCAAGAAGCAAGTTGGGAAGGAAGGGGCTTTTTCAGCTTACACTTCCCACATTGCTGTTCATCACTAAGGAAGTCAGGACTGGAACTCAAACAGGTCAGGAAGCAGGAGCTGATGCAGAGGCCATAGGGGGATGTTACTTACTGGCTTGCTTCCCCTGGCTTGCTCAGCTTGCTCTCTTATAGAACCCAAGACTACCACTTCAGTTGGCACTTCCCCAACTGAAGCTCCTTTCTCTATGATAACTCCAGCTTGTGTCAAGTTGACACACAAAACCAGCCAGTACACCTTTCATATGTGGAATCAAGATTTTACAGCCAGACAGGAAAGGACAATGGGTATTGCTTTGGAAGTGAGTGAGATCTGAGACAGGAACAAGAGGGTCTCTGAAAGAGAATATAATCACGGTACATGTATGAAGACATCACAAGGAAACCGAATCATATTCGAATAGTATGACCACTTAGAAAGAGAGGTACACCAGACACTAATGCACATGCCAGCAAGATTCTGCTGAAGGGACCCTGATATAGCAGCCACTTGTGAGGCTATGCCAGTGCCTGGCAAACACAGAAGTGGATGCTCACAGTCAGCTATTGGATGGAACACAGGGCCCCCAATGGAGGAGCTAGA
>NC_034594.1:71279513-71287030 GCF_900095145.1 Mus pahari | reverse complement strand
GGGAGTGGGTGGGTAGGGGAGCAGGGGCGGGGGGGGGGGGGCGGGTATAGGGATCTTTTGGGATAGCATTTGAAATGTAAATAAAAATAATAATAATAAATAAATAAAAAGAAAGAGAGGTACACAACTATGATGACTGCTTTTATCATTTTTATTATCTTCCTAATTTATCATTGCTAGTGGTGATTAATTTACTTGCCTCTGACACTTGACACAAAAGAAGAAACAACAGTGTTCTCACACAAACAATCATTGTACTTTTCTGGCTTTCCTTTGGTTTTGGTTTTGGTTTGGGATTTGGTGATGGTATAAACCAAACCCACGGATTTGCACATATTAGTCAAATGCTTCACCACTGAGCTGCACCTCTGATAGGTGTCGTCCCATAAAGACAAACCTCACAGTCCCTGGACGCCATGATGAGCTTCTATTGACTCTGCCTAGCTTTCAGGTGCAATATTTCCTCTTTCTTTTCTTTGTCTCTTTCTCTTGGGTGCTGTCCTGAACCTAAGTTTGCATTTTCAAGAGCTCTGGGTTTCCTTGCTTTGTCTTCCTGCCATGTGGCTTCCTGCTGCCATATGGCCGGCCTCCATGCAGGCTTAACACAAACAATATGACTTTCTCTGCTTCTTTGTTCCATTCTTGGCCAGGCAGCTACCAAGATACAGCTCGCCTGTCCTGAAGATTTTCTTTTAAACTCTAAAAAAATTGTTCTCCGGTTTCAAGAAAACAAAATCTCTACAGCTAGAGTCGCTGGCTTATGAGATATATATACTGCAAATGCTGTATACAAAGTGGCAAATTCTGGAAACTATAAATCCCACAGCGTACCAAACTCGGTGATACTTTCTGAATATGTTTTAATTGAAAGAGAATATTACTTACCCTCCATCTTTCCTCCCTCCAGCCCCTCTCAGCTATGCTTTGAACTCCCTTGTGCCCCAAATCTTGAGCTGATAGCTTCAAATTCTTGGATCATTGTTACATACATATAAGTCTATATTATGTACATGCACAGATATATATATATATATAAATAAAACCTGCAGAATTCATTTTGGTTCTTTGTGTGTACATGACTTCAAGGCTGACCACTCTGCACTAGACATCCAACGATGGCTCATTGCTGGGAGAAGCTAGTTCTCCTTCTCCCAGCAATCATTAGTTGCCTGTATAGTTCTTTGAACAGGTGTAGGACCATTTGAAATGTTGACCCTTCTATGCTAACATGTCCATTGATATTGCCATTGTTCCTGTCTTGTATATACAGCCAGGACAGGAAATTTCAGAGTTCCTGGTATTCTAACTCTTCCTGTGTCCCCCTCCCCGACCTTCCATGATATTTTCTGAGCCATAGATGCAGGCGCAGTAAAGCGGATTTATCCATTGGAACTGTACTCTCGCAATCTGTTGATCCCTTTACGGTGTCCAGTTGTAGATTTCTATGATGACCTCTATTTGCTGTAAAGACAGACTTCTTTGGTTAGGGATAGTATGTTCACTTATCTGTGGGCATAAGAATAAAATTAAGAATGTAGTAAGAAATTATGCTGGTCTTATTAGGTGGAGGCAATAAATTATTTTCTAAGGCCCATGACCTTATTAGCCCTAGAAAGCTGGCTAGGTTTCCAGTGACAGATATGATTTCTTTCTGGTTGAGTGGGCCTTAGTCCAATTGGGCAGTCACCAAGATGTGAACACCACTGATTGATTATACTTTTATGCACAGGATTTTCTGGAACCATGGAAGCTAGATTGCATGATATGGCAACCCGCCTGCAAGATATGCTGATGCAATAGTAGCACAAAGGTTGTAGAAGTAACCAACCACTCTCTGGTTGGATTTAAAGCCAATGAGATGGAACCCATGCTGACACTGCTTGGCCAAGGACCTGAAACTGGATAGGCTGTAAGCTTAGAGGAAAACAAAACGCTGTGGTTCTGCTCATGGAACATAGCAATAAAATGACTCCTAACAACATTTTGCTGTTGCATGTAGCTTTTGCTACCTGGCCTAAGCTCCAGGAAGGGACTGCACTACCAGCCCCCGCTCAGAGAATGTTGGATCTGCAGATGAAAAACACAGACACACACAGTTGTTCAATTTCAACTTGCCTCGTTGCCACAATTGCTGGGTGCCCTTACCCCTGCCCCCCAAGTATAATTGCCAATGGCCACCCCAACCAAAACCTCACATGGCTGGTTGGCATTAACTCCTGCTGCCATTCTTCCTTCTCCTCCCCCTCTTCTCCTGCATCTGCTAGCTTGCATAAGGGGACCACAAGTCCTGCCTATTCCTCCCAGTTCATTGTCCACTAGCATCTTTATTGATGGATCAAGAACCAGTTGGGGAACAGGACCTCAGCATCAGCACCACCCCTACATTTCACTATACCCATAGATCAGTGCTTCATTCGGCCATCGCCAGAGAACCTTCCTCTTGCAGTAGATGAGAACTAATGCAGAGATCCACAATGGGACAATGTGCAGAGTGAGAGGCCTTGGAACACTCCATCCTTAAATGGAATGTCTAACAAACAAACAAACAAACAAGGAACTCATGTCTCAAGGAACTATGTGGAAAATTAGGAAAAAAAAAATTGTAAGAACCAGAGGATATGGACGGCACACCAAGGAAGCAATGTCTTCCAGGCACAACAGGACTAATGCAAATATGAACACAGAGACTGTGACAGCACACATAGAGCTTGCACAGGTCCAAGTCAGACAGGGTCCCAGTGCTGAGGAGGGGAAGTGGGCAGAATTCCCACTCCCAACCAAGAAGCTATTTCCCTCCAATTGACATCCACTTACAAAGGAAGAAATAGTTTTCTCCAATGCAGTCTCATTGGGTACACAAGCTACACTTAAGGGTAGGCCTCATCCCTAGCAGAAGATGGTCAACACAAAATGAACTCAGTGGTATTCTTGTAGATGTTTTATCTCATATGGCTTTGTTTTAAGTGTATTTTGTCTCACAGCTGTAATTTGGACTTTTGCTTGTATTTATGGTTTCCAATTCTGTGTTTTTATGGGTTGTTTATTTGGGTATGCATGTGTGCTTTCTTGTCCCTTGTCTTCTAAATAGAAAGAACAAGAAGAGGGTGGGTGAGAAGGGGAAATCAGAGGAGGGAAAACTGTAATCAGAATATATTGTATGAAAAATGTTGTTATATAAATGTGTGTGCATGCACACACACACACACACACACACACACACACACACACACACACACTTGCCCAGGAAACATCCACTGGAGTTTGGAGATCACAGCTGCCTGATATCAGACTCCAAAGACAAGCCTACTTACCAAGTGCAGCTGGTCAAGCTTTCTAAAAAGCAAGTCAAGAGTTTGTTCTAGAGCTGGAGAGATGACTCAGTGGTTTAGAGCACTGACTGCTCTTCCAAAGGTCCTGAGTTCAATTCCCTACAACCACATGGTAGCTTACAACCATCTGTAATGAGATCTGATACCCTCTTCTGGTACTCTATAGTGTACAGCTATAGTGTACTCATATACATAAAAGATAAATAAATATTTTTTAAAGAGTTTGTTCCATAAAACCTAATGTGGTCTAAACACAGAGGGCAAGTGTCTTGGTAGCTGTCTGTAGTGGTTTGAATATGCTTATCCCAGGGATGTGTAACCATGTTGGAGGAAGTATGCCACTGTGGGGGTGGACTTGGAGATCCCTCTTTTAGCTGCCTGGAAGCCAGTCTTCTCCTGGCTGCCTTACAATCAAGATGCAGAACCCTCAGCTCCTCCTGCACCATGCCTGCCTGGATGCTTCCAGGCTCCCACCTTCATGATAACGGACTGAACTTCTGAACCTGTAAGGCAGCCCCAGTTAAATGTTGTCCTTTATAAGAGTTGCCTTGGTCATGGTGTCTGTTCATAGCAATAGAAACAGTAACTAAAACACTGCCCCACCCAAGGAGATTGCTGTCAGGGAGACAGTCTAGCCAGGTGCGACTCCTGCAGAGGAGCTTCAATTTTTGGTAAAGGGCATTAAAACGCATATAAGGTCTGTTTTCAACACAAAGTGAATATAAACTTTGAATTTTAAAATATAAAAATAATCATATTTAAATGAATGTTTACAGTATATTTTACTATTCAAAAATTTTGTCTTGTTTGAATTTAGCATGCACTTCTTCATGAAAAGAAATGGAATATTGGATATTAGAAAGTTCTAAGGGGCTGTAGAAATGGTTCAATGGTTGAGATCATGTGTTGCTCTTCCAAAGGATGCTTGTTCAAATCCAAGCACACACATCAGACAACTTACAACTGCTTATGACTCCAAATTCATGGAATTTGATGCCCTCTTCTACCCTGACGACATGAGCAGACCCAGACATATACAAATAAATAAAATAAATATTTTTAGCTCATAACAAGAAAGCATCACAGGGAGGGAGAGGGAGGGAAGGACCTGGGTGGGAGACGGGACAGGGAGGGGAAGGAAGAACATGATCACGTATTGTGAGGAGAACAGGACTGAAGCCCTGAGGGCCAGCAGAAGGAATGTAAACAGGCAACCTCAGGAGGTAGGAGGTGGGGGTACTGGAAGACTTGGGAGGTGAGAGACTCTCAGGACTCAAAAAGGAGAAACCTTGGATGGAGTTCTCTACAGCGGGGAAGGGGAACTTGTAGAGCTCACCTCCAGTGGAAAGACAGGGCATCAAGTGGAAGGACGGGGTTGCCATCCCACAGTCAAAAGCTCTGACCCAGAATTGTTCTTGTCTGAAGGAACTGCAGGGACAAAAATGGAGATGAGCATGAGCTAAAATATGTTTTCTCTACCTGCGACCAATGATGCTACTGAGGGACACTGCTTCTCTAGTAAACAGCAATGCATCTAACACCGAGGTGTAAATGTCACAATTTTTAAAATGGGAGGCCCATAAGGGAAATGAATGAGCTGAGGCAGGAGGATCATGAGTTCAAGCCCTGTCTGGGCTGAACAGGAAAATCCAGTATAGTTTTTTCATGTAAATATATCTGATGTATACAAAATCCTACAATAAATAAATTAGAAATATATGATACCATTTGAAATAGAATCAAATATATGGATAAAAAACACCCTGAAATAATATAAGCAACTTGCATATACATGGAGAGAAAGAGAGACTATCTAATATAATGGAAAAGCAAAGATCTTTGTGTGTGATTCATTTTTCCTTTAACTAATTTTATTCACAATATGTAAAATAGGTGGCAATGTGGCTGTATAGCCAACTTGTTAAAATTTGCTCTCTGAGCAAATTCTGAAGGAGTTGTCACTATCTAAATAATGAGCAGTTGTACATGCGACTTCAGCATAAAGTAACTTACCATTGGCTTTAATGTCTGGAGAAATATATCATTTCAAGTGCTTTCAGTCAGATGTGACATATTTTGTATGTCGATACACGTGTTTTCAATATGCAGAGTCTTGATATGGCAAACTGTTTTTCCTCTGATTAAAATGAATTATCACAGTGTAACAGCCAGTCTCCCAATTGTCAGTTTCATACTCATCTGAGCATTGCGGTTTTTAAAAGCAATGTTCAGTGACTATAAGCACATTTCCATATTTGCAAGGCAGCTTCCTCCTGATCTACCAGACATAGCTTCCCGCCCGCACACCATGCAGCTCTATGGCCTTTGTCCCTCTCCCTGCCCACATCTGCTCACAGCAGCTTCCTCGGGAGAACATCCACAGGGCGTTCTCAGTTCCTACCAGGCAAGAGAACATGATAGTACTGGCCTTCCAACTGTCTCATCTCAACACACAGGCAGATGAATAAAGCTATCCATCCCCAAGCTGTAGGGAAAGCTTTGGATTAGTGGCATGGCCTGCTGCATAAATTACAATCGTCCATTAGACTTCATTGTTGAAAACAGAGGGGGGAAGATCCCAATATTTCTTCATTATTTGAATTGTGGATTCAGCTGAATAAATCTAAAGATTAACTACTTGTTGGGAACTAAAAATGGGGGGCCCTGGGGAAGAGGGGGAAGGGAAAAGACCCACGCCCCACCAGAGTTTCCCTATTCTCTGGTCAGTCAGGCATGGGAGGGCTGCTACCTACCCTTTCCACTCATCCCTGGGTGGTCATGCCTCTATCCCACTCTTCAGGGGGTGGTCAAGGGGCAGCCCTGTCTGGGGATCCCGGAGCTACCTTGCTAAAGCCCCAGGGTTATAGGAGAGAGGGATAAGGGAAGAGGTTCCCAACACTGACCAGAGTGCGCACAGCCTTGATGGGCAGAGACTCTCTATGGTTTAAGAGCTTTATTATAGATAGGCAGGGGGGAAGAGAGAAGGGAGGGGGAAAGCTAGAAAGAAAGAGAGAGTAAGGGAGAGGATTGAGGAGAGAAGACAAAGGGAGAGGAGAGGGGGGGAGAGAGGGGTGAGAAGGAGACAAGTAAGAGAGAAAGAAGTAAGAGAGTAAGAGAGCAAGCAGGGGCTGAACAGCCCCTTTTATGGTCTTCACTGCTGCTAGGTAACTGGGGAGGAGTTTAGCCTGAAGGTCAGAAGCTTGGGCGATTGCCTACGTGACTACTGACCATGCTTCTCTTGTGGGGGCTGTGGGGGGCAGTAACTTAGGCAGGGGCCAGAGTTCCCGGAGCATGGGAACGCCTACTATGTCATGAAGGTGAATTATCACCACCTGGCTTCAGTCCTCAGCTCAACTGGAGACCAGCCTGCAATTCCCCACAACTCCTGAGCCATCCATTACATTCAGTTCATTCACTTGTAGCCAAGGAAGTTCTTGTTTTGCTGTTTTGTTATTTGCTTGTTAGTTTGTTTTTATAAACTTTCTGATAAAAAGTTCTGCAAATAAAAAAACAAAATCACACAGCAAAATTCACCAGACCCAAAGTCTTCGTATCTCAGTGAACAGTTTGAATACTAGTTATCAAGCTATGGATTTTCATATTAAATTTCGTACTTTCACTATAGAATAAATGTTTTTCATGCATTTACTCCATCAAAAACAAAATTCTGGATAAGTTGCTGCTATCTAAATAATGAATAATTTGTTAATGTGATTTCAAAAAAGTTCTTGTTAAGTGTGCCTAGAACCTGAAAATATTTTTCCATTTGGACATTGTATTAGTCAGAATAACCAACTAAATTCTGTCATTGGACAATATTAGTTCATCTGCTTTCCTCTATGCCATGTGTATAACATCTGAGAAGCTGGCTGCCAAAATTCTTACCATCTGAGACAGAGAGAAAGCACCCTGGGTCCTCACCATTTTGAACTAAATGTGGCACACATCACTAATGCTCACAGTCATTGTCCAGTTCCATCCCTAAGCATAAAATTAATCTCAGAAACATCTTGGAAAATTCAGGGTGATGTCTCCATCTTTATTGGGCAGTAGCTACTTGCATCAGACAGAAGTCTCCAGAAGAAAAGAACCCAAAGCACAAAAACTTATGAAAACAAGAGTAAAAGAGACAGAGAGAGAAGGAAGACAAAGAGGGAGGGAGAGGGAGGGAGGGAGGGAGGGAGGGAG
>NC_034594.1:71264208-71278095 GCF_900095145.1 Mus pahari | reverse complement strand
TATAAATAAGGCTGCTATGAACATAGTGGAGCGTGTGTCCTTATTACCAGTTGGAAGATCTTCTGGGTATATGCCCAGAAGAGGTATTGTTGGGTCCTCTGGTAGTACTATGTTCAATTTTCTGAGGAACCGCCAGACTGATTTCCAGAGTGGTTGTACAAGCTTGCAATCCCACCAGCAATGGAGGGGTGTTAAAACTAATTCTTAATCATAAGGCCTTGATTGATTGTATAGGATCTAACTATATTACTTAAAGTTTATTGATTGCCACGTATTTATTGAAACCTTGTATAGTAATACCTAGTTTGGTGTTTGATGGCCATGCGCTATAACCAAGCAAATATGACACATGATTCCACCACGTTATATCTCCACAGATCTGATATAATTCTTTCATTTTTTTACAATATAGCCATTAATACAAAATTCTTTGCAGTATGTTAAAGATTTGAGTCGCATACAGTTACTGAACAAATTCTATACGTCTTTTCTGAATAAATTCTATATATCTACCATATGATGGGGCTATAGTTTTAATATTACAAAGCTTTCTCAAAAATTAATCTTGGCCACTGCCAGTCCGGGCAACCTTGGGCACAAAGTCGACAGATGGTCCCAAGGTCCCCAAAGGTCTCTCCACCCCCCAGGTGCCCTAGCACACCCAGGATCTTAGGATCACTGGTGAGTGGAACACAATATCTGTTCCAAAGCAATTGTGAGGGGCTGAGGCCAGCAAGAGCAGGGACACAGGAAACCCGCCTGAACAGCAGCTCGGGTTCCTTCTGGTCGGCCACTTTGGGTGCGAACTCCACAGACAGTCCCACAGTCCCCAGAAGACTCTCTACTACCCAGGCACCCTAGCACGCCCAGGATCTTAGGATCACTGGTGAGTAGAACACAACATCTGTTCCAAAACCACCAAAAGAGCCAGGGGCCAGCAGGAGCAGGAACACAGGAACCCCACCGGACCAGTGGCTCAGATTCCCCTAATCGGCACTGGTCTACCTTGGTTTCGAACTCAGCAGAGAGCCCCACGGTCCACAGAGGAGATACCACTTCCAGGCCTCTAACATGCCCAGGATCTTAGGATGCAAGGATCCCAGGAGCTTGGTCACCAGGATCTCAGGGTCTCAGAGGAAGCTTGACTACCAAGAACTCTGACACTCCCAGAATCTCAGCATCACAGGATCCCGAAATCACAGGATGACAGAGAAAGCTGGACTCTGAGGAGTTCTGAGTCAACCGGAATTACAGGAAGGACGGGCTCCAATCAGATATATTGAGGGCAGGGAGCACTTAAGATAATAAAATGACAGGAGGCAAGCATACAAACAAAAGGATACTTGGCATCATTAGAACCCAACTATCCCACCATAGCAAGTCCTGGATACACCATCACACCAGAAAAGCAAGATATGGATCAAAAGTCACATCTCATGATGATGATGGAGGGCTATAAGAAGGACATAAATAACTCCCTTAAAGAAATTTAGGAGAACATAGGTAAACAGGTAGAAGTCCTTAAAGATGAAACAAAAATCTCTTAAAGAATTACAGGAAAACACATCCAAACAGGTGAAAGAATTGAACAAGATCATCCAGGATCTAAAAATGAAAGTAGAAACAATAAAGAAATCACAAAGGGAGACAACTCCAGAGAGAAAACCTAGGAAAGAAATCAGGAGCCATAGATGCAAGCATCACCAATAGAATACAAGAGATAGAATAGAGAGAGAGTCTTAGATGCAGAAGAGACCATAGAAAACATTGACACAACAATCAAAGAAAATGGGAAATGCGAAAAGATCCTAACTCAAAACATCCAGGAAATCAAGGAAATAATGAGAAGACCAAACATAAGGATAATAGGTATAGACAAGACAGAAGATTTCCAACTTAAAGGGCCAGTTAATATCTTCAACAAAATTATAGAAGAAAACTTCCCCAACCTAAGGAAAGAGATGCCCATGAACATACAAGAAACCTACAGAACTCCAAATAGACTCGACCAGAAAAGAAATTCTTCCCATCATATAATAATCAAAACACCAAATTCACAAAATAAAGAAAGAATATTAAAAGCAGTAAGGGAAAAAGGTCAAGTAACATATAAAGGCAGACCTGTGAGAATTACACTTGACTTCTCACCAGAGACTATGAAAGCCAGAAGATCCTAGGCAGATGTTATACAGACCCTAAGAGAACATAAATGCCAACCCAGGCTACTATCTCCAGCAAAACTCTCAATTACCATAAATGAGAAACTAAGGTATTCCATGACAAAACCAAATTCACACACTGTCTTTCCACAAATAAACCCTTCAAAGAATAATAAAGGGAAAATGCCAACACAAGGAGGGAAACTACACTCTAGAAAACTCAAGAAAGTAATCTTTCAACAAACCTAAAAGAAAATAGGCACATGAACAGAATTCCTACTCTAACAACAAAAATAACAGGAAGTAACAATAACTTTTCCTTAATATCTCAATATCAATGGACTCAACTCCCCAATAAAAAGCCATAAACTAACAGACTGGTTACTTAAACAAGACCCAACATATTGCTGCATACAGGAAACCCACCTTAGTGACAAAGACAGACACTACCTTTTACTACCTCAGAGTAAAAGGCTGTAAAGCAATTTTCCAAGCAAATGGTCCCAAGAAACAAGCTAGGGTAGCCATTCTAATATTACATGAAATCAACTTTTATCCTAAAGTTATCAAAAAAAGATAAGGAGAGACACTTTATACTCATTAAAGGTAAATTTTACCAAGATGAACTCTCAATTCTGAATATCTATGTTCCAAATGCAAGGGCATCCACATTCATTAAAGAAACTTTAGTGAAGCTCAAAGCACACATTGCACCGCACACAATAATAGTGGGAGACTTCAACACCCCACTCTCATCAATGGACAGATCATGGAAACAAAACTGAACAGAGACACAGTGAAACTAACAGAAGTTACGAAACAAATGGATTTAACAGATATCTACAGAACATTTCATCCTAAAACAAAAAGATAAACCTCAGCACCTCATGGTACCTTCTCCAAAAATGACCACATAATAGGTTACAAAACAGGCCTCAACAGATACAAGAAGATTAAAATAATTCCATGCATCTTATCAGATCACCACAGACTAAGGATGATCTTCAATAACAACATAAATAATAGAAAGCCAACATACACTTGGAAGCTGAACAACACTCTATTCAATGATAGCTTGGTCAAAGAAGAAATAAAGAAAGAATTTAAAAACTTTTTAGAGTTTAATGAAAATGAAGCCACAACATACCCAAACTTATGGGATACATGAAAGCAGTCCTAAGAGGAAAACTCATATCTGAGTGCCGCCAAAAAGAATCTGGAGAGAGCATACACGAGCAGCCTGACAGCACACCTGAAAGCTCTAGAACAAAAAGAAGCAAATTCACCCAAGAGGAGTAGACGGCAGGAAATAATCAAAATCAGGGCTGAAATTAACAAAATGGAAACAAAAAGAACCATACAACGAGTCAACCAAACCAAGACCTGGTTCTTTGAGAAAATCAATAAAATAGATAAACCTTTAGTCAAACTAACTAGAGAACACAGGGACAGTATCCTAATTAACAAAATCAGACATGAAAAGGGAGACATAACAACAGAACCTGAGGAAATCCAAAAAATCATCAGATCCTAGTACAAAAGCCTTTACTCAACAAAACTGGAAAACCTGGATGAAATGGACAAATTTCTAAACATATACCAGGTACCAAAGTAAAATCAGGATCAGATTAACGATCTAAACAGTCCTATCCTATATCCCCTAAAGAAATAGAAACAGTCATTAGTAGTCTCCCAAACAAAACAACAAAAAACAAAAAAACAAAAAAACAGGACCAGATGGGTTTATTGCAGAATTCCTTCAAAGAAGACCTAATACCAATACTCTTCAAACTATTCCACAAAATAGAAACAGAAGGTACCTTGCTCAATTTGTTCTATGAAGCCATAATTAATCTGATATCTAAACCATACAAAGAACCAACAAAGAAAGAGAACTTCAGACCAATCTCTCTTATGAATAGCAATGCAAAAATACTCAATAAAATTCTCACAAACTGAATCCAAGAACACATCAAAACGATCATCCATCATGATCAAGTAGGCTTCATCCCAGGGATGCAGGATGGTTCAATATTCAGAAATCCATCAACATAATCCACTATATAAACAAATTCAAGGACAAAAACCGCATGATCATCTCATTAGATGCTGAGAAAGCATTTGACAAAATCCAACACCTCTTCATGATAAAAGTCTTGGAAAGATCAGGAATTCAAGGCCCATACCTAAATATAATAAAGGCAATATAAAACAAACAAGTAGCCAACATCAAACTAAATGGAGAGAAACTTGAAGCAATCCCACTAAAATCAGGGACTAGACAAGGCTGCCCACTATCTACCTACCTATTCAATATAGTACTTGAACTCCTAGCCAGAGCAATTAGACAATATAAGGAGGTCAAAGGGGTACAAATTGGAAAGGAAGAAATCAAAATATCACTGTTTGCAGATGATATGATAGTATACTTAAGTGATCCCAAAAATTCCACCAGAGAACTCCTACACCTGATAAACAACTTCAGCGAAGTGGCTAGATATACAGTTAATTCAAACAAATCATTGACCTTCCTCTACACAAAGGATAAACAGACTGAGAAAGAAATTATGGAAACAACACCCTTCATAATAGTCACAAATAATATAAAATACTTTGGTGTTAATACAACTAAGCAAGTGAAAGATCTGTGTGATAAGAACTTCAAGTCTCTGAAGAAAGAAATCGAGGAAGATCTCAGAAAATGGAAAGATCTCCCATGCTCATGGAATGGCAGGATTAATAGAGTAAAAATGGCCATCTTGCCAAAAGCTATCTACCTATTCAATGCAATCCCCATCAAAATTTCAACTCAATTCTTCATAGAGTTAGAAAGAGCAATTTCCAAATTCATCTGGAATAACAAAAACCCAGGATAGCGAAAACTCTTCACAACAATAAAAGAACTTCTGGGGGAATCACCATCCCTGACCTCAAGCTGTACTACAGAACAATTGTGATAAAAAAAAAACTGCATGGTGTTGGTACAGTGACAGGCAGGTATATCAATGTAATAGAATTGAAGACCCAGAAATGAACTCCCACACATCTATGGTCACTTGATCTTTGAAAAAGGAGCTAAAACCATCCAGTGGCTAAAAGGCAGCATTTTCAACAAATGGTGCTGGCTCAACTGGCAATTAGCATATAGAAGAAGGCAAATCAACCCATTCTTATCTCCTTGTACAAAGATCAAGTCCAAATAGATCAAGAACCTTCACATAAAACTAGATACGATGAAACTTACAGAAGAGAAAGAGGGGGAGAGCCCTGAACATATGGGCACAGGGGAAAGATTACTGAACAGAACACCAATGGCATGTGATGTAAGATCAAGAATTGACAAATGGAGCCAGGCGTGGTGGTGCACGCCTTTAATCCTAGCACTCGGGAGGTAGAAGCAGGCAGATTTCTGAGTTCGAGGCCAGCCTGGTCTACAAAGTAAGTTCCAGGACAGCCATGGCTATACAGAGAAACCCTGTCTCGAAAAAAAAAAAGAATTGACAAATGGGACCTCATAAAATTGCAAAGCTTCTGTAAGGCAAAGGACACTGTCAAGAAGACAAAAAGGCACCAACAAATTGGAAAAAGATCATCACCAATCCTAAATCTGATAGAGTGCTAATATCCAAAATATACAAAGAACTCAAGAAGTTAAGACTCTAGAGAAAGAAATTACCCTATTAAAAAATGGGGTACAGAGCTAAATAAAGAATTCTCCACTGAGGAATTTTGAATGGCTGAGAAGCACCTAAAAAAAAAATGTTCAACATCCTTAATCATCAGGGAAATGCAAATCAAAACAACCCTGAGATTCCATCTCACACCAGTCAGAATGGCTAAGATCAAAAACTCAGGTGACAGCAGATGCTGGTGAGGATGTGGAGAAAGAGGAACACTCCTCCAATGNTAGTGGGATTGCAAGCTGGAACAACCACTCTGGAAATCAGTCTGGTGGTTCCTCAGAAAATTGGATATCGTACTACAGGAAGATCGAGCAATACCTCTCCTAGGCATATACCCAGAAGATGTTCCAACTTGTAATAAGGACACATGCTCCACTATGTTCATAGCTGCCCTATTTATAATATCCAGAAGCTGGAAAGAACCCAGATGTCCCTCAACAGAGGAANNGATACAGAAAATGTGGTACATTTACACAATGGAATACTACTCAGCTATTAAAAACAAGGAATTTATGAACTTCTTAGGCAAATGGATGGATCTGGAGGATATCATCCTGAGTGAGGTAACCCAATCACAAAAGAACACACATGCTATGCACTCACTGATAAGTGGATATTAGCCCAGAAGCTCAGAATACCCAAGATACAATTCACAAACCACATGAAACTCAAGAAGGAAGACCATAGTGTGGATACTTCTATCCATCTTAGAAGGGAGGGAACAAAACACCCATGGAAGGAGTAGAGACTGAAGAAATGACCATCTAGAGACTGACTCACCTGGGGATCCATCCCATTTACAATCACCAAACCCAGACACTGTTGTGGATGCCAACAAGTGCTTGCTGACAGGAACCTGATATAGCTGTCTCCTGTGAGGCTCTGTCAGTGCCTCACAAATACAGAAGTGGATGCTCACAGCCATCCATTGGACTGAGCATAGGATCCCCAATGGAGGAGCTAGAGAAAGGACCCAAGGAGCTGAAGGGGTTTGTAGCCCCATAGGAAGAACAAGAATATGAACTAACCAGTACCCCCAGAGTTCCCAGGAACTAAACCACCAACCAAAGAGCACACATGGTGGGACTCATGACTCCAGCTGCTTATGCAGCAAAGATGGCCTAGTCAGACATCAATGGGAGGAGAGGCCCTTTGTCCTAAGAAGGCAATATGCCCTAGTGTGGGAGAACGCCAGGTCCAGGAAACAGGAGTAGGTGGGTTGGTGAGAAGGGGGAGGGTGGAGGGAATAGTGGGAGGATGTTTTTCAGAATGGAAACCAGGAAAGGGGATAACATTTGAAATTTAAATAAAGAAAATAGCCAATAAAAATACTTGTATATCTATATTTATAGTCACAGTATTCATAATAGCCAGGAGACAGAACCAGCCTAAATGTCCATAAGCAGGAAAATGGACAAAGAAAGTACACAGTTAAATTTTGTGTAGCCATAAAGAAAAATTGAATCATGACATTTGCAAGAAAATGGAAATAACTGCAAGTCATTACATTAAGCAAAAGATGCCAGACTCAAAAGACAAACACCATACTTTTTCTCATATGGAACTTAGATTTTAGGGTTATATACATATAAACACATGTATATATTCATATAGTGTCTGTGTGTGATATATGTGTGTATAAGTCATGAAAATAGTAATAGGATCCTAAGAGTAAGAGAATGAGATCAAGATCAAGATCTTAGGGCAGGTGGGAAATGGGGAAGTGAGATATATATATATATGTGTGTGTGTGTGTGTGTGTGTGCGTGTGTGTATGGAGAGAGAAAAGAGAGAGAAAGAGAGAGGGGGAAGCAGAATGGGGGACTAAGTTGAGGAAGAAAGGGAACCAACTAGAGGGGGAGGGACAATGGGGAAGGGAGATGGGAGAGCAAAGGATATTGACACATGTGCATTAAGAGGTGTTGATCCAATCCATTGAATTGCTTACTAAGCTAAATACTAATTTAGAAAAACATTCCATATGACAAGTAATTGATGGTAGCAGGTATAGTCACACCCTATGTCCCTGCTTTCGCCAGTAAGCTCAGAAGTACACACAAGTATGTTTGTGAGAGCCTCTTAAGGCCTGGAGCTATCCTGGCAAGTATTCAGAGAAAGGAAATCTGACCACACACTGCTAATGGAAGTGTGAACTAGTACCACCAGCATGGAAATCTGTGTGGAGGTTCCTCGAGACACTAAAAATAAGCCCACTATATAACCTGGGGACACCGTGCCTAGATAAAGGAAACTGAAGGAAACTGGTGATCATACAACAGAGCTGCCTGTGCATCCTTGAGTCTATTACTAAACATTTCACCATAGCTAAGACTGGAATCAGCCTCACCTGTATGTCTGATAATACATGAATGTTTAAGGGATGTGGCATATGTACATATTAGAGTTTTATTCAGATATAAAGAGTGAAACATGTCGTTTTCCTGGAAGTGATTGAAATAGAAGTTATTGTGTTAAGTACAATAAGCCAGACTCTGATATAGACTTATAATTTTAATTTTTTTAACTTTATTTTTAATGATGGTTTTTAAATGTTTTAACTTCTCTTGCAGCCCACCACCTACCAGAGGTAGTGGAAAAGAAAGGATACAGGGGAAATAGACCTGTTTAGATGTTTTATGGAACAATTCCTGTCTATATTGTCTGAAAATTGGCAGCTCAGTTTATAGGTTAGCAGGCAGTGGCAGCTCAATCCATTTGTAAATACTTTATGCATACACCAGCAGTCTAGTTGGTAGAGTCAGGTTAGCAACAGTGGTGATACAACCTAGTGGAGATAGCCAGGCCTCAACTTCAGCTTGAGTTAACAGGAGGGACCAACAAGAACACCAGAAGTTCTTGGCCATGTCTCTTTCAGGGAAGTGAAGATCAGCGAAGACACTAGATCCACAAGCATTGCACAGCTAGGTGTGCCAGAAGCCAGCCTCTGTCTCTGTCACTTTGTGGAGTCCTATTAATACCTTCCAAACATCACATGTCCTCCGCATGCCTTGTCTCAGCTCGGATCTTGTCTCAGCACGTGTATCCAATCAGCGCAAGCCCTTGGAAGCAGCAATAAACTGCAGTACACAACCAGAATGTGTTTCTTTATATGGAGTCCCAACAAATATAGCAAGTACATAATGAAAAGCCAGACCAATACACATGTGTCATTAGCAAGGAATTTTACATCTTGCGTTTTTTCACATGCTTGCTTTAACAGAATATCCTCTCTCCTATGTCTACTTCAATAAAACGTTCCTTCATGAGTCTGCCTTAGCCTTTCACACCTGTGTCCACTTTAATGAAATGTTCCTTCACATGTTTGCCCCAACAAAACACCATCTAAGCGACTTTCAAAAAAACCCTTAAGTTTCCGTTTCATAAAATTATGTTTTGTCTCCTATGTGGAATCTAAATTCATAGATAGATAGATAGATAGATAGATAGATAGATAGATAGATAGATAGATAGATAGATATTCAGAGAAAGGAAATCTGACCACACACTGCTAATGGAAGTGTGAACTAGTACCACCNGCATGGAAATCTGTGTGGAGNTTCCTCNAGACACTAAAAATAAGCCCACTATATAACCTGGGGACACCGTGCCTAGATAAAGGAAACTGAAGGAAACTGGTGATCATACANCAGAGCTGNCTGTGCATCCTTGAGTCTATTACTAAACATATATATATATAGATATATATATAGATATATATAGATATAGATATAGATATATAGATATATATATTGATATATATATATTGATATATATATTGATATATAGTAATAGCCCGTGATTTCATATGCCAACAAAAGTTAATGAAAGGCAAAAGGAAAGTTAAGAGTGGCACTGTGTTAGTGCTGTCCTACATTAGACTATACCTAGACTGTGCTTGTGAATGGGAAATTCAACTAGAGTCTCACAACTGAAGTCTTTCCATCTAAGGGAAACATTTAGATGGTATATGCTTGTTATCTATTAACGTATATTAAATTAATCCCAAACTTAGTATGAGAGCATGACAGCAGCACTCCTCCCCGAGTTTCCTGAGGATAGGGTTCCCCAGACCACTGTGGAGACCAAAAACTGCCAATGCTTGTGTTCCTCATATAAATAGCATAGTATTTGCGTATAACCTATATATAATTCATATAACTTATATGTTGCCTCTTGTCTTTGAAAATCACCTCTAGATGACTTATAAGGCATAATGTAAAAATCAATAACATGTAAATAGTATACGGTAGGGTGTAGATAATAGCTATAATACTATATTTAGAGATAGTAACAAAAAAGGACTGTACATGTACCATACAGATACAGCCATCATGGGACAAACTACACAGTACACAAAAAAAGACCTAATACAGGTGCTCCAAAAGAAGTGCTGGAGAGGCTGAGCTGGGAAATGGTGAGGCTACACAGGCATACCTACACAGCACTGCCTACACAGCACTTCACTCGTATCTACTTGGCAGACTGATCAGGTTTTGCATTTTGGAACTCTTTGGAATGTATTCCAAAAATGTCTTCAATTCAAGGTTAGTAGAACTCACAGAGGCAAGAGGCCAACTTATTCACTGTTTCTGCAAGTCAAGAGTCCAGGTGCAGCTGGACCCTCTGGCTCTGTGGCTCCCAAGGCTCCATCAAACTATCAACTGAGTCTGCCATCATCTTTAGCAAGAATGGAATGGAAAGCATTGCTGTGCTCACTATAGTGAGGGCTGGCAGGGTCTAGTCCTTTGCAGGCTTTTGATACAATGGATCAGTTTCCCACTAACTGTTGACTGCATTCTACCATCATGACCATAGAGTAGATCACAATCCAGCATCTTCCTTTATCACCACACCAGAGTAAGGAAAGCCAAAATTCTTACAAAATGTAGATATCACAGATGTTTACAGAAAAGAGATGTCTTAGCTCTTATCTAATCTCCTGCACAAAAAAAAGTCAGTGAATACATTACAACAAGTGCTCTAAATTGCTAAGGTACCTCATTACCCCTATAAAAAAAATAATATTAAGTGGGCAAAAAAAAGGGATGTTGTATCACTATGGTGACCAGAAATTTAATTTGATTTTTTATTTACCCACAGCTTTTCCAAGGCTATATTCATATGATTAAATAATTTTGTACTATATATATATATATATATATATATATATATATATATATATATATATTAAGACCTCTTTTCATTCTGAATTCTCCTTTATTGTATCATTTAAACCAAAGATACATTATTTGGGACTTTATGAGATATATTTCTGTACATTGCAGTCACTGCAGTATATTGAGGTTGTTGTCAATCATCCCAGTATAAGAATGACTTTCAGAAATTTGTCTTTGATAAACTGTGGTATTCCCAGTACTTGGGAGGCTGAGGCAGGAGAATCACTAAGAGTTTGAGGCCAACTTAAACTATGTACGCAAACTGTAACAAAAACAAAACTGCATCTTCTCCAGATAAAGTGGTATGTACCTGTGACCCTGGCACTCCAGATGTTGAGGTGGGAGGATCTTGAGTTTAGCAAGGTACCATTTTTTAATTAACCTCATTTAAAACACCTTCACAGTAAATAATAAGTCTAGCATGTGTAACTGAGGAGCTATAAGACAGTGATGGCTTCTGAGAAAAGGAAAGTCTGTTTTATTTAATGGTGTGACCTCTGGTAGGTCAGCTGTGATCCAATGGATGACTCTATACCCGTGAGTATATAGGCAGCAGAACATGGAATCCCATGGGCTATTAAAAAAAAAAAAAAAACTGGACATAAAGGTAGAGGGTGGGGCAGATCTGGGAGCTAAGGTGAGGAGTAGTCAGGGGTAAATACAATCTGAATACATGATATACATATATTAAATTTCTAACAGAGATAGATGATATTTACTCTCCCCCTTCCCCCAAATCAAATCCCCTAGCCTCATCCCCAACTCTGTAGAAGACCAGCTGCTGTGATCTGCCCTTCCTCTCTGCCCCCATCCCCAAGAGATCACACAGATCTATTTCTAAAACCCTCCCCACCACTCCATACATTTATCTCAGACAACAACCACAAGAGATATTCCTCGGGAACCCACCAGTCATGAGGGCCATGAAAGCAAGTTAACAATCTTTACTTTCCCCTCCTCTCCTCTAAATTCAATCCACAAGACTCATCCCCAGCTCTATAGCAGAACACCTGTTGTGGCCTCTCCATCTTTGCCCCCATTTTCAGGAATCTAGGCAAATCCTAGAGGCACACCCAAATTCCCTTCATCCTATAGATTCCATCACCCTTTTAGCCCATCCCCATTTCTAAGTGTCAGCTTTCAATACCTATAAACACATTCTACCCAGAACTTCCAGTGGCCACACTGGAAAGATCTCAAAAACATTCCCTATGAGGTAACCCATAGCCACTACAACCTCATAAGAACCAGAAGGAGCAAGAGAAATCAACTACAGAACATTTAACCAACAAAGATAAGACAAACAAGGATATCAGTACGAAGAATCACAATCATCCCCAAAACTGATGCCTACATACCAGCACAAAAACACAACCAAAACAGCCAGGACAATATTTCTCCACTAGAGCCTAGCAACCCTACTACAGGCCTGAGAAATGCAATATAGCAAAAACTATGCTAGACTTCAAAATATCCCTTATGAATATATTAGAGGTCCTTAAAGGTGATATGAATAAATCTACTAATAAAATCTATGAAAACACAAACAGTGGAATGAAATGAAGAAAACAGTTGAAAACATAAAATAGAAATCAATAAAGAAAAAGAATCCATGAAGAGAACCCAAACTAGAAGAAAGTGGAAAGGAACAGTTTAAGAACTTATACAAGAACCTCAGAGGCAAACCTCATCATCAGACTACAAGAGATGAAAGAGAACCTCAGGCATCAAAGGCAAGATAGAATAAATTGATATGTCAAAGAAATCCAAGTACAAATCATTCAGAAAATCTTTCACACTATGAAAAGGTCAAGTCTAAGAATAATAGGAATAGAGGAAGGAAAAGAAATCCAAGTTAAAGGCCCAGAAAATATTTTTAACAAAATCATAAAAGAAAAATTTCCTAACCTAAAGAAGGGGATGCCTGTCAAGTTACAAGATGCAAACAGAGAACCAAATAGGCTAGACCAGAAAACAAACTCTCCACAGTACATAATAATCAAGATACTAGCATACAGAACAAAGAAAGAGTGTTAAAAGCTACAAGGGAAAAAAGACAAATTAATGTAAAAACAGACCTATTTAGAATAATATCTATGAAGCTGCTAATAGATGTTCTACAAGCTCCAAGAGACCACAGATATCTGCCCAGACTACTATATTCAGCAAAACTTTCAATCACAATAAATTGAAAAACAAAAACATTCTATGATTAAAAAAAAAAATTCAAGTAGTATTTATCTACAAATCCAGCCCTACAGAAGGTCTAGAAGGAAAATTCAACCTAAACAGGTTAACCACATCCAAGAAAATCCATGGAATAAATAATAACAGACCAGTTAAACAAAAGATGTATGAAAACACCACAAAAAACAACAAAATAACAGAATTAAACAAAACACTGTTCATTGATAGCTCTCAACATTGATGATTTAAACTCCTAAATTAAAAGAAACAGACTCCGGTCACCTAGGGCACAGATTCGGTGAACAACCCCATGGTCCCTAGAGGACTGCCCATGAGATCTTAGGATCACTGGTGAGTGGAACACAACTTCTGCTCCAATCCAATTGCACATGGGACCCGAGACAACACTAGGGCAGCAGAGAACCAGCCTGACCAGGGGCACAAGTCCCTTCCTGTCTGCGCCAGCACCTGGTCACCTAGGGTGCAGAGTGAGCAGACACCCTCATGGTCCCTAGGGGACTGCCCAAGCGATCTTAGGATCACTGGTGAGTGGAACACAACAGCTGCTCCGATCCAATAGTGACAGGCCAGTGGCAGCAGGAACAAGGACACCAGAGCCTTTCCTGACCAGAGGCTCAGGTTCCTTTTAATCAGTTCAGGTTTACTTTGGTTTCAAACAGA
>NC_034594.1:71259123-71263193 GCF_900095145.1 Mus pahari | reverse complement strand
AGAGGAAAACTCATAGCTCTAAGTGCCTTCAAAAAGAAAGTAGAGAGAGCATACCCTAGCAGCTTGACACCACTCCTAAAAGCTCTAGAACAAAAGGAAGCAAATTCACCCAAGAGGAGTAGAAGGCAGGAAATAATCAAACTCAGGGGTGAAATCAATCAAGTGGAAACAAAAAGAACTATTCAAAGAATCAAAACTACTGAGAAGACATAGAGAAGAATATAACATACTCATCAAAGGAAAAGTCTACCATGAGCATATTGCAATTTTTAACATATATGCACCAAACGCAAGGCCACCCAGTTCATAAAAGAATCACTACAACAGCTTAAATCACATATTGACCCGCACATTGTGATAGTGGGTGACTTTAACACCCACTCTCACCAATATACAGGTCACTGCACACTATCTGAGTCTGGGGTCTTCCTTCAGCTGGTGACCACCCTTGGTGAAGACCCACTCTTGGTCACCCAAGCAGTGTCAGGTATGGGTTCCATCTCGTGGAATGGGCCTTTAGTCAAATCAGACATTGGTTGGTGACTCACATGAGCTTTGTGCCACCATTGTGTTAGCATGTTTTGCTATTATAAATCAAATGCTGTGTAGCTGGGTTAGCATTTATGTTTCTCCTTTTGTAGCATGCAGAGCACCTTCCAATATCATGAACACTGGTCCATAGGATGAGGTGAAGACTCTACTTCCATAGAGTCGTGTAGGTATTGTATTCAACAATGGGACCCTGTCAGTTTGTGAAGAGTAACCTATTATCTTGGCAACAGCCTAGGTTGTTAGGGGATTTCCCTGAGACCCTTTAGACCAACAACTCAACTAGATATAACCCAGTCCCAGTATTGGAAGCTTCATTTGGTGACAAGAGATGGTTGGAATTTGGTCTCCCCCATTGGAGACTTGATTAGGATCACCTTGATATATTTTAGGAAGTTTCCACTGCACTGCACCCATCAAATACCAGTTTTAGCTGTCTCTCCCTCAGCCCATCTCTGCTCCCCTCTCCACCTGATCCTCCCATTCCCATCCCCCACCTACCCCTAGTCCAACAATTAAATCTAATCTATTTTCCTCTTCCAGGGTGATGCGTGTGCACGCCCCCTACCTTCCTCTATACCTAACCTCTCTGGATCTATGGTTTGTACGTTGGTTATCATTTACTTAACAGCTAATATCCACAGATAAGCAAATATATACCATTTTTATCTTTCTGGGTCTGGGTTACTTCACTCAAGATGATTTTTTTTTTCTAGTCCCATCCATTTGCCCGCAAATTTCGTTGTCGTTGCTTTTAATAGCTGAGTAATACTACATTGTGGGACTGTGAAAGGCAACCTGTTGAGCTATGTGTAAACCCTGGAGACCCAGCAGGTGTTCCTGCAATGGACAGAAGTCCTGTTTGCCAAGCTCCCAGACACTAGGCTCCTGAAACATGGTCTCAGCTCCATAATTCTGTGGCCATCAGCCATGCAGGGCAACACCCCAAGCTCCTGGTATTCTGTCTGGACTCCACCCCAACAGTTACCTGGCAACAGCTAGGTATCCTCCTCTCCACAGTTACCTGGTAACAGGACCTGCCCACTATAAAGGGGCTGCTTTCTGCCTTCTCCCTCTCTTGCTCTTACTCTCTTACTCTCTTTCTCTTGCCTCTCTCTTGCCCTCTTGCTCCCCCTCTCTCCACATTCCCTTCTCCCCCTCTCTCCACATGGCCATGTCCAGCCTCTACTTTCCTACTCTCTCCCTCTCCCTCCCTTTCTACAATAAACACCTTAAAACCATTGACTGTCCCTCCTCATCCCAATCTGCTGAGCTGGAGCAATAGAGCAGGTCTTCCTCTAAAGAGCCACATCTAATCTCCTGCAGATTAGATGCCTCCCTGCATTCTCAGACACAGTCTCCACCAAGCCAAACTTCCTGCCTAGCAAGCCTAGGACACTCTCTCCTCCCCACGGGAACCAATCAGAGCTCTCTCCTCCTGCCCTTCAGCCCAGATCCAGCCCTGCACCACACACATACACACACACACACACACACACACACACACACACACACACACTGTTCTGGGCTCTTCCACAGCATTCAGCTGCATCTGTGGGGCCCAAGAGCTAGAACCTGCTGTCCCTGGACCCTGAGCCAACTCCGGCAGGTCCATGGGGACCTCAGATTGCTCTTCCCCACCCCCGGAGCAGGGTCCTGCGGCTTCTCACAGCCCCAAACCTAGTCAAACTTCCTTTGTGTCCTGACTCCACAAGCAGCCCTAGCCCTGTGGTGGCCAGACACAGGACACCATTTTTAGCCCACACTCCATTGTGTAAATGTACACATTTTCTTTACCCATTCTTCTTTTGAGGGGCATCTAGGTTGTTTCCAGTTTCTGTCTATTAGGAAAGAGCAGCAAATGAACATGGTTGAGCAAGTGTCCTTGTGGTAGAATGAAGCATCCTTTGGGTATGTATGCCCAAGAGTGGATCTTGAGGTGGATCAATTCCCATCTTTCTGAAGAAGCACTACAATGATTTCCGTAGTAGATGTACAAGTTTGGACTCTGAACAGCAATGGATGAGTGTTCCACTTATTCTACAGCCTGGTGAGCATGAGCTGTCACTTGAGCTATTGATTGTGGCCATTCTGACAAATGTAAGATGGAATGTCAAAGTAGTTTTGATTTGCATTTCCCTGATAACTACGGATATTGAACATTTCTTAAAGTGTTTCTCAGTCTTCGGTGTTTCTTCTACAGAGAATTCTCTATTTAGATCTGTGCCTCCATTTTTAGATTTTAAAATGTTCTGTTCAGGAATTCTTTTCCTTTGCAAGTTTAAGGCTATTCCCCACTTAGGAACTAGCTTTTTAAAAACCATTTGTGAAGAACTACTGTTTTGAAAATAATGAGACAAAGCTGAAAGAGCTAAACTAAAGCAGCAATCAACATGATATGATTGGTGCTGGTTGTGGCTAATTTTAGAGGAATTTTAATCCAGCAGCAAGACTGCTTTGGCAAGGAATCACATCCAAGGACCTTATAGGTTTATGTGATCTGGCTGGGATGCAGATACTCTCTGTATTACAGGATGATCTGGCTGGACGACATACGTGCCCCTAGTACACACCAGCAATCCCTAGCAATGAAGGTAAGGTTAATTTGTATAAGGAAGCAGTCATGTTTGAATGTGACATCTAATTGAGAGGCAGACAAAGTGACAAATCAGAGAAAGATGTGACAGAACGAATCAAAGAGAGGATACATCCCACTCTCGTGAGTACATCACAGGAAGAGGCTATTTAAGAGCAGTGCAGAGAGAGGGAGAACAAGCTAGACACAGGTAGTGAGGGTGGCAGTTTTACTGGGACAGTTTTACAAAGACAGATTGCAGAAAGAGCAAGGTGAAGACAGAACAAGCCAGAGAATGAGAAGGAGCCAGATTAGAACATAATGCCAAGCACAGCAATTCAGTGAGAAGCCAAGAGAAGTTGGATTGAATCAGTCTGCTTGGAAGATTAAATTGTACAGAGGTTAGAATCTCTCAGGCTTAGGGCAGTTAGAACAGAGAAAGAGGCAGCTTAGGGCTCACCCTAAGTTATGTATTCACATAGCTTGGGTATGGCTCTCATCTCATCACTTCATCTGAGGAAATAAAAACACAACTAATGTCTAGATGGTTTTGAAACATCCACAGTGGCCCAGAATCCTAACTCTGTAACAGCGGCAACTGAGCAGGGCATGGTGTAATCTGTTTGAAATTCCCTTGGTAAATATGATGGGTTTTTTCCTTAATGAATTAATTATAATAGGCTTTTCTCCACTTACAAAGGGGATCAGAACAGTTTCCATTATTAGAATCATTTTTATGTGTTGTTTTTAAATTATCAACATTTTATATAAAAACTATAGTATGCTAATCTGCTAAACAATCACAGTTTAAAGAATTTGTGTTCAAAATGAGCTATAATGTAGAACACAAAGAGGGTCTTAGAACACTTTATTTTGAAAGAGCTTTTCCCCCAATCTTCTCTCTCTCTCTCTCTCTCTCTCTCTCTCTCTCTCTCTCTCTCTCTCT
>NC_034594.1:71254734-71258503 GCF_900095145.1 Mus pahari | reverse complement strand
GAGACAGGGTTTCTCTGTGTAGCCCTGGCTGTCCTGGAACTCACTTTGTAGACCAGGCTGGCCTCAAACTCAGAAATCTGCCAGCCTCTGCCTCCCAAATGCTGGGATTAAAGGCATGCACCACCACCGCCCAGCAATAAATCTTTTTTTAAAAAACTGCTTTTAAAGAAAGGAGAAGGTAAAATATGGTGGCAAATTGCAATAAACACACAAGTAATTTTTTTAAATCCTATGTTTGGGCTAGAGATGTAGCTCAATTGGTAGAGAATTTGCCTACCATTCATGAAGCTCTGTGTTCAATCCCCAAGATGGAATAAACTAGGAATGGTAGTACACACCTACAATCCCAGCACACCTGCATGAGAAGCAGAAGTTCAAGACAATCCTTTGTCACATAGCAGTTTAAAGTCAGCCTGGGATTCTTGTCTTAAAAAGAAACAAAATAAACTTCTCTTTGAGCTAAATTTCCCAAAACTTTGTTTCTTGGGCTTAGAAGGTAGAAGGGAGGAAAACAACATAGAAACGCATCTGGCATGAATCTGTGCAATCCAGAAATTATTTGTGGATTAGTCTATTGGTATGTATCATGTCTAACTAATGTACGTCTAAGCATAACTCAGACACAAATTCAGACAGTGAAAACTTCGATAGACTCATCAAAGATGGGAAGACTTTGAAATGAGTCTAAGGAAGAGCGTTACACTGTCTTATTCAGTCTGCTCTGTGAAAAGGCAGACAAATCTAGCCCAAAAGCAAGCCATGTAGGCCCCCTAAGATCACGCAGAGGTATCAGAGTTTTCTGCAGAACTCACTCCACAGGCAGAAAGTGAGTAGGAAAAGACATGTAGGCAGATTCATTAGAAAAAGGTCTAATATCTGTCTCCAGGTGAATGGAAACATGCACAGAGGTGCAGACTGGAACTAAACTAGAGACCCAGAGGGATCTGTAAACAAGGAGCATCCAGCATAGCCATGTTATGGGTCTGTGGTCATTCGGAGATTAACCATCTAAGTTTTTAACAAAGGGAGTCTTTATTCTCAGATTCTGGTGTGAGGACTAGACCCAAGATTCAAGATTCTCAAGGCATAGCAGCATGTCACATTAGCCCAGGGCTTCTGAAGACAAAAACCACAAAGCTACATATTTCCTGTCTTCATACAGTAAGGAGACTACATACTTCCTACCTACCAGCAATCAAACACACATCCTGTCTATGTGTGATCAAGGGCATACAATTTGTTTATAGAAGCAGAAACACATAGTAACCATTGTGACTTGTTATCTTGCAAGAACAGAAATCATACAAGGTCAGGCAGTTACAAGAATAGCCCTTAACGGTCCAGGAATTTACCTTCTTTGGGCAATCTGGCTGACAGAATACAGCCCTGATAGGTTAGAAGCTTTAAAGACTAGACACATTTTTATTTTTCAGATCTCTCAAACACAGGGATTAAACTTTAAACATACCATTAGCCATGACGACCCCAAATGGTAGAGCAAGAAATTGCTCATTGGTGCAACCAGCAAGTAAGTAGTCGGTACTTTCAGTGTTGACCTGGCTCTGAATACATGAGTTTTGTCATTTTCAATTATCTACCGGCTAGAAAATCAACCCTCATAAATGTTAGGACAAGAAGTGAGACTGGGAGATATCAGTCAACTACATGGCAAATATGAAGAAATTGTTATGAATAAGTCCGTGTGGGTGGAAAGGAAACAGAGAACATGCAAAATAGTGGTATGTATGTTGGGGTCCAGCTGTAGTTCCATGTCTTCTGCTTCCTCTCTCTCGGGATGTCCAGATACCACTGCACAAAGGCTAGAAGAATGAAGCAGAGTCTGGAATGTGTGGAGTTTGGAGCATCCCAGCACAGCTGGGGGGTGAGCATTAGGGGGTGGGGAAGGAGAGAGAAGGCTTTCTCTGATGATCTTAGTGTTTAACTCTTTTAAATGAAGACCTTCTCCAATGAAAATCATTGGCTAGAGTTTAAAGTTCTGTGAATGCCTCATTTGTATGAAGAGGTTTTCCAGGAATCCTAGGTACTTGCTGGGCGGGTTCTTATCAGGAAAGAGGAAGTTGAACTTGTAGGTTTGCCAAGGACTACTCAACCTAACCCAGGTAGAGGCTGTCAGGGGTCAAGATCCCCACACAAGGTCAGAGAAGGGGAAGCCCTGCTGGTAAAAGGAGTCCTCCATTTTGCAGCAAGTTCAGAGGAGATATCCAGTCGTGGTAGACTATGACTTTAATTAGCAGGGTTTCCTCATCCCAGAAAATGAACTTGTGCCAAACCAAAGGTCCTAGGACCTAGGAGGCAGAAGTAGGAGGACAAAGAGCTCAGGGCCATTTTTAGCTATGTATTCACCTTTGAGCGCAGCCTATAGCTTAAGGTTTTATTGCTGTGAACAGACACCATGACCAAGGCAACCCTTACAAAGGACACTTCACGGGAGCCGACTTATAGGTTCTGAGGTTCAGTCCATTATCATCAAGGTAGGAAGCATGGCAGAGTCCAGATAGACACAGTGCTGGAGGAGCTGAGAGTTCTACATCTTGTTCCAAAGGCAAACTGGAGAAGACTTACTTCGAGGCTGCTAGGATGGTAGGCTCTTAAAGTCCACACCTACAGGGACACAGTTCCTCCAACAAGGTCACTATAGTGTTATATTTTTAAAACCTACTTTAGTAAGTGTGTTTAAATGCTTTAACCTCCCATAACTAAGACACTTAGTAATAGAGCATTTGCCTAGTATGTGTAGAGCCAAGTTTCATATTCATCTCTTAAAAGAAAAAAAAAAAGAAAGAAACCTGTCTTAGAAAAAATTACAGATATATCCAGTTTAAAAATTCTAGTAACAGCTAAAAATTGAGTATATGTTCTACATAAATTGACTCATTTAATAAATCTTTATTAAGACAGAAGTATAACAGCATTTATAGTTGAGGAAAACTCACTCTGCTTTCACTAAAAAAAAAAAAAAAAAAGTCTAAAACTTGTTGGTAGTAAGGGAATCCAGCCCCAGGAGCTCTAGATTCAATCTTGAATCTTCCCCAAAGCTGACATAATTAGCTATCTAATTCCAGGGTCCACAATACCACGGTGTCCTTTCCTGATTCCTGTTCAAACGCTGTAGTTCTCACAGGGTAGTTCCCCTCCCACCCTACCACTCCCACCCCCAGTCACTGAAGGACAAGACACAGCAGTAGCCAGGGAGTGGAAGAGGATTTGAAATAAGAAGATTAAAGAAAAATTTAAAACCCCAACCAACACACAACAGTAATCCCTAAAACAAGCAGGGACAGAGCTTAGGGAGTGGGGTGCATATGTTAAATTGTAGAGGACAAGATGAGAATAGTGGCTTAGAATGAACCTTTCTTTACTCTTTACCTCTTGAGGATTGTTTGTTTAAAAGGCTAGTGTGGTGACAGTGATGTCTAAAGCCTAGGTATAGGGCACAGCAGCAGAAAAGAAAGCTATTTTCTGATTAATATTACTGAACCCAATATGAATATGCTACTATAGCTATGCTTAGTGATTTGAAACTGGCAAAGTTGTGTTTACCTCTCAGCTGTAGAGATCACTCATCAAAGTGGAGTCAACATTAACTCTAGTTATAAGTTTATCAAAAGTCTGAAAGGAACACAGGAAGTTATTTGTCTGCTGGTAACTATGAACTGATAATTTAAAAATGACTATGAATACAATTTAAATAAAATATAAAGGAAAAGTGATTCCTTGGTATAGAAGTTTTCTTTTTTTTTTTTTTTTT
>NC_034594.1:71248838-71254659 GCF_900095145.1 Mus pahari | reverse complement strand
GAACTCACTTGGTAGACCAGGCTGGCCTCGAACTCAGAAATCCGCCTGCCTCTGCCTCCCAAGTGCTGGGATTAAAGGCATGCGCCACCACGCCCGGCTGGGTATAGAAGTTTTCAAAGCATAACTGAATGACACAAAAAATATAAAGTAATTGAGTATTTACTTGCTGAGTGTCGATTATTGTTTGCTTCCTTATTTGCTAGTTTTTTGAGACTAGCCTTAATCTCTGGCCCCTCATTCCATCGCCTCCCACATGCTAGAATTACAGGTATGTGACGCTACATCTACTACTCCTTTTTAATTTACAACTTCGTAACTTTGAAACTTCAAATTTTGTTTCTCATTATACGGAATGAGGTAACTCAGACCCAGTAGGTCAAACATTCCATGCTCCCCCTGATATGTGGGTCTTGGCATTGAATCCTTAGATACGTGCTTATACGCACTTGGAGTCCCCATACAAGCCAGGAAATTAGAAA
Source organism: Mus pahari (assembly GCF_900095145.1). NCBI lineage: Eukaryota > Metazoa > Chordata > Mammalia > Rodentia > Muridae > Mus > Mus pahari. The sequence goes on along the minus strand of NC_034594.1, from coordinate 71,254,180 downwards.
TGAATCATCGCTGGAGAGGAGAATAATAGGACAGTAAGAGAAGAGGTCGGTGTGGGTGGGAATCGTATGGTAGAATGGAAGAAGCTCTGATGAAAGATTGACTAACCCTAAGGATGTTTGAGAACACTATATGGAAGCCTACAAATGCATAAGCTTCCTAGTTATATATGTAATATGTGCATATATGTTTAGGAAGCTTATAAAATACATGTATATGTATACATATATGTAGATAATATTCATTTAAAAGGGTTTGAATTAAACTACCCTACATAAGGGAGAGTGAACCTCCCAGAAGCCATGTTGCCCAATAAAAATACTTCTCCTCAAGTTATTGTTCAGAAGTGTCCTAGAGAAACCCAAACCAATACAGGCTATTGCCATTGCTCTTGGCTGTCCACCAGAACTTTATGACAAGACGCTATTGTTGAAGACACCACATATTTTGGCAGTGGGGCATACAGGAATCAAGTTGGAACTGACTTAGACGCTATCTAACTTTTCATAGTACCGAAAGGTGATGTGCAGGATGAGGGGCAGGACACCAACAGTCTTACCAAGTCATTAACAGTAAGAACTACAGTAAGAACCAGCCTGGGAAAATATGTCACATAGGTGTTAATAGTAGCACAAATGTTATGGGAGTGACCAACTGCTTTCTGCTTGGATTTAAGGCCAGTTCCACAAGAGAAAACATATACCTAGTACTATAAATCTCATCTATATAGCAACCCATGGTTGGGGAGTTCACAGGCCCCAGGTGTGGAGCTGCTAGTATTAGTTGGTTAAATGGCGAGGACACAGTACCAAGTTGTTCTCTAGATTTTTATCTCTATATCCATGTTCTGAAACCTCATCAGAAAACTTACTTTGTACATGGGCAGTGGTTTAACTCAGAAGCTCACAAGTGTCTGTGGAGTATTCAGTCACGAATGGGATCTGTGTGTCTTACTCTTCTCTCGAAGGCTCAGCAACCATTGAGGAAGAGAGGGAAACAAAAAACAAAAAACCTAAAAACTAGAGATCAGAGAGGACCAGAGAAAAACAGTGTCTTCTCGACATGACAAGACCTCTGCACACATGAAGTCACAACATCTGTGGCTACCTACACAAAACCTGCAAAAGATCAATCTGGTCAGCAAATGCAGCAAGCTGGAGGCTTACAAACTCTGGCTCCCAGCTGAGAAGCTATTGGTAGTTGATGGTTTCTGGAAAAGGAAGAGTCAACTTTCTTTAAAGTTGTGGACCTTGGTAAGTCAATCACACTCCAGCAAGGACACAGAGAAGGCACAGAACAGACCAATCCATGGATGGGAAGAAGGTATTAAACTATAGATGTGAGAGAGAGAGACTAGCTAGAGGCCTTTTGGGAAAATCCAAAGCAGCCATGGCTGCTCTGGGGCAGAGAGGAGAAAGACAGACTGGCGAGAGCCAGGGGACAGAGAAAAGAGTGGGAGCAGGGAAAAACCTCATGGGTTATAAAGGGAAAAAAAAAAAAAAAACAGCTGCAGGAGTAACAGATCCTGTGAACTGTCTGGAAATTTAGGTAAAGGGGGTCTGATGGCCTGGTGGCTTTGGTATTATTCACCTTAAGTACATGTGAATAGGGAAGTGGCTCTTCCTAACAGACAAAAACCTGAGGGATTATGAGCGTGAGCAACAGCAGTCCTTCTGTAGTCCAAGGAAGTGAGCTGAGACAAGACCATCATTTGAGGTTCCTTCTAGACACAGCAGACACAGTGACAGAAAGACCACCTGAGATGATCACTCAGGTAGTTTATAGACAATTGAAAGTCTTTATTCCAGCCAGCTGGGACTACGCTGAGGTATCCGGCACCCAAGTATAGCCCCAAACATTTAGAACAAGGAGCAGCTTTTAAAGGCAAAACCGCATCCTGGTCTATCACTGGGCAGCTGCATGGGGAGGTTATCTGGAGGGGGAGATTTGCACAAGTAGATGGTTTAACAGAAGCTAAGATAAGTTACCTGGGCAGCTTGGCCTCAGGGCCTAGAATACAGTTAGGTAATTTTCCATGGGATTCCCTAACAAGGAGACCAAATTCGAATTTAACTTGAAATGACCTCAGCAAGAATACAAGATGGAGGAACCTCTGCAGTCTCTCGCCCTGTCTTCTTACAACAACCACTCCAACAAAGCCACACCGCCTCACCCCTCTAAATAGAACTAAACATGCAAATATTTGAGCCTGTGGGGCCATTGTCATTCACAAGTCCTTTCTGATGACTACTGTGGTTCTTGGAATAGGCTTGGCCCCCAAGGCTCATGTGTTTAAAGCTTGGTCCACAGAGAATGGTGCTATTAGGAAGTGTGGCCCTGTTGGAGGAAGTGCATCACTGTGGGGGTGGGCTTGGAGGTTTCCTGTGTTCAAGCTCTGCCCAGTGTAGAAGAGACCCTCCTCCTGGCTGCCTGTAGAAGACAGTCTCCTTCTGACTGCCTTCGGATTAAGATATAGAACTCCTACATCAGCTCCTTCTCTAGCACCATGTCTGCCTGCATGCTGCCAGGCTTCCTGCTATGATAATGGACTGAACCTCTGAAACTATAAGCCAGACCCAATTAGTTGCTTTAGTCATGGTGTCTCTTCACAACCCAAACTAAGATATTGACTCTCTCGTGATGTGTGTGTGTGTGTGTGAGAGAGANAGAGAGAGAGAGAGAGACAGAGAGACAGAGACAGAGAGAGACAGAGAGACAGAGAGAGAAAGAGGTGCTTTATAGGGTGTGCCCTTCCCCCCTCCCCAGCCTTGAAAGCTAAATCAGACCTTGTTTTTGCTACAGTCAGCTAGCCCACCCAGGGTAGAGTCTTCTCTGGGTAGGTAAAGTCTATTGTCTGCCACATCTGCAGCTTCCTGCAAGAAGCTACTACCTGCTGAACAGCCTGAGCTTGTTGTCCTGATGAGATCCTGAAAAAGCAAGGAGATCCTGGTATAGTGGGGTATGGGTTTCCCCCCTTTTTAAGTTCAGACTCAAAAAGTAAACATTTGGCCTTGATCAGCAACTTGTCTTGGTCTCATTCTTCTTTTGAAGTCCATCCCATACAGCCCCAGCTTTCCTTTAAGGAACCCAGTTCTCCATAGCCGCTGGCAGCTACAATAAGGTTTTTGAGAAAAGTTCTCACTATATAGCCAAGACTTGTCATTAACATATTCTGTAGCCCAGGATGCCTTCAAACTTAAGATCCTCCTATGACAGATTCTCAATTGCTAAGATTAGTGATCCATGCCACCAATTCCCAGCTATTGTTTTCTAAATTGTCTCCCTGCAGTGAGAGCCATGATGCTGGTTCCCTTGTATATGGAAGCATAGCTCAACATTCCTTTCCCAAAAGATCCTAATATCAAGCCAAAGAGACTGGGAATATGTACGTCTTCTATAAAGCCTCCTGCTTCTTAAATGATCCAATATCCCTTCAGTTCTACTCACTATAATTTCCCCAGTGCAATAAATGACCATGGATCAACATTTTTATAGATGTATCCAGATCATTAACATTTTTGTTTTTTTGTTTTTTAAGATTTACTTATTTCATTTACATGAGCACACTGTGGCTGTCTTCAGACACACCAAAAGAGGGCATCAGATCCCATTACAGATGGTGTGAGCTACCATGTGGTTGCTGGAAATTGAACTCAGGACCTCTGGAAGAGCAGTCAGTACTCTTAACCGCTGAGCCATCTCTTCAGCCCAACATTTTTGTTAACACTAAGTATATATTGAGCATGTCCTAAACCTTGAAATTAAGGTATTGTTTTTACTTTAAATCCTTACAAATTTATCAAGAATTCATTGTCTTGCCTTTTATTATTATTATTATTATTATTCAAAGGTGTTTATACTTATAATGTTTATCTGTCTTAGGGTAACACTGCTGTGATGAAACATCATGACCAAAAGCAACTTGGGGAGGAAGGGTTTATTTCACTCACAGTTCCATATAACAGATCATCACCAAAAGCAGTGAGGACAGAAACTCACACAGGGCAGGAACCTGGAGGCAGGAGCTGATACAGAGACCATGGAGGGGTTCTGCTTACTTGCTTGCTCCCCATGGCTAACTCAGTCCGCTTGCTTATAGAACCCAGGACCACCAGCCCAGGTATGGCACCACCCACAATGGGCTGGACCCTTCCACATTGATTACTAAATAAGAAAATGCCTTACAGGTTTGCCTACAGCCTGATCTCCTAGAGTCATTTTCTCAGCTGAGGCTCCTCCATTCTAATGAGTCTAGCTTGTGTCAAGTTCATGTAAGATTAGCTACCACAGTATCCCATTGTAGTTTGCAATTGATTAAAATAACACTGGGTAGTTCTTCCACTGCCTTAACTTTCCCAGGAAGCTCAGAAGCTGGCATCGCCAAGTACTCTGGACTGTACAGCAAAGTCTACTATCACATTTGACACTAAACCGTTCATAACTATTGTCATGGTTAGAATCTGCTTGACCCAGGGAGTGGCATTATTAGAAGGTGTGCCACTGTGGGAATGGGCTTTAAGACCATCATCCTAGCTATCTAGAAGCCAGTATTATTCTAGCAGCCTTCAGATGAAGATGTAGAACTCTCAGCTCTGCCTGCACCATGCCTACCTGGATGCTGCCATGCTCCTGCCTTGATGATAATGGACTAAACCTCTGAATCTGTAAGTCAGCCCCAATTAAACGCTGTCCTTTTAAGAGTTGACTTGGTCATGATGTCTGTTCACAGCAGTAAAATCCTAAGACCACTATTTCAACTGGATTCTCACTTGGTAAGATCAGAAAACAATTCACTAATTACCATGTGAAAGATATCACAGGATGAACAAAGAAAACCTAGACCTGAGCAGGAAAGATAATGTCTCATTTTATTAATTATGAGGGTGATGTTTGACTCCACAAGTCCACTCAACTTTTTATCCAGCCAACTTCACTAAAATTAACTATCCATACTTTATCCCATGAAACACTGATTAGGTAATCAGTGTTTATATTATTAACCATGTGCCACCTCATTCTGCAAGTTTAAGAGACAATGCATGCCTCTCCTTTTGTTTATTTGGTTAGTTGGTTGGTTTTGTTTGTTTTGGTACTCTACCATAAGCGACAGCCCCAGCCTCAGAACCTCCTTGTTACTTACAGAACCTCTGTCTTGTTACTTCATTATTAAAAAGCATGCTTGGGTCACATTGCCTGTAGATAATTGTGTTTTGATCTCCTAAAGAGCTGCAAACTAGATTTTTTTTTAAATTTTCTTTATTTACATTTCAAATGCTATCCCAGAAGGTCCCTATACCCCCCCGCCCCTGCTCCCGTACCCACTCACTCCCATTACTTGGCCCAG
>NC_034594.1:71196112-71248827 GCF_900095145.1 Mus pahari | reverse complement strand
GTGTTCCTCTTTCTCCACAACCTCGCCAGCATCTGCTGTCACCTGAATTTTTAATCTTAGCCATTCTGACTGGAGTGAGATGGAATCTCAGGGTTGTGCAAACTAGATTTTTAAAGGTGGAAGAGATAAGGAAATTCTGATTATCTTCTCAAAACTTTTACTTCTGAGCCTGGAAAAAAATGTCTTCTAGGGAGCAAATTGTGTTCTCTTAAGACTGCCGTGTAAGGAATTCAAGGAATTTCTTGGAGGAGGCAGAAACACTTCTCCCAAATTGGCTGTATAAATTGAGGAAGTAAGTGAACACATTCAAGAACAGTTGACATAACTGAAGAGTCACTTAAATCATTTCAACCACAAAATGCTATGTGCTCTCTAACGCCTTCCACACACTAACCCAGCAGACAACGGGTGTCCAAGCCAGAATGTTTTGAGGAATATTTTCCTGAATGTTTATAAGATTCACTGCTTCTTTAAACTGGGGGGAGGGGATGTCCAATCATTTATTTGAAGGCAGAACTAGCACCTGCAATCACAAATGTAGTGAATCTTTTACAAGTCTTGGAAAATAAGCCCGAGGATGTCTTAGGAAACTGGCAGATGTGGGAAAGCCTAAGGGATAAAGAGTGGGGTTGAAGAAGTGATACTCAGAGATACAGAAACAGCAGTGTCTCTCAGATGGGTCTATTTCTCCTGTGGCCTCTACCACAAGGAGGCTGTGAGCTTGCACCAGTGCATTTTTAAAAGTGGAAGGGAAAAAAGTGGAAGGGGAAAAAAAATCAACTATTTCTAGATCCCTTTCTATCCTATCTCTCTACATTCATGCCCAACAATGTACTGTTCAGCAAAGCACCATCCATCTGATTTTCCAAAGGCCTGGAGTCTGCACATAGCACTTGTGCCCCTGCCCCCAATTTCATTGTGATTGGTAAATTAAGATGCCAACGGCCAATAGCTGGGCAGAAGAGACAGAGGCGGGGTTTAGGTTTTGAGAGCCTGGGATCAGAGAAGAGGAAAAAGAAGAACATGCAGGAGAAGAGAAAGGAGAGTCACCATGAGTTAGCTGAGTCATAAAAAAATGTGGCCCTGAGGACTGCCCAACATAGCAAATAGTAAGTAATGACTAGGGGTTATCAGTAGGAAAATAGATTCTAACAGCATGGAAGGCAGCTCCACAGCTCTTGTGCTGCTTAAGGCATATCAAATATGTAAAAGCTGTGTGTGTCTTTTATCTGGGAATTCGATGATCAAGGCAGGGTAGAAGCCCCGGGCTCAAAGTTTTAAATATTTAGTACCACACGCCTCCTAGTTCAATATAAATAATTCAAATGATAGAATTCTGGAGTCAAGGCATGGAAGGCACACCTCTAATCCCAGATACTCTGGAAGTTAAGGTTGACAGAGCTGTAGCTTGAGTCCAGTGTGAATATCATAGAAAGTCTTTAAGATTAGATCTATTATCAAAGATTCATAGAAATGTAGAATTGGAAATGTTAGAGATGACCTAGTGAAATTGTCTTGTTTTGTATGTAGTGAACCTCACTGTGTGTATACACATGTTCAGTTAACAATGAATACATTTTGCATTTCCATATTTCTGATCAATTTTTTTAGTAAATTATTAGTCAAATAATTTTTCTGATGCAATAATAGACTTTGTCAGGAAAAAGCTCAGAGCAGAAATAAAATGCCTTTACCGTTCCTATGCCATTCCTGTATGGCTATTGTAGCAAATGACCACCAGTTTATTGTAGAAAATTAGACTTAACAAACAGGGTAACTGCACATTTTATTTATATCTTGCTTTATGACTTAAACAACCATCAGCTAAAAGACTTCCAAATTTTCATTTATTTTCATTAAGTTTGGGAAATACATTTTTCTACATTTCAAAGGGAAATAACTAGTGACATTAAGAAAATATTTTGAAAAAGACTATAAAGAAGCAATGGCTTCATTAAGATGGATATTTTAAGAAAGCATTTGGCATTATATGTACTTGAAATTATTCTTTCACCAGGAAACTGCTCAGGTGATGTCCTATAACTTAGCATTTCTGAACAATATCAAACTGTTCACACAAAGGCTTTATGGAATTTTGATTTTTTTTAACCTCTAGCTGGATTCAGAATTTTGAAAGCACATAAAACTTTACCCAATTTAAAATTCCACAAGATATTTCCCCATAAAGCATTCTTTAAAAGACCTAATTTACCAGGGTAGTGCATACCTTTCAGCCCAACACTTGAAAGGTAGAGGCAAGTAGTTCTCAAATTTCAAGGCCAACCTTACCTGCATAGCAAGTTCCATGCCAGCCAGGGATACATAATGAGACCCTGATTCAAATAAATAAATAAATAAATAAAACAAAGAAAGAAAAGAAAAAGAAAGTCAATAAAGAAATACTTAATTTAACAAGAAGAATTACAGTATTAAATATTAAATATATTATTTATCCTAAAGAAATAGACCAATAATTTGAGACAACTGAGACAGTCAGACTCCGTGACAGGAGTCAAGAGACCAGACCTAAATTTCTCTTTCCTGGAACTGGACAAGACCAGGCAAGTCAGTTACTGGAAACCAGGCCTCAGGCAGCCAATTAGAAACTGCCTCACCACCAGAAGCAACAGTTTCCAGCCCCCCAGAATGGTTCTGAAATGTCCCTAGAGGCAGAGCCAACCAATTAAACTAAGATCACCTACCCCTCCCTGGATTTCCCCTAATATGCTTCAAATTGGGGCTGTGAGCTTACCTGGGCATCTCAGTCTTGGTAAATAGTAGACCCCAGCATGCTGGACTTCTGCAGAAAAAAACACTCTTTGCTCTGACATACTGTTTGAGTCCAGGGGTATCATTCTTCAGTGATTCATGGACCCTGATTTATGTAGAAGATGTGTATGGGAAAATCAGTAACAGATGTTTATGTAGAAGATGTGTATGGGAAAATCAGTAACAGATGTAAGGTAAATCAGTAACAGATGTAAGTAATAAGAATAGACAAGATCCATGCATGTTAGACCAGTATGCTCTATTTGGAGAATAGTATTTCTACTGACATTCTGACTAATAAACCCATCACCTTTAGTTTTTTAGTGAATATACATGATATATATCTAGGTGATTTAAAGGGCAAATCTATATCAAATCCTCTTAGAGTTGAAATGAAATGCAATGTGTAAACATAATCTAGACAAAACCAACATGGTGCCAATTTGAAGATGTTCCCTTTGGTCAAAATTAGAATGTTTACATCAAAACAATAATGATGCTCATGGGTTTTAATGAATTGAATTTCTCATTATCTATAGTATGAAGAATGACAGACAGAGCAAGGGAATATAAGAAAGGTGGGGGATGGAGCAGTAAAGCTCCCTTTGGTAACCTAGTAACTAACTGTAAACCAACTCTACCAAGGCTGCCAGGGAAATGCTTTACCCCACGAGTCTTCCTATTACTAGTTTGCGCAGCAAGGATGATTATTTGATTAAAATCTTTTTAGCATTTTATTTACTCATAATTTTATGTGGACACTGGGGCTTGCCTGCATATATGTCTGTTTACCATGTTCATGAAGTGCCCACAGAGGCCAAAAGACATTAGACCCCTGAAACTGGAATTATAGACAATTGTGAGCCATCACGTCGATACTAGGAATCAAACCTGGGCCCTCTGAAAGGTAAGCGATTGTCACTTTCCTTCCAATCCTCCACTGCAAATTGCCCAGTCTGATCCCAAGCCCTGTATCAGACAACTTGCAGGGGACCGTCCTCCCTCTCAGGCCTTACTGCCTTGCTACGACACTGAATCTCATGGCAGACCCACCTGTCCTCCCTTTCTATGGGCCTCTAGGCTGTGTGTGGTTCCTGTCCTGTCCCGCCCCCAGAATCCTTCTCCATCCTCCTCCCCTTCAGAGTTCTTCCCGCCCCTCCCCTCCCCCCCACCCCCACCCCGTCTTATAGCCCATCCCTGTTCCTTGGTACTAGCCCACAATATCTGGAAAGACATGCTACCTGTTGGGGAGACAGGGCACGCAAATAATGAGGAAAGGACTACCAAAGTCAGAAATAAACCAAAAGCAACTTTATTCACCTTGGGAAAATGCTTGTAACCTGTTAGGGTAGTCTCAGTCTCAGCAGCTGACACAACCACCTTAAACGGTCGAGAGAAGTCTCCTCTTAAGGCATAAACCCACAAGCAGATGTTCAGGGGATGGAAAAGAAGGAATTCATAAATTGAGGGTTAGTTCTGCAGCCCAGGGTGTGGCAGATAGCGGACGTTGGTGCGGGCTCAATGCGATTCTTAGGCAGTGGTCTTATCTTAGCCTTTATGGGGCTCATGCTGGCCAGGTGGATTTACTGCAGCTGACAAGAATGCAGGGCTTAAGGACATGGAGTAAGACAGGGGCAGCAGACCAGTGCCTGGAATTACTGGGTTCTTCACTACCCAGGATCCTCAGTATGTGACTATATCAGCAAATGACCTTTCTTCCACGTGAGGACAAATACTAACATACAAGACACGAAGAACAAGCAGTTGAGGAAGGCATTTGTGAAGGCTGAACCCCACGGTCTCTGTGGGCCCTGAAGTCAGAGGAGGGATGAAGAAGCTGTGGAGGTGAGCAGAGAGGAGCAGAGCAGTGTGGGTCTCTCTGCTCTCCTGGATTGTCAGTAGATTCAGTCCACAAGGGCAGTGGGAGGAGAGACAAGCCCTGGGAGTACCTACGGTGAATAAACCCCACCAGGACCCGAAGTCAGTAGACAGATGAACTTCACTCAGGGTGACTGAAGGCTCATAAAGTTTGAGGGCACTGAGGACAGGGACATCCAGGCTAGGCAAAGGTCATTGGCTGCGGGCCACCTGGAGTCCCTCATTAGCATGAGGAAGCGTTTCAGGAATCTCAGGTGCTGGCTGAACAAGTGTTTGTCGGGAGAAAGGAGATTGGTCCTATAATCTAAGTAAGGTTATGTGACATTCCTCAGGTAGAGGCTTGTATGGGGTGCTTAGAAGTCCCCAGACAAGGTCAGAGAAGGAGAAAATTCCCTAATGAAGAGAGTCTCCCATATTACAGTCCAAAGGCTATCCCGTCATGGTGGACTTAGACTTTAATTAACCGTTTCCCACAGTGCAGAGGACAGTGGTTTGGGTTGTGTACAACCGATGCTCTGTGCTAGCTGGGGCAGCTAAGCCGCAGAATATTACGATTGTGACCTTGACTTGACCGTGAACCTGCCATATTTGCAACAGTCAAACCCTGACTCTGACCCCGACCCTGCAGACGTAGTATCATGCAGCAGCTAGTTCACTTTCAGCCATAGCATCCTGAATCCTTGAAGACCTGCTTAGGTTAACCTTACCGCCCTCGCCTCAGCATCCTTGAGTGGAGGCCCCGCCCCAGTCTTAGGTCCGCCCACCCTATGTCCCCGCCCTCATGCCATCAGCCCCGCCTCTCCTCCGGTTCACAGGACCCCTGCCAGTGCTCCTTATGTCATCACGTGGTCCTTGGGTCTCCAAAATTACAGGCTCCGCCCACAGGCCCCTAAGCTGCTCCCAGCTATACATCAGATCTTTCCGGCCATCCTCTAAGCCCGAGGAGGCTGGGCACTGTCTGTTAATCTCGGCTCCTCCCACCGCCTCTCGGCTCTGTACAGGCTCGGTCTTTCCCAAGTGCACTCTGCTTTCAAGGCGCGGAGATCCGGGGCTGTCGGCTCCGTCCATCTACAGAGCCTTAAAAGCTCTCGGAAGCCTCCGTGATGATGACTGTGGAGAAATAATGGACCACAAACCCAAAAAAGCTTTTCCACAGGTGCCAACGACAGAAATTTGGACTACAATACCCAGAACGGTTAGGGTCCACAAGCACCGCCTTCTGGAAACTTTGAACTACAATACCCAGAAGGCTCGGTCTTCCGTAGGGTTTGGACAATTCCCCGAGCAAGTGAGAGCCCAAAGGTGCCTGTGGTCGCCGAGAAGCTAACTATAACAATAAGGAACTGGAGAGTGCAGGGAACAAAACCAGCTGGGTTCAGTCCTCGCCTGTGCCCCCGGTCACACGACGCTGGCCGAGAGCACAAACAGGATCCGAGGCGTAAGCTAGGGCTTGAGACCGTCCTGGTTTCTAGCATAGAGTCACTGCGGAGTCCAGAGTCGCGAGATGCCGGGAGGCCACACTGCCCAGTACCGGCGGTGACTACATTGAAGCCTCCTTGAAGCTGTGAACACATAAACACCGTAAAATCCAGAATATACTGGGGCGCACAGGCTCCTCAGTTCGGGAGAATGGGCTACATTACCCAGAATGCATGCGCGCGTCAGGCTAGGTGAAAACCAGAGTATTTTCAAATAAAACCTTAGCCTCCACCCAGCCCTAACCATTCCGCTCCTCTGGGCGACACTTGTGTAAACAGACTCATCTGACCCTCACCAAAAAATCCTCCTGCATCAACCTCCAGATAGCTGAGGCTCAGCTGTGCTCTTCATGAGTAGCCGTGCCAGTTTGACATAGTAGCCGAGGCCCTGGACATAGCGCTTGCCTTTGCCTGTTCTCAGGTGTTGGCGCTTTTCCTGTTTACTGAGAACTTGAGCACAGGAGTTTGTACTCTGCCTGATTAGCTATGTCCTGGAAGAGAGGTTTCTGCACTGCTCCATGTCGGTGTTCTGAGTTGTTCAGGGGATCAAAGAAAGAGGGTCACTCAAGAATGAATTAAGGGCTCCTAGCAGCAGGGAGATCAGCCTCTGTGGACTGGATCTCAAACAGCAGAGCAAAAACATTACTTATTCATTGTTACACTAAAGTTGTTCTTTGAGTAAAACAAGTTCGTCATACCCAAAGTCCCTGCTCTAATGTTTGGTGAAGGAAAATATCGCACCGCTACAACTTTAGTCCTGCAGTACCCAATAATGCAAGATGCTCTGGGTGTGCCAGGGTTGTCATGTGACCAAAATCATGCAAAGACTGTAAAGCTCCTCCAGAAACACAACTCTATAAATAATCACAGAAAACAACCACTGTTTTGCACAAAGATTTCTTGGAGGTCCAAGTACTTCTAGGAAACGATTGATTCTGTTTACACTAGATACAGTGATTCTCCTAAAATTCCACTATAGTTCCAGAGCAAACGCCCCAGAAATAAGTTTCTGTACCTTTCCTGCTTAGTTGCACCACTAAGTACAGGTTTATACACTGTTTGTAAGTAGACATGGCGTTGGGCAGTGCTGACTAGAGATTTTATGAGCTTTGAAACCCTAACCCTAACCTTAACTCAAGATCGAGCCTACGCAGAAACTCTAAATACTAGCATTAACTCTCCCCTAACCAGCTAGCCCTAACACTAAACACAAATCTACCTAACCCTCTAATACAAACCGTAACCCCAATCCTAACCTCTTTAACCATAGCCCCAATGTTACCTCAACCCTCTAAAAAGCACAACCCTCACCCGAGATTCCGCCGCTTTTTCCGTGTTCTGCCACTAGGTGGGAGCCTCTACAAGCCATTGCTCGCTCTGTTTGGTTCGTCCTTTCGTTTCTGGAGAGTCTGCCGTTTCTCCGGTTTCTACCACTAGGTGGCACCCTCTGCACGCTGTGTGTCTTTTGGTTTGTTTAAAACAAACAAACAAAGGCTCCTTTCCTCTCCTGGACCAGAAATTTCCAGTCATATCAGATCCCAAATAGGCTCCTGAAGTCTCCCCCCCCAGCCTCAGATTCTCTCTCATGCCCACAACAGGGGAGCTGCAGCGGGTCTTAGGTGGGGTCATCTCTTCATGGCCAGTGCCGCTGAGTTAGTCATATACATCCACTTACAGTCAGTTGAATGTTCGTTCTAACATGAGGACCGCAAACTCTCACCCCTTTAATGTTTGCTTTAAAAAAAAAAATATCTCCAGGCTGGAGAGAAATACAGGAACGAGTTATCAAAGAGAAGGCTGCAGAAGTTGCCTCTAAGGCAACTTTTTAGAAGAACAGCATCTCCCTTTCCGGACCTATATTCCTTTCTCCAGTTCTGTATTTCTGATAAAGCCCCAAGCCCTAACTGCCTTCCTGGAGTCTACCCTCTGCTCCCACTTCCCTGGGAAGATTGCCAGCAACTCCTCCTGACTGTTCATCTCAGAAGAAAGGGCATGTATCTGGGCAGAGCCAAGAAAGCCTGTTTTGGCCTCCGTCACTGGTATGGATGCTGAAAAGCTACTCTCCTTTGAGGTGGACTTCCCATCCAAGCATCCTGACTAGCACCCCAATTGTACACAGGTTCCCCGGCCCCGGACACTTTCACCAGGACCTTATGACTAAAATTTGGGGTGCAGCTGAAACCCCATTAATTGTCTAAGACTACTTAGGTTCTTTTGAGGCCCAGAAGAGTCACCCAGTCATTTCTGGAGTGAAGGCATGAGTTTCAGAATTTATAGCCTTTTGATCCACCAACTTCAGAAAATGCTAGAGCATTAAAGTTTGGCTTGTCTCGGCTCAGTCAGCTCCAGATATCCAAAATTTGCAGGCGTGAGTACCTCCCAGCTCATTGGAGTGGCACAAAAAGTTTACAATAACTGAGACACTAAGAGGCAAGCAACGTGGCCTTGGCTGCTGATTAAGGCACATGCCACCAAACAGCACCTATACTGGTTGGGTTTCCAGTCCATTCACTCCATTTAGTGAAGAATCTGTGGTGTCTGGTCAGCTAGGGCTGAAGAATTAAGAAGAGACCAACATCATTGAGGAGAAATCTTCTGAAATGTGTTTCCTAAAAACACACAGAACTTTGTTCCAGAGGGGGCCAAAGTTGTGCTGGCACCTGAACTAAATAGTATAAGAGTCACTTGGATGGTGCTGGTTTTGAAGGTGTGAAGGAGTGGTGGAGACCAGCTAGGACTTGGCACAGTGTGGTAGAGCTGGAGTCCCTGAGGAGAGCCTATTAAAGAGGCTATCGGGGAACATGCAGCCTAGTTGCAGCAGAAGACCCCAGCATGTTAGAAATGTCAGTGCCGTGGGATGGGATGACTGCCATGAACATCAGCAGCCTTTAGTGGAGACAGCGGGAACCTAGAAGACATGCTGTGCGAGCCGCAGATGGCAGAGCTAGAGAAGTGACCCAAGCTCTTTGGAGTCAGTCCTTGAAGGAAGTCAGGACAAGAACTGAAGCAGGGCTGAAACCTGGAGGCAGGAGCTGTAGAGGCCATGGAAGAGTGCTGCTTGCTGGTTTGCTCTTCATGCCTTCCTCTGCCTGCTTTCTTATAGATCCCACCAGCCCAGGGATGGCTCCACCCACAATGGGCTAAGCTCACGCCCCATTAATCACTAATTGAGAAAATGCCTACAGCCTGTTCTTCTGGAGCCATTTTCTCAGTTGAGGTTCTCTCCTCTCTGGTGACTCTAACTTGTGTCAAGTTGACATAAAACTAGCCAGGACATATCACTTCCTAAATTATACCCAATTTGAGCTGGCACAAGACTCCCAGATCCATTTAAAAGCCAGGCATCATTACTGTGTCAGGTTAGGGTATAACTGCCTAACAGCCTATCTGCCCATTCCCTGAAACTGCTGTTATGTCGGGAGTTTTAAACCACCTCATATCTTGTCATTGCAGATTGCCCCCTTACTAGCTCCCCTCGTTCTGCCTCTTGTAGTATCTCTCTCGTGGTTACTCTTATTTCAGAATTTTATTTCACTGTCACAGAAACTTGGTTTGTCTGTACCATCTTTCCACCCACGGTATGACCTCAGAACATTGATTCCAGGTTTGTGTATGGCTGTACAAGCACTTCCCAACGTGTATGCTTACTCAGGACCAGAAGGTCCCATTCCCCATTGGACTGCTCCTCTCCTCATTCCAGTGACGGTAATTGAAGTGGAAAGTTAAGGGTTCTTTGTAAAGTTGGTTGGATGGTGTTTTGCTGGGGCAAACATATGAAGGGACGTTTAGCTGAAGCAGACACAGGAGAAAGGATGTTCTGCTAAAGCAAGCATGTGAAAGGACACGTGATGAAGGTTTCTTTGCTAACGACATGCATGTATTGGTCCACCTTACATCGAGTAGTTGAGCTGAACCATGCACTCACAACTCCAAACTCATCTTTGGTTCTCTTATGTCTCTGTTCAGATGCCAATTACGTTGTGACAAGCTTTTTCTGTATACACATATGATGGCTATTCTCTGTTGTCAACTTGACTATATTTGGAATGAACTACAATTCAGAAACAGGGCACTCCTATGATCTGGATTTTGATGATGGAAGACACTGTGACTCTAGAGAACTCTGACTAATATACATATCTACTCACATGTCTCATAATCTGAAGGTTGTGAGTTCGATCCCCACATGGGGCACCAGTTTGTCGACTCTCTGCGGGCAGGTACAAGAGAGGAGAGAACCAGTCCAGTCGAGTTTCTCTGGGGCTGAGCTGGATGGTAAGTGTCAAGTCCCAAAACAAACAACTGGGCCCAGAGTCTGTCAAAGCAGGAACTCATTTTATTGTATCAGTCTTTTGTTTATATAGAGTTGAGGGAGGAGGTGGGAATCTTTGATGAGGTGAGATGATGAGGGTATGAGGTGACTGACAGGGTCAGTAAAGTTATTCTACATCAGCAGTAGCTAGGCAAAGTCAGGTTGTGCTGAGTCACTCCTGTACGGAAGTCTGGACAGGTCTCTAAACTCGAGCAAAGGCTCAGGCTTCCTCACTAGGCCTCAGAATCTGGCCAAATAAGGCCCAGCACTCACCCAGATTGGGAGCCTACAACAGACAAAAGTAGAAATATCACCATAGTTCAATTTGGAAAACTAATGAGTTTTATTGGGGTTGCTTACAGGAATATGGTGAAGGGTCACTTACAGGAGCAGAAATAAGTCAAAAGACAGCTGCATCACCAAAGTCCACCCCAGAGCAGGTGAAGGCTCACATAACCTGGAGCAACTACACAGCCTGGAGGCAGCTCAGCAGATTGAAGAGTAACCTTTCCAATTGACTCAGTTATTGGTCTAAACCTCTTCCAGGCAGCTGATTGGGTCTCAGAATCTTCTTTGCAACCTGACTTGTTTACTCTATCAGGGAGGATCCTAGTGAATCTGGTTGGTTTCAGGGAATTCCTGAAGCTATTTTGAGTTGTTTGCTTCCTGGTTAAGGAGCATCCCTGAAGGATGGAATGTTTCAATCTTGAAGGAAACATTTATACAGCAAACCCCAACCCTCTAACCCTCATCCTGATCCTGACCTTAGCCCTGATCCAAGCCTTAACTCCTAACTCTAAACCGAACTCTGTCCCTAACCTTAATTCCTAATCAGAACAAGGACCCTTGCCCTAAACCAGTTGGGACCTTACCCTACAGCTAGCAAACTTCATGGCTCATTTCCTCAGGGTTTGGTACGCCCCTTAGGAGAAGGGGGACAAGAGTTGATTGAGGTCAGGCTCTTGGGGGGTGGTAGCACACACCCTTACTCAGGAGGCAGAGGCAGGTGGGTCTCTGAGTTCTTGGCCAGCCTGATCTACAGATAGGGTTCCAGAACAGCCAGGGCTACACAGAGAAACCTTGACTCAGAAAAAAAAATAAAGAAAGAAAAGTCTCTTGGCCATGTTGTGAGCAGGAACTGATTGGTAGGGATAAGGAGAATTGAGAAGATTGGGGGGGGGGGGTCTGAGGGGAGGGGCCTTGAGCAATTCTCCATTGCATCTTACCAAGTTATCTAAATTAATTTAGATATTAGTATCTGAAGTTCAAATCTGAGCCAGCAGTGGCCATTGTCCAATGAAGTGGAAACAGTCCAATATATGTTGAAGCCAGATTTGGACTTTGGACCTAAGTTGAGTAAGTGTGGTCAATCTGAGTTCTTTTCTTCCAAATAGAACTCTTTAAAATCAGCCCCAGACAGGCTAAGGATGTGTCCTTCGGTGTTGATAATTTGGAACCCACAGCAGATGTGGAACTAAGTTAAAAACCGGGGTCATATCCAGCTGTGGAGAGTTCTTGGAACTCTCTCAACTGAATGAATCTCAAGACTAGACTGAGAGGAGTTCCCATGAGCCCCCTAAGACCGAATCAGGATGCCTCTGAGTTAGATCCCATGAGTTACCTTGCCTCAGCACGTGTCTGCTGTTGGATGTGTGGTCTTGTCAAACGGAGAGAGCAGCCTCTTGTCTGGGCATCAGACTCAGCAGAAAAAAAAAAGAACTGTTGAGGTTCAGGAAGTCACCCCTCAAACCGAGCAAACACTGATCCCAGTGAAGCAAGAATACTTTATTAAATGCACACCATAGTGCTGGGCATCTAGGACCACAGGAGGGACTGCAGGAGCCTGGCAATGGTACTAGTCCGCTCTCCATGTAGGCATTTTATATGAGAAAAACTCAAAAGTTTAAAGGGTAAAGAGGGGAGAAGTTGGTTTACTAGGTGAAGTATTATCAGTTAACCTTTAAGCCGATTGGTCCTGAGCAAGGTAAGGGTGGTGGTGGATGGGTGGTAATAGGAGAAATTCAGAACATTGAGATAACAGAACATGCATATTATAATCATATTTTTTTTTGGCTTATTAGTAGCATTCTTCAGTGTCACCCACAAAAACCACAGTGAGCTCATAGGTAGGCACAGGAAAGGTTGCCCGGTGGTCTGACTCAAGCCGTTTTAAACATAACAGTTCATAGTAACCTTTGATGTGATTGGGTCCTGCGTAAAGCTTTGTGGAATTTCTTAAGATTAGCAAACCTCACACAGAACATTCAGAGCATACCAAACAAAACAGGGTATGTGGTCAGCATGTCCTTGAGCCAAGTCACTTTTCTGTGTCAGTGACTGGCAAGCATGTTACAGCAATGATATGAAATAACTGGCAGGCAGGAACAAAATGGCCACAGCTACTGGGGGGTGAGGGATGGGGGTCAGACCATAACAACAACAAAAGTGTGCAGATAAAGAGCAGAGACAAAGGGTGAAAGAAATGGCTCCCTTGGGGAGACAAATGGACTTGCCAGGCCTACTCAGCCCAGGACCAGAGAATAGATGAGAATAGGGGAGATCCAACAGAAGCTCAAAGCCATCTGTGGACTCCAGATGTCCTCCTGGGTTTTGGCACCAGATGTTAGCTTTCTGAGGCAACATAAAGAGACAGAAGGTAGGAGATCTGAATCTGACCTGAACAGATGAAACTTTATTAGCGCACACGGTGAGGGGCAGCCTGTGAGTCTGGATCATCTAGGCTACTTGTCTTCTCTGGGGTCTGGTCCTTTGAGTCTGCAGATAAATAAACTTTTAAAGGTAATATACATATCTTCATTAGCGCGTGTGTGGAATGTGAGGTGTGCACAATTCAGCTAACAACGATTTTCTGTTTGAGCAGGAGAAAGGCATCAAACTTTATAAGTCCATATGGACTATATATCCAAACTGTAATATAAATTTACATCCATGCCATTTGAATGGATGGCATGATAAGTCCCGAGGACTCTGTACCAACAAAAGCTATCGTCTATGCAGAGCTGGAGACTTCTTGTCTTAGCCAGTCTCAGAGCTGTTTTCATGCAGGGGAATCAGCACATATTTTACCTCTTTTGTTGTACTTCTTGGTGTCGTCCTTCATGTCTGCTGCCAAGATTTTAAAGAGGTATCCCCCAGTCTAATATAATCTTTATTAATTTTGGTGGAATCCATAGCTTTTCTTCTCGTGTTTAAACAAAGACAAAAACCTCTCCCCTACATTTCCTGCCTTTCATTCTGAAGTTAAGACATCCTTATATAGGCTGATTTATTTCAGCAGTTTTCCCCATAATTCAGTGTCTCTCAGTAGCTATTGGTTTTTGCTCACTGGCATTTAAAATTTTTAAAGTTAACAAACCACTATGTAATCTATCCCTGATACCCCTTTCTGCTTATTAATCATCTCTTTTAACGTATGATTACATCTCTCCAAAACTTCTTGTGCTGCCGGGCAGTGGAGGTGCACGCCTGTAATCCCAGCACTTGGGAGGCAGAGGCAGACTGATTTCTGAGTTCATGGCCAGCCCGGTCTACAGAGTGAGTTCCAGGACAGCCAGGACTGCACAGAGAAACCCTGTCTCGAAAAAACAAAAAACAAAACAAAAAAAAAAAAAAACCTTCTTGTCCTATAGGATTGTTTAGTATTCCTGTAATAAGCTTTATATTATAATATACAAAAAAAGATTTTAATTTTATCATTGACATATTCTAGAATGTTGTCAGTCTTAATTTGTACTTAATTTGTATTCCCATAATAGCAATAACTACTAATAAATTTGTAATTATGAAATCAGCCTCTTCAGAACTTAAAGTAGTTACCCATTGAAATCCTGAATATGTATCTATGGTATGGTGCACATACTTTAATTTTCCAAACAGTGTGAAATGAAGCTCATCAAGTTGCCAGATTTTATTTCTTTGGGTGCCTTTTGGGTCACTCCCTGTAAGTAATGGAGTTTGGTTATACGGTGAACAGGTAGGTCATACGGTGAACAGGTAGGTCATACGGTGAACAGGCAGGTCATACGGTGAACAGGCAGGTCATTTGCTTATCATTTCCTTGACTTGTTGCCAAGTGATAGAAAAATCTTTCTTCAAACCTTTGCTATTAATATGATTTCTTTTATGAAATTCTGAAACTTCCAGCACATTTCCTATTAGTAGCTGATAAATTTTATCATTGCCTTGTGCCAGAGAGCCTGGTAGACTCATATGAGATCTGATATGTGTTATATGCAATAGATTATTCCAATTTCTGATTACTTGTTGTAGTTGCATAAATAGTGAGGTTGATTCTGAACTATCCCGAATGAGTTCAGTAGTTTCTATGTGTAATTTCTATGTCTATATTCTTTCTGCATATTGAGAGTCAGTATCTACAATAAGAGATTCTGGAAAATCTACCATAAGAATAGCATAGAGCTCTGATATTTAAACTGAATCATAAGAGCTTTGAGACACCTTACTAATTATTCTGACTTAATAACCTGCCTTTCCTGATTTATCTGCATCACTATAGAATGTAGGGTCTCCCAAATTGGTGTATCTTTTACTATATGAGGGAGAATCCAATTAATTATTTTTATAAACCAAAGTAACTTGCTTAGTGGGTATTTGTTGTTAATTTCTCTCAAAAAAAAAATTACTTCAAGATCTTTGTCAGTATTTATTTTCTGCCCATAATGAGGCAATTTCAGCATTAGTAAAAGTACAATAATTCCTGCTGGGCTTATTCCTGCTAATGAATGATGAAGTCTCATTTTCCTTTCAGAATCGATTCAGAAAACTTTTCTATATAGTTCTTCAACTTTTTTACTCTGTTCGTGGGCTAAAATTATCCATTCTGTGATATTATCTTCTCTCTGGGTAAGAATCCCTGTAGGAGAATGAGTAAATAGTGAAACAACTAAAATACAAGCCTTCTTTGGATCCAAACAGTCAATGTGTGCATCTCGTAATTTCGACCAGATCCAATTCTTTTTCAGCCTCAACTGATTTTTTTTTGACTATTTAGGTCTGTATCACCTTGTATGATTTGAAATAAATTACTTATCTCTTGAGTAGTTAATCCAATTATCTCCCAACACTTTTTGAAAGTCATTAAAATATCTTAATTGGTCTCTCCTGATTTCTACCTTCTATGGGCTAATCTTTTGTAGACCTATCTTCTATCCTAGATAATTAATTGAATCTTTTCTTTATATTTTATCAGGAGCAATTTGTAATCCCAACAAGGCAAATTTCTCTTTACTTCATCAAACATTTTTTCCTAAGGTATCTGCTTCTGAATCAGCCAGCAAAATATCACCCATATAATGGTAAATTATGGATTGAGGAAACGTCTTACAAATTATTTCTAAATTATTTTGAAAAAGCAGTATTTTAAACCAATCATTATAATAGGCCATGCCTTCAGTAACAAGGAAGGCAATGGGATTTCAGGCTGTAAAGAATCCCTTGGCTGAATAATTTTATTGACTGCTCTCTGATCTGTTAACATCTTCAATTTTCCTGATTTCTTTTTAATGACAAAGGTAGGAGAACTCCAAGGTTGATGGACTCCTCTATATGTTGAATCTCCAGCAGTCCTTGGACTAGCTGTTCTAGCACCTGTAATTTTTCTTTTGTCATAGGCCATTGTTCTACCAAAACAGGTTTGTCAGTTTGCCATTTTAGTGATAGGGCAGCTGGTGATCTATCAGCAATGGCTCCCCTACAGAAAGCTGAAGAGCCTACTATATCCTTATTATGAACAGCATGGATTTCAGTAACTGTCTTTAATAACAAGTTTTTTTAATTTCATTATTAGGAACATCTCCTCTGTTACAGCCTGTCTCTAAAGTTGAAAGATTGCTAATCTGTGCTTCCCACTGTTGCAGTAGATCCGTTCCCATCTAACTATAATTTTAATTTGGTATCTAATCATTTATAGTAATTTGCCAAGATATCTGGGTTTTCTCGGTATACTTAGAATCCCTTGTTTTATCCATAGGAGCTGCTCTATCTCTGTTAAATGGTTTGTTTAAGTTTTGAGCAGCTCTATTTGTTCTATCAGGCTTTGATTTTTCTTTCTTTTTTTTTTTTTAAAAAAGATTTATTTATTTATTATATGTAAGTACACTGTAGCTGTCTTCAGACACCCCAGAAGAGGGCATCAGTGTGGATGGGAGCCACCATGTGGTTGCTGGGATTTGAACTCAGGACCTTCGTGAGTGCACATAACTGCTGAGCCATCTCTCCAGCCCAGGCTTTGATTTTTCTAAGTTTTTTTTTTTCTAATCTTTCCTTGGAAAGATAAATGGTTGGTGTTGGTTTTGTTGGGCCTTGATGAGGCTCCTTAGTCAGTTTAAAACATTAAGGAGTTGCTTTGAATATCTTTGGATGTCCTACATTCATAAGCCCTATGTCCATTCCTTCCACATCTACATATCACAGGAAACTTTCTCCCTCACTTATTTTTTGAGAAGAATTTATCCTTAGGAACTGTTTGTCTACAGGAAATGACCTAATCTTTTACAGACAGAACAATGGGCATTTTGAATTTTTATATCTTCTGTAATTGTTTGTCCAACCATAACTGAATTGTGAGCATTAGATTCCATATCTGTAATAGTTTTAACCTACTTATAAAGAGGTGTGGATCTTGCCATTAAAGGTCTAATAGCCTTTTTGCATTCAGCATTACCATTTTCAAAAGCTAAAGGTTCCGTTAGGATTTCTCTAGCAGTTGGATCGGCTATGGCTCCGTCTAGAACTGTGGTTGATTCTGGTGAAAAGTCAGTGCAGGATTCATTCGAGCCCTGGGTTGTCTTTGTAAATGATTCAGATCGTCCCTGCTGTTCACCCTTGTCCAAGTATTTAAGGCTATTGTACAATACTGTATAATTCCATGCTCTGTTTCATGCTTAATACTCAGGTGTTAAGTATCTGTTTTACATATGGCAAATGTAAGTCATGGGTCATTATTGCTTCCTTAAATTTCATTAAATCTTGTGTCTCAGTGGGTTGTCACCCAAATTCTCCATAACTCTGTGGATTTCTCTCATTTCTATCTAATTCCCTTAGCATAGCTGGAGAAGTCATTTTAGGTTTATAACAGATGAAGACTGCCTTTTGGCAAGGTGGTGCTATAGGCAGGCTTTGGATTGGATTCATCTGAAATTTCTTCATTAATTGTCTAAATTTTGCTCTATTGTTTGTAATTTAGCAAGGATTTTTTTTTGTCTTTCCTCATCTAAGTCTTCTTTCTTCTGATCTCTCTTAAAAAAAAAAAAGAGATTTATAATATAAAGTGCCATCATTGTTGAAAAAATAATTATTTGTATACTTATCTTAGTTAGGCTTTTACTGCCATGAGCAGACAACCAATTTAAGTCTTATAAAGGACAACATTTATTTGGGACTGACTTACAGGTTCAGAAGTTTAGTCCATTGTCATCAAAGAAGGAGCATGGCAGTGTCCAGGCAGGCATGATGAAAGTAGAGCTAAAGTTCTACATCTTCGTCTGAAGGCTGTTAGCAGAATACTTACTTCCAGAGAGCTAGGATGAGAGTCTTAAAGCCCACACTCACAATGACACACCTACTCCAACAAGGCCACACCTTCTAATAGTGCCATTCCCTGAGCTGAGCACATATAAACCATCATATTTGCTGATAAGCAAAACAAAATTATATGGAATCCAAATGTCGTGTCATTGTGCTATTCTCCATTTTTTAAAAGAATATTTATTTATTTTATGTATATGAGCATGCTGTCCTTGACACACCAGAAGAGGAAATTTAATCCAATTACAGCTGATTTTGAGCCACTATGTGGTTGCTGGGAATTGAACTCAGGACCTTTGGAAAAGCAGTCAGTGCTCTTAAACGCTGAGTCATCTCTCCAGTCCAGCTTTTCTCCATTTTTAACATAGAAAATATTTTTGTTAATTTCTCTAATGCACTCCTTACTTTGGAGACTTAACTTCATCATTTTCAAACTAAACCTTTTTCTATGATTGTCTATACCCAGTTTCTTTCTCTTTTAATATTTTCAAATTTAATACATTATCCTTTCAGAATTTCTCAGTCCCCTATGGGAAAATGTTTCTTCTGCCTCTCAGTGTGTCTGTAGGCTCCTCAGGTGAGCACATGCCTACGGCAGCTAGCTCTGCCCCCTCACTTCAGTCTAGCAGGCTGCCCTTGCCAGCTGCTGTTTGCCCTCTGAATTCTGCCCACTCTGGGAAGGTGGCTCTGGGCTGCATGCAGTGTGCCTCTGCCTGTTCTGGCTCTGGGCCACAGCGCACAGAATAGTGTGATGCCGAAACCACACTGGTCTGTGGTAGCTCTTTTTTTTTTTTTTTACTATGCAATTTTTATTTATTTATTTATTTATTTATAATTTGATATAAATTAATTTTTATGTGCCTGTGTTAAACAGCAGCTCACAAAGTTTCTGAATATTTTATTTTATTTTATTTTAAGCAACCTTTTTTTTAAAGATTTATTTATTTATTTTATGTATATGAGTACAATGTACTTTGTAAGCCATCATGTAGTGTCTGGGAATTGAACTAAGGACCTCTGCTTGCTCTGGCTCTACTTGTTCTGGCCTAAACATTTATTCATTTATGTGTAAGTACACTGTAGCTGTCTTCAAGCACACCAGAAGAGGGCATCAGATCCCATTGCAGATGGTTGTGAGCCACCATGTGGTGCTGGGGTTTGAACTCAGGACCTTTGGAAGAGCAGTCAGTGCTCTTACCTGCTGAGCCATCTCCACAGCCCCAACTTTTTTTTTTTAATTGGATATTTTCTTTATTTACATTTCAAATGTTATCCCCTTTCCTGGTTTCCCTCCCTCCCAGAAACACCCTATCATATCCTCCTTCCCCCTGCTTCTATGAGGGTACTCCTCCACCCACCCACCCACTCATACCTCCCCGCCCTCGATTCCCCTACACTGAGGCATCTATGGAGCCTTCATGGGACCAAGGACCCACTGATGCATGACAAGGCCATCCTCTGCTACATATGCAGCTGGAGCTATATGTACTTCTTTGCTGATGGCTTAGTCCCTGGGAGCTCTGGGGGAGAGGGGGAGATCTGGTTGGTTGAGATTGTTGGTATTACTATAGGGTTGCAAACTCCTTCAACTCCTTCAGTCCTTTCTCTAACTCCTCTATTGGGGACCTTGTGCTCAGTCCAATGGTTGGCTGCGAACATCCGCCTCTGTATTTGTAAGGCTCTGGCAGGGCCTCTCAGGAGACAGCCATATCAGACTCCTTTCAGCATGCACTTCTTGGCATCCACAATAGTGTCTGGGTTTGGTAACTGTATATGGGATGAATCGCCAGGTGGGCAGTCTCTGGGTAGCCTTTCCTTCAGACTCTGCTCAACACTTTATCTCCATATTTGCTCCTATGAGTATTTTGTTCTCCTTCTAAGAAGAACCAAAGCATCCACACGTTCGTCTTCCTTCTTATTGACCTTCATGTGGTCTGTGAATTATATCCTGGTTATTTGGCGCTTTTGGGCT
Organism: Mus pahari; assembly: GCF_900095145.1. NCBI lineage: Eukaryota > Metazoa > Chordata > Mammalia > Rodentia > Muridae > Mus > Mus pahari. Next base: position 71,228,852 of record NC_034594.1, on the reverse strand, counting down.
AGTATCCACTTATCAGTGAATGCATACCATGTGTTTTCTTTTGCAATTGCATTACCTCACTCAGGATGATATCCTCCAAATCCATCTATTTGCCTAAGAATTTAATAAATTCCTTGTTTTTAAGTGCTGAGTAGCACTCCATTGTATAAATGTACCACCTTTTCTGTATCCATTCCTCTGTTTAGGGATATCTGAGTTCTTACTAGCTTCTGGCTATTATAAATAAGGCTGCTATGAACGTAATGAAGCATGTGTCCTTATTACATGTTGGACCATCTTCTGGTTATATACCCAGGAGTGGTGTAGCTTGGGGTCCTCAGGTAGTACTGTGTCCAATTTTCTGAGGAACCACCAGACTGATTTCCAGAGTGGTTGTACCAGCTTGCAATCCCACCAGCAATGGAGGAGTGGTCCTCTTTCTCCACATCCTTGCCAGCATCTGCTGTTATCTAAGTTTTTGATCTTAGCCATTCTTTCTGGGATGAGGTGGAATCTCAAGGTCATTTTGATTTGCACTTCCCTAATGACTAAGGATGTTGAACATTTCTTTAGGTGCTTCTCGGCCATTTGATATTCCTCAGTTGAAAATTCTCTGTTTAGCTCTGTTCCCCATTTTTAATAGGGTTATTTGGTTCTCTGGAGTCTAGCTTCTTGAGTTCTTTATATATATTGGATATTAGCCCTCTGTCAGATGTAGGATTGGTAAAGATATTTTCCTAATTTCTGGGTTGCTTTTTTGTCCTATTGACAATGTCCTTTGCCTTGCAGAAACTTTACAGTTTTATGAGGTCCCATTTGTCAATTTTTGATCTTAAAGCAAAAGCCATTGTTATTCTGTTGAGGAATTTTCCCCCTGTGGCCATGTGTTCGAGGCTCTTCCCCACTTTCTCCTCTATAAATTTCAGTGTATCTGGTTTTATGTGGCAAATCAGTAGCCTTCCTCTACTCAAAGAATAAACAGGCTGAGAAAGAAATTAGGGAAATGACACCCTTCACAATAGTCACAAATAATATAAAGTATCTTGGTTTGACTCTAACCAAACAAGTGAAAGATCTGTATGACAAGAACTTCAAGTCTCTGAAGAAAGACATTGAAGAAGACCTCAGAAGAGGGAAAGATCTCCCATGCTCATGGATTGGCAGAATTAATATAGTAAAAATAGCCATCTTGCCAAAAGCAATCTACAGATTCAATGCAATCCCCATCAANNTTCCAACTCAATTCTTCACTGAGTTAGAAAGGGCAATTCTCAAATTCATTTGGAATAACAAAAAACCCAGGATAGCAAAAACTATTCTCAACAGTAAAAGAACTTCTGGGNGAATCACCATCCCTGACCTCAAGCTGTACTACAGAGCAATAGTGATGAAAACTGTATGGTATTGGTACAAAGACAGGCAGGAAGATCAATGGAATAGAACTGAAGACCCAGAAATGAATCCACATACCTACGGTCACTGGGACTAATTTACGTACTAATAAATACCTAAGCCATGAGCTTCAGCTCATTCACTGACTAGATAACTTATTTAACCTATTCTAAGTCTTCCACATGGTTAGTTACCTCTCCTTCAGTCTTGCCCTGCATCTTCCTCAGCATCGCTTTCCCTCATCACTGCCCATGTCTCTCTCAAATCTCTCTCGAATCTCCCTTTATTTTCTCGCTATTCCCAGAACCCTCCTTCTTCCTGCCAGTGTTCCACCTCCTATCTCCTGCCTCAGCTCATTGGCCAACAGCTTTTTTATTGACGGGTGTTACATAAATGCCACCACAATCTTCAGTTTTTCAATAGGGATGGCATGTACCTCACCACAACCATATGTCTGAGACAGATTAACCTAGCCCCAGTTCCCACCCCAAGAGTGTCCACTCCCTGCCACAACTAGACTGGCATTGGGGACCAAATTAACCAAGGCCCAAAACAAGACACTTTCATATCCCAGAAGCCAGCAGGAGGCCTCCCAGCCCTCTCCACACCTTCGGATGGTACTGGAAATAGCCACTGTCCAGGTGTCCCTATACCAGGCTTTCCTGAGGATGCAGAGCCCAGATAACAGCAGGCTTCCTCTCTGCCATCAGCTAGGCAGATGTCCTGCCTTAAGACACCTGCCTCAGGCCTGTCCATGTGGCTACTGGGCTCTGTGGAGTAGACTGAGGGCTTCATATACTCAGATAGCAAAGAAGCATCCCATATCTAAGTAGCTGCCATGGCATCTACTGTGCATCAAAGGAGCAGAAAATAATGCAGTGATATCTCACTGGAGATTACCAGCCAGCAACACCACATTTGTACACTGACATTCAGCATCATCCCACACCTTTGAAGTTTTTATTGATTAAAAAATACCAAAGATTTCTATTAAAATACCTAAATCATAAAGGCACAGTTTCTAGAGGTAAGGAAATGAGTGAGTGTTCAGGAGTACTTGCTGCTCTCACAGAAAACCCAGATTCTGTTCCCAATCTCATAAACTCATCTATAAACTCAGTCCCAATAAATCTCAATCCAGGCCCTATGCACCTGACTCCAGCCTATGGAAATAAGGGTCTCAAGCAGCAGTGTGTCAAGGGGTAGCACTGATGGAGGGAGACGACAGAAACAGTAGCTGGGGTGGGATCAGAAGGTCTTGCATAAGCTGGTGACTCATGCCAAACAAGAAATTATATTATATGTAATATAACATATATTACATATTAAGAAATATAGCATCTTATATCAGGAATTCAAGGCCTATACCTAAACATAGTAAAAGCAATATAGAGCAAACCAGTAGCCAATAACAAACTAAATGGAGAGAAATTTGAAGCAATCCCACTAAAATCAGGGACTAGACAAGACTGCCCACTCTCTCCCTATCTATTCAATATAGTACTTATAGTTCTAGCTAGAGCAACTAGACACCAAAAGGAGGTCAAAGGGATACAAATTGGAAAGGAAGAAGTCAAAATATGACTATTTGCAGATGATATGATAGTATACTTAAGTGATCCCAAAAATTCCACCAGAGAATTCCTACAGCTGATAAACAACTTCAGCAAAGTAGCTGGATATGAAATTAACTCAAACAAATCAGTGGCCTTCCTCTACTCAAAGAACAAACAGGCTGAGAAAGAAATTAGAAAAACAACACCCTTCGCAATAGTCACAAATAATATAAAATACCTTGGTAGGACTCTAACCAAGCAAGTGAAAGATCTGTATGACAAGAACTTCAAGTCTCTGAAGAAAGAAATTAAAGAAGACCTCAGAAGATGGAAAGATCTCCAATGCTTGTGGGTTGGCAGGATTAATATAGTAAAAATGGCTATCTTGCCAAAAGCAAACTACAGATTCAATGCAACCTCCATCAAAATTCCAACTCAATTCATCACAGAATTAGAAGGAACAATTCTCAAATTCATTTGGAATAACAAAAAAACCCAGGATAGCGAAAACTATTCTCAACAATAAAAGAAATTCCAGGGAAATCACCATCTCTGACCTCAAGCTGTACTACATAGTGATAATGATAAAAACAAAAACAAACAAACAAACAAACAAACAAAAACCAACCTGCATGGTATTGGTACAGTGACAGGCAGGTAGGTCAATGGAATAGAATTGAAGACCCAGAAATGAACCCACACATCTATAGTCACTTCATCTTTGACAAAGGAGCTAAAACCATCCAGTGGAAAAAAAAGACAGCATTTTAAACAAATGATATTGGTTCAACTGGTGGTCAACATGTAGAAGAATGTAAATGGATCTATTCTTATCTCCCTGTACAAAACTCAAGTCCAAGTGGATAAAGGACCTCCACATAAAACCAGATACACTGAAACTATTATAGAGGAGAAGGTGGGGAAGAGCCTCAAACACATGGCCACAGGGGGAAAATTCCTGAACAGACACCAATGGCTTATGCTGTAAGATCAAGAATCGACTCAAGAAGGTAGATTCCAGAGAACCAAATAACACTATTAAAAATGGGGAACAGAGCTAAACAGAGAATTCTCAACTGGGGAATACCGAATGGCTGAGAAGCACCTGAAAAAATGTCCAACATCCTTAGTCATCAGGGAAATGCAAATCAAAATAACCCTGAGATTCCACCTCACACCAGTCAGAATGGCTAAGATCACTCAGGTAACAGTAGATGCTGGCAAGGATGGAGAGAAAGAGAAACACTCCTCCATTGTTGGTGGGATAGCAAGCTTGTACAATCACTTTGGAAATCAGTCTGGTGGTTCCTCAGAAAATTGGTCCTGAGGACCCCAAGCTATACCACTCCTGGGCATATACCCAGAAGATGCTCCAACTTGTAATAAGGACACATGCTCTACTATGTTCATAGCAGTCATATTTATAATAGCCAGAAGCTGGAAAGAACCCAGTCCCTCAACAGAGGAATGGATACAGAAAATGTGGTACATTTACACAATGGTGTACTACACAGCTATTAAAAACAAGGAATTTATGAAATTTTTGGGCAAATGGATGGATCGGGAGGATATCATCCTGAGTGAGGTAACCTAATCACAAAAGAACACACATGATATCCACTCACTGATAAGTGAGTGATATTGTATATTAGCCTAGAAGCTCAGAATACCATTTGATACAATTTGCAAAACATATGAAACTCAAAAAGAAGGAAGAGAAAAGTGTGGATACTTAGTTCCTTCTTAGAATGGGGAACAAAATACCCATGGAAGGAGTTACAGAGACAAAGTTCAGAGCTGAGACAAAAGGAAGGACCACCCAGAGATTGCCCTGCCCAGGGATCCATCTTATAAACAACTACCAAACCCAGACACTATTGCATATGCTAGCAAGATTTTGCTGACAGGACTCTGATATAGGTCTCTTGTGGGGATATGCCAATGCCTGGCAAATACAGAAGTGGATGCTCACAGTCATCTATTGGATGGAACACCGGGCCCCCAGTGAAGGAGCTAGAGAAAGTACCCAAGGAGCTAAAGGGGTCTGCAACACTATAGGAGGAACAACAATATGAACTAAGGAGTAACACCCCCCCCCCGAGCTTGTGTGTCTCTAGTTGCATATGTAGCAGAGGATGGCCTAGTAGGCCATCAATGGGAGGAGAGGACCTTGGTCTTGTAAAGTTTATATGCCCCAGTACAGGGGAATGGCAGGGCCAGGAAGCGGGAGTGGGTGGGTTGGGGGGCAGGTCTGGGGAGGGTATAGGGGGTTTGGGGGATAGTATTTGAAATGTGAATGAAGAAATATCTAATAAAAAAGGGGGGAACAATATATTCACAAGAGGAAATATGGAGACCAAGTATGGAGCAGAAACTGAAGGAAAAGCCATCCAAAGATTGCCCCACCTGGGGATCCATCCTATGTACAGTCGCCATACCCAGACACTATTGCAGATTCTGGGAAGAGCTTGCTGACAGGAGACAGATATAGATGTGTCCTGAGAGGCTCTGCCAGAGCCTGACAAGTATGGAGGCGTATACTCGCAGCCAACCATTGGACTGATCTTGGGGGTCCCTGAGGAGGAGTTGGAGAAGGGATTGAAGGAGCTAGAGGATTTGCAGCCCCAAGAGGGGAGCAACAGTGCCAACTGGCCAGATCTTCCCAGGGCTCCAGGGGTCTGGACCACCAACCAAAGAGTACACATGGAGAGACCCATGGCTCTGGCCACATATGTGACAGAGTATGGCCTTGTTGGACATCAGTGGGAGGAGTGGTCCTTGGGCCTGAGAGGGTTCAATGCCCCAATGTAGGGGAATGTCCCAGGGCAGGAAGGCGGGAGTTGGGGGGGGGGGCGGTGAGCACACTCATAGGGACAGGGTAAGGGGAGATGGCATGGGGTGTTCCTGAGGGGAAACCTGGAAAAGGGGTAACATTTGAAATATAAATAAAGAAAATATCCAATAAAAGAAAAAAGAAGAAGAAATATAGCATCTTATATACTATTTTCAGGGAGAGAATGGACCAAGTTCCTCAGATCAGACAAAGAGAACACAGAGCATCACAGGATCATCTCTCACAAGGCTGATAACCACAGCCTTCAGGGAAGGTTTCCAGGAACAGAACCCTTAGCTCCTTAGGACCTTTCTAAGCCTGCTCCTGGACAAGGACACAGAACTAACCTTCTCTTTGTTCCTTTGTCAGGACCTTCTGAGAAAGTCTTGGGCTGACTGGCTACCAACATTCCTCAACTGCCCTGGCAACATTTTGCATTTTCTATGACCCTGGCCATGGTCCAGATGTATTAAACAAAATAACTAATGTTTATGCAAATTAAAAATAAACTAAAATAACTAATAAAGGTGTAAATCAAAATAAGTTGTTCTGTTGTGACTGAAGTCACGGCCATGTTCTGGCAACACGAATGCCGCAAAGGTTGTTCTGACATTCATCCATCACAGATGTCATTGTGGGCTTTACCTTTTCTTTTTAAAAAAGATTTATTTATTATTATATCTAAGTACGAACACTGTAGCTGTCTTCAGGTGCACCAGAGGAGGGCATCAGATCTCATTACAGATGGTTGTGAGCCACCATGTGGTTGCTGGGATTTGAAGAGCAGTCGGGGTTCTTAACTGCTGAGCCATCTCTCCAGCCCATGGGCTTTACCTTTAAGAACACAGTGCCCCCTGAGCCCCAGTATGAAGGGCATTTCTGAGGTGCTAGCCCACTCTTGGTCACCAGCCAAAGTAAAGGACTGCTTACACTCTTAATTGGGTTAATAAGTGTGATGACATGTAACTTTCTCACCTATATCATTTCACTGACAAGTTGATCAACCATATGTGTTCTCATCTAGACAGACAGACAGTGGAATAAAAATCGTGCCTACCCAAAGCCTGTATCGAGCTGTGCTGATGGACACCCATCAGGTTGGATGTGGGGAGCCATCATCAGCAAAACTCAGGGATGCTGGCCTTGAGGACAAGCTGTAGGAGCAAGGTATGGATGGGAATCCTGTCCTAAGATCTGAGCAGCCTGCTCATAACTAGGTCACGAGGAGACGAGGAGAGAGAAGCACAGGGAAGAAGCTGCCAGGAAGCCCAGTCACCTTCTGTACTTTGAGCCATGTGGCAAGATGCCCAAGCCCTGCCCCAGCCCTTGCTCTTGCCTCAGCTTACCCTCATCCTGTCTTAGTCAGGGTTTCTATGACTGTGATGAAACACCATGACCAAAACCCGAGGCAGTGAGGAAAAAAGTTTTATTTGGCTTACACTTCCATATCACTGTTTATCATCAAAGGAAGTCAGGGTAGGAACTCCTGCAGGACAGGAACTCAAACAGGGCAGAAACCTGGAGGCAGGAGTTGATGAGGCAGGAGCTGCATACCGCATTGCTCCTCATGGCTTGCTCAGCCTGTTTTCTTATAATCTTCCTAGTTGCCACCGTGAATCCACGCCACCAACCCTGGCTCAGTACTCCAAGGGACTACTAGCAGGCTGACATGTAACAAGAGAATGCTTCAGGGAATGATGCCCCTCAGAGCAACAGGTGCCTGTCAGCCAGGACCACCAGGCCAGGGATAGCACCACCCATAAAGGGCTGGACTTTTCCCCATCAATCACTAATTAAGAAAACACCCTGCAGTCAGATCTTCTGGTGTTTTCTTAATTGAGGCTCCCTCCTTTCAGATAACTTTAACTTGTGTCACGTTAACATAAAGTTAACTAGCCCTCCACTCAGCCAGGGGAGTCATCTTTTCAGTCCTCGGCAGCTCAGAGCCTATTGGCTCTCCAAGCTTTCCCAGAAGGCACTGTGCTCACATGGCCAGATGGGTGTCCATCTCAACCCAACCCAGCTTCAGGGGTTTAGTGAGACTCCATCTGGACTACCAACAAAGGCCCAGATGAAGCTCTCTGTGCCAGAGTGACAAGACTGGAAGGTGTTCCCACACATAATACAGACACACAGGGAGCACATGTACACAACATACACATAGGCAACAAACACACAGAAATGCACACTTAGAATTTAAATTCAGGTGCACATTTAAACCACTAACTACACTGGAGAAAGTTCAGAGGAAACAGGAGCTAGCGATCACATGTTTTAAAGAACAAGTAAGTGATAAAGTGTGGGGGAAGCAGGAGAGAGAGCGCAAGAGGGAGGAGAGAAAGAGGAGAGAGAGAGTGAGGTCATTTGGATCTTAAACTGGGCAGATAAATTAGTGGTTCCTCCTTTAGCTTCTGGGAAATGTTTCAAAGCAGGGCAGAGCAGAGTGTTTTTATTTGCAAACACTATTAACCATTTCCTGTTTCAACCTCAGAACCACCTGTGAATCAGCTTGTTACCTGGGCTGCAGGGCCCTGTGCCCCCATGACGCTTCACTCTACCCAGTAGGTCACCATGGGTTTGGGTTTTAGATTCTGGCCATTTCTCTACCTTCTGTTTCCCTTGGAGTTGTTTCAAAATGATCCTTTGGTTTCCTGAACGTTCTGTCCCTGTCCCCACCTAGATGGAAACTTGCCATTACCTCCAGGGTATGGGGATCCCCTCTCCCCAAGTTTCCGACTGTGCTGCTTCTGTGACACAATCTTGAGGTCAGCACCCTGGAAACTCATGCTTCTCTGCCCTGTCCAGAAGGAAGGGTGGCCCCAGGAGGACTTCTGGGAACTTCTGTCCATGAGCCCCACCAACTAAGATCTTCCTAGTTGCCACAGTGAGTCCACACCGCAACCCTGGCTCAGTACTCCAAGGGACTACTAGCAGGCTAACGTGTAACAAGAGAATGCTTGAAGGAATGACGCTCCTCAGAGCAACAGGCGCCTGCTCTGCAGGCAGCTGGCACAGTGGAACAGCATGTGTGTTGGGGAGTGTGTACTAATGGGAGGTAGTATGTGTGTTGGAAACTGAATGGGTATTGGGACATAGCATGTATATTGGAAGATAGTATATGTATTAGAGGAAAGCATGAGCCCTGAAGGTCACATGTGTGTGGTGGGATAGTATATGTGTTTGAGGCTGTGTGGGTTCTATTATGTGTGTTGGGGATTGCATGTGTGTTAAGAGACAGCATTATATAGGAGATTGCTCTATTGGGGAATAGAGTGTGTTAGAGATCTCATATGTATCTGAAGATAGCACAAGCCCTGAGGATTGTGTGTGTTTTATGCAGGATAGTATATGTGTTTGAGAGTGTGTGGGCTCTATCATGTGTACTGGGGATTGCATGTGTGTGGCTATTGGCATAGGGAAAGCAATTAGGGCTACCCCAGCAACAACCTTCCTCCCCATCACACTGCTAGGGAGGAAAGGGGAAAGTAAGGGCCAGAGATAATGCAGAGGAAGAAGGGGGAAGGAGAGAGATAGGCAGAGGTCCCCTCCCTCTCCACAGAAAGATGTCCCAGTACCTGTAGGTCTAGGGTGTTGTGTAAAGCAACAGGGATGTGCTGACAACCTGCTGCTCAGGCTCCTGATCCTCTCCAGTCCTCGTGATCTGCTCTGTACAGTCTGAGTCCCATAGGAAGATTCTAGATAGAGCATCAGAGCAAGGCAGGGTGGAATCTGTCCAGAATTCACAATAGGCTTGTAGCCAGTATCTAATCACCTAGCCTTGACGGGGGTCTTGCTACCCTGGGCATGCCAGAGAGACATAAAGGTATCAAGGAGGCTCTGTAACAGCCAGGCCTGGGGAGGGGATCCCCCTAGCTTCTGCCCACAAGCCCCATGCTGAGACTGGAGGCGGCCAGTCTGTGCCTCACATTCTTTTTCCATTTCTGCGCTCTTCAAAGTAACGTTTCCTTCCCCACCAAGCTGGTGCCTCTGAACCTGGGTGGCTGAGGCAGTTGCCAGATGGTTTCCAGCCAGGTTGCCTATTTTAGGGTGGTGAGATCCACACATCTCATTTCTAATATTAGCAGTTTCATTTTCCCTTTTTTTTCCCCCCCATTCACTGTGGTAAAACACAGCAGAATGGTTAAATCATCAGAATGCCCCAGAAATGACTAGCCGGCCAGGGGCTATGCACGCAAGCCAGCCCACCCCACCCAACCCCAGGGAGACAGGGAAGGACAGGAGGGGGTGAGGTGGGTCTCCACCTCCTAGGGACCGAGGAAGGTTGACTGGGAAAGACCTAGAAACTGTGTCCACCACAGCCTGGTGATAGGTTTTTCTCAGGCGAAGAGAAAGACGCAGGGCAGCAGAGCAAGCAAACATAAAACAACTTTAGAAGCAGAGAAGTCAGTGATCCAGGCAGCAGGTCCGGCATCATGGAAGGAAGAAAAGCCATAAGAAAAGCAAGACGAGGCCCGGGGGCTTTCTGAACCTACAAGGGTGTCTGGAGAGGAAAGGCATCTTCTCAGGGTCGTAGGAGATGCTCACTATAGCCCGTTGAGGCCTCCTCTGACCCAACAAACAGGCTCTGACTCCTCAGTAGTAAAGGACTGAGGTATAGCTCAAGGCATTCAAGGCCACGCATGGCAGACGAGGTAGGGGAGGGTCCAACTTGCGTTCGCTGCAGCCATAGGTACCAAAGTCAGGGAAGATCCCCACCCTCCAAAGGGACAAGAGTCTGGCCCTCGTTTCAATCTCTCTCAGCCCTGAGAGCTAAGGCTCCATCAGGGTACCAGGAATGGAAAGCACCAAACCTACCCACAAGTGGGGCTTGAAATGGAGAAGACCCCATAGCAGGACAAGAGGCAAGGACAGCTGGTCTTCTCTTCCCCCCTCTCTGTTCCCCAGTCTCTCACTAGTCCCTTACCTGCACCCTCCCACTCCCCTCCCCCTTCCATGCCCCTCCCCCACCTCTAGTTGCCTGTTCTCCCACCCTTGTGGAGGTGGAGGAAGAGGGGGCGGGAGGCAAGAACAGGTCTCCTCCCTCCAACATGACCCGGGACAGTTTCCTTTCCGCTACAGACAACTCTGCCTGAGCAGCCGAGGAGGAAGAGGAGACTGCGACTGACTGAAGGCGGCACTGCCAGGGGCTCTGGGCATGTGGGTCCCGCAGGTACCCTGGTCATTCACTTGGACTGTGCTGCAGTTGAGCTGGCAATCAGGGTGGCTTCTAGGTACGTGGTTCCTAGGGATGTGGGATGGATCGGGGTTAGTGGCTGGGGCAGGGCTTGAAGAAATGTTGCTATTACTGGAGGGGAGGAACACCTGTGTCCCTGGTTACACAGATTGGCTCCTGGTTACACAGATTGGCCTTAGGTGGGATTTACAGGTGGACTGCCCCTTGGGGCTCAAAATCCACCCCCTCCTTGCTTTTAGACAGACAGAACATTTGCCTAACCTCAGTTGATCTTCTGTGTCCCTCTCTGTGAAGCGATAGTAGGTCTGGACAGAGCTCTGACCTCAGCCACTGTGGCCCTGCCTCGGGATTCTGCCAGGTCCTGGGATCCTTGGCCTTTCTCTGTGTTTTCCTATGGTTGGGGACATCCCTACATGGAGCCTGCCCTACACGCTGTATAGATGACTGAAGATCCAAGAGTATAATCAGCTGTCTACCCTCATGGACAAGCTTCCTGTGCTAGCATTTCTGGGGGACTCCCGAGTTCATATCCCTGGCCTCATAGCATCCTTGGTGGACTCTGGAGGGGCGGGAGGTGAAACAGAGGGGTCCAGGAATCCTGCTCAAATTCCTCACAGTGAAAACTCAGCTCCCTGTGCTCCTCACAACCCTGTACCCCTTGGCCCCTGCCCATCCTCTGGACTGAGCCAATCTTCATTGAGAACTTGGTCCTGGGACCTGGGGGAACTTTGTTTCCCCTGGATGTCAACAAACTCTTAGGTCAGAGCTACACCTGCAAAGCACAGAATTGTGGCCCAGACAAGCTAATATACTCTTGTACTGCCTTAATACATCTTTGACCTGCAATGATGTTCCCTTGCTCATATGAAGTGCCAGTCACCTTCACCCCAGCCTCTTCACTGCCGCGAACACAGGAGAGGGCTGGGAGCTAGGTACTCACCACCACAGGCCCTCTCCTGGGTTGCAGACCAAGGCTGTTTGGGAAGCCAGGGACATTTTCTCTCCACGTAGCCTCTTAAGATAGCCCATGGTTTGCTGTCATGGGTGGACGGAGGAAACAGACCTGAGCATGGTAGATGATCTGAGGCCCCAGAGTGAAAGGTGTCCCTTGGAGAGACCTTGTCAGGAAACCCAAGGAATAAAGTCGGAAGGATTATGTGTCATTGGAGAGAAGCAACTGAGACAGAAAGGGGACTATGACTCACTCTGGTGACCTGTCACACTGAGCATGTCCCCAAATGAAACTTTGATGAGAGAATATGGAAATACAGATGTATTTATACAGGCCAACTGTAGATTGTGTCTGACAAATGTCTCAAAGTGGCATGCCTCCCTCATGACCTGAATAGCTCACTGTGGGACACTCCACAGGCCAGTGCCATTTGGCGGCCGTGGACCTTTAGTCTAGTGCATTTCTTCCTTCCTGATTGGTTGCCCTTCTTTCTCCCGCTCATTCCCATAGACAGTCCCTCTCATGCTGACTGTTTTAAAAGTCTCCCAACCTCGACAGCAGCTGTTTAGTGTCTAAGTTGAGCAAAATTCGGGCTCAGAAATGGATCGTCTCATACTCAGACTAAAGACAGTCATAGTGGATCATGCCCATCAAAGTTCAAGACCAGTCTGGGCTGCCTTGTAGGGAAAAAAAACAAAAACAAAAACAAAAACATAAGTTAAGCCGGGCATGGTGGCACATGCCTTTAATCCCAGCACTCAGGAGGCAGAGGCAGGTGGATTTCTGAGTCAGCCTGGTCTACAGAGTGAGTTCTAGGACAGCCAGAGCTATACAGAGAAGCCCTGTCTCGAAAAAAAGCAAAAAAACAAACAAACAAACAATAGCCCATAAAAACCATTGGTGAGCGTGGCGACCTTTGGCTTGTCTTATGTCCAGACAGCCCTGATTCAGAGTTTATGGGTACATTTTTCCCGGCTGTGTCTAAGGAACACTATCAACAGGTGTCCTGGACCTCCGGCTCTTACAGCCTGATCACACACTCTCCTGTGATTTTTCTCTGAGCTTAGGGGTTTCATTCCAAATATACCAGTCAGTCTCTTTAGCATTTTCTCATCTACATTTTTTTCTTTTTTTGTTGGGGATTGGGTGTTTATTTGTTTGTTTGTTTTGTTTCATTTTGTTTTACCTTATGGTGTATGGTCTGTGTGTATGTGTGTGCCTGATGTCTGTAGAGGCCACAAGAAAGCATTGGCTTCCTTGGAACTAAAGTAAGAAATACATGGTTGTGAGGTGCCGTGTGGCTGCTGGGAATTGAATCTGGGTCCTCTGGAAGAGCAGCCAGAGCTCATAACTACTGAGGTATTTTTCTAGCCTCTCACCTACGATTTGGTGGAAACAAGTATTGCCTTGGCCATGAGATTTACTCAGACCATCTGGCAAAACTGCCAAACATATCCTCAGACACATTTCTTAAAGTCAGATTTGCTTTTTTGTAATTTATACTTTTGAAAAATATACATCATGTATATATATATATATATATATATATATATATATATATATATATATCAATCAGGGTTGAACATTTGGGACTGGACAACCTATGTGGGAATTCAATGTCTCTGAGGCAACTGATTCTCCCTCTGTCATTAGCTTCCTATAACTCTTTACATAGGTATGGGATCATGTGGCCTTCCCTCTTTTCACAACTGTGTGTCAAGTGGTGTTATAATTATGTTTATCTTGTGTTCAGTCAGCCATGATTCAGAGTTCATGGGTATGCTTTCCCTGTCAAGAGAACACTATCAGCAGGTGTCCTGAGCCTGTGGCTCTTACAACCTTATCACATTCTCTTCTATGTGCCTTAGGCTTAGAGGTTTCATCCCACACAAACCAGTTGGAGTTACACAACCCACGGTCACCTGCTCTCTCTGCATTTTGAACAGCTGTGGATCTCTACAATCATCTCCTTATGCTGCACAAAGAGTCTTCTTAGATGAGGGGTGAGAGCTAGACTTATCTGTATAAGGATAGATATTTAGAAAACAGTTACAGACGATAGATAGATAGATAGATAGATAGATAGATAGATAGATAGATAGATAGATGATAGATAATTAGTTTAGAAACTGACTTTTTTTGAGACAGTTGTCTCATCAGATTTCCCAGGCCAGTCTCAAACTCAAAATTGTCCAGTACCAGTTTCACAAATGCTGAGATCCCAGGCACACACAACTTTACCTGGTTTATTGGTACGGCCTTCGTTGGCTTGGCTGAATGGTTGTCACCAAGTACCACAGTTGGCAGAGAGGGGCTTTAGGAAGCATTGTCTCAGACTTGAGGTTCTTTTTTTCCCCCAAGCCAGAGTTTCTCTGTGTGGCCCTGGCCGTCCTGGAACCTGCCCTGTAGACCAGGCTGGCCTTGAACTCACAGAGATCCACCTGCCTCTGCTGGGACTAAAGGTGTGTGCCACCACTCCCAGCAGGCTTCAGGTTCTTAAGTTGGAACTCAGAGGATGTTCAGTCCCTGTAGGCCAGTGTGTGCCCGGTCCCCCTCCTGCCTCTGAGTGTTCCAGCACCCTTTACCCACAGGTGTCAGACAGTGTCCGTAATTCCCTTTCTTTGCAGACACCAGTCCTACCAGCTAAAGCCTTACCCTTATCTTACTAATCCTATAGCAGCTCCCACTCCTACCTACCAAAGTTCTAACCTGAGGTCCTGGGGTAAAGATCCCAGCTTGAGGTTAGGACAACTCATCCCCCATCTCCCACTTTCTCACATCACTGTGATGTTCTGGGTCACTAAGCATCAGCGGCAAGTGTTAGAAAGCTCTTATCCCTCATCCTCCCAAGTTCTCTGGGGACACATCCTCACCTGGATGCAGCTAGAGCTCTGACATCATGCTTCTGGCTGGCTTGCTTCCCCCTGGCTGGGACCCTTGTGAGAGGTGGTTTTGGCTGAATGTCTGTAGGTCTCCTGCTTCTCCTTTGGCTTGGTAAGCCTGTGTCCTTAGCAGCCTAGACAGGAGATGTGGAGTGTCTGAAGCATCCCACATCTACTTGATTCTATAGCTCTCCTGATCCTTGGATAAGGTGCTCTTCTGGGATCCTCACATTGGGGATATTTCTCCAGGTGGACGTGGGGGATACAATCCATTTGTAACAAATAAGGGAACCCCTGTCACCTGCCTGACCGTCCTTTCACCCAGATGAGTCTTGTCTAAATAAGGTATTGTGTGCGTCTGTGTGGTTATGATTTGGCCCTAGCACTCAGGAGCCTGTGGTCTGCAGTGAGCTTGCCTTGTGGCCCTTCAGCCTCCGGCTCTAACAGGACTCTCCCTCTCAACCTCCCAATGCTAACTAGTACATGCCATCCACCCATCAACTCACCTTTGTACACAAATTCAAGAGCGAGCTCAGGGAAATCAAGAAGCCCCCTGTCATTTCTGATTTTTACCTTCTATGCAGAACTTGTAAAGGCTAAGAAGCCCAGGAAGGCTCCCTGGAGGAGATAGCCTTGCTTAGTGCCTTTTCTGTTGTGGTAACAGAATGCCACAGACTGGGTGATCTATGAAGAACAAGGTTTGATCACCACAGGGTTCTAGGAGTTGGGAGTCTGGAGTCAAGAGGTGGCCTCTGGTGAGACCTTCTTGTCAGTGGAAAGATTGCAGAGTCCCCAGAGTGGTTCCAGGAATCGAAGGACAGAGCAAGTGTGCTCAGTCTTACAACCCAGCCTCCCCCTAGACAGCACTTGATCCAACAGTCTGTGAGCAGCTTCCCAGTGGCCTCTGCAACTCCCCCTTCCCAGTATCACTAGTTAGTATATTACTTCGGAGTTAGTGTTCTGGGCTCAGGCATTCACTGATGGCATGATCCCTGGGTGAAAGCTCCCAAATCAGTTGGACAGAAATGGGGCTGAAGACCAGAAAGCTAACTTATCACCATCAGCGCCCCCACTCCGTACCTCCAGGGGCAGGAGTCCTGGGATGGGTTGGACAGGGGAAAGGGGATCTTTATTATTTATTATCACAATCTGATCCCCAGACCTCACTAAGTCGGTAGAAAAGGGGTGACTTCAATGAGGCTGCTTCTGGATGCATTCCCAAAAGGGGTCCCAGCCAGTCCTAGGTTCTCATATACTGGTTAGAGACCCACAAGATGAGAGACAGTGTGACCTAAACGTGAAGGGGGGGTCAAATCTCCTCAGTGGCATGCACACTGCCAAGCAAAAGGCAGGCTTCTCTGTTGATTTTTACAAATGAAAGGAGTATGTGTGTGTGTGTATGTGTGTGTGTGCACATGCACACGCACGTGTACATACTTACGCATGTGTGTGAACTGTATGTGCAGGCCAGAGATCCACGTCAGGCATCTTCTTTAATTTCTCTCCACCTTAATTTTTGAGACAAGATCTTTCTCTGAGCCTGAACCGCACTGACTTGTTGGAAAGCCAGGTTAGCTCTCCAGCATGCCCCAAGGGTCCTCCTGTCTCTGCCTTCCCAGGAATGGGATCTCAGGCACGTGCGTGCTGCCACACCGGCCTTAGACAGGTGCTAGCAATCAGTCTTGTTCGCTTGGCAAACACTTGAGCAGCTGAGCCAACACCAAAGACCCATGAAGCTTACATGGGTGTCAGTTTTGATGTCCATGGTGCCAGAGGATGATATCCTGCCTCATTACTCTACTTTTATGCAAATTGAATGCATTATTGATTAGCTCTGAGTCACCAATAATGAAAGAAAGAGAAGCATTTCCCCTTGGAGTCATTTAACCAAGAGAACCCAGATTAGAATTCTCCACTTCCTGTTCCACATGTTTTCCATCCTCTGTCTGTCTGTCTGTCTGTTGTATGAGTCTGAATCTGCCTGCCTGAAGATTGTCTTGTAAATCTGTCCCTGTGTCTCCTGTTCTGTATGTGTCATGGCTGTCTGTGTCTGTGAGTTTTATCTGTCTGCTGTATGAGCTCTTTCTCTGTCTTTCTCTCTGTCTCTCTCTCTGTCTCTCTCTCTGTCTCTCTCTCTGTCTCTCTCTCTGTCTCTCTCTGTCTCTCTCTCTGTCTCTCTCTCTGTCTCTCTCTCTGTCTCTCTCTCTCTCATGTGTGTGTGTGTGTGTGTGTGTGTGTGTGTGTGTGTGTGTTTGTCCCTGGCAAAGAGGCTCTGCCTGTATAGAAAAGCATCTTATGGGGAGGGGAGGGGATACTTTACAGAAATCTTTAACAGAGTTTTACAAAGGATTAAGTCACTGGCTCCAACCATCTCCACTGATCCAGACAGGCACCACCATAAACCAATACCCATAAATGGATGCTTTCAACCTTTGTGATAGATTGTAGAATATTGCTTTCAACCTTTGTTTCTGCTGCTTTCAGCTGAGTCAGGAGTCTGGACCAATACCTAACTTAAGATTGCTGCCATGCATTGCTTATGTTGTAAAAGCTGATGACATGGGAAACCCAAGTATAGTTGGTTGTTACATTGTTCTCTTAGAGGCAGGTTAAAGCAGGGTTTGGTGGTACCAGGCCTTGATCCAAGCACTTGGAAGGCAAAGGCAGACAGATCTCTAAGTTTGAGGCCAGCCTGGTCTAGCTAGGGTGAGTTTCAGGACAACCAGGGCTACACAGAGAAACCCTGTCCTAAAACACTTTAAAAAAGTGAGTCTTAGTATATAGTCTTAAGTGAATTAATAACTCTACGAGTCTACGAGGCCCTTTATTTCCTTGCGACAACATTTTCCACTAAACCTGAAACCTGTGTTTTTCCATCCAAAATGACTAGCCATAAATTCCCAAGGATCCCCCTGTCTCTGCCGCTACGATGCTGTGATTGCAGACACATCCTGTCCTTCCGCCCATCTATCATCTGGGTGCTGAGGATCCAAACTTAGGTCCCCATGTTTGTACTGCAAATGCTTTACCTGCTGGGCCACCTCCCCAACTTTCCATTCTCTCTCCTGTGAAGTTTCTAATTATGCAGACAGCATCAAAATAGTGGACCTCACAGTTCAGGGACCCAGGGAAGTCCTCACCCACTGTGCCCAGACAGCAGGATTGTCCCACCTCCTCTCCACCCACACCTGTGGATTAATCAGAAGTCTGGGGTTTTTTTTGTTTTGTTTTGTTTTTTCATCAGGGTCTTTTTTTTTCTTTTTTTATTAGATATTTTCATTTACATTTCAAATATGATCCCCTTTCCTAGTTTCCTCTCTGAAAGTCCCCTGTACCCTTCCCCCCCACCTGCCCCCCAACCCTCCCACTCCTGCTTCCTGTTCCCTGGCATTCCCTTATACTGGAGCATGAATCTTCGAAAGACCAGGGGCCTCTTCTCCCATTGATGGCCTACTAGGCCATACTCTGCTACATATGCAGGTAGAGACACAACCTCTGGGCGGTGGGGGTGGGAGAACTGGTTAGTTCATATTGTTGTTCCTCCTATAGGATTGCAGACCCCTTCAGCTCCTTGGGTACTTTCTCTAGCTCCTTCATTGGAGGCCCTGTGTTCCATCCAATAGCTGACTGTGAGCATCCACTTCTGTGTTTGCCAGGCACTGGCATAGCCTCACAAGAGACAGCTATATCAGAGTCCTGTCAACAAAATCTTGCTGGCATATGCAGTAGTGTCTGGGTTTGGTGGTTGTTTATGGGATGGATCAGAAGTCTGTCTTTATCACAGTGTGACAGTGCCTGCCTGCAATCTCCACAGAAGGGAGAATTGTAAGTTCAAGTCTAGTCTCGGCTACTTAGCCAGTTCCTGTCTCTTTAAGAGAAGCCACCATTGTGTGTTTTAACCAAGGTGACACTTCATTTCCATCTGCCTTTATGTTCCACGGGCATCCACAGCATGAAAGGGAGACTCAGAGGTACTGTCTGGGGCCTCAGCCACTGAAGTAGCTATCTCACGTTCTCAAAAGTACAGGATGCTGGAATCATTGCAGTGGCTTCGCGCTGACCCCTCTAGCTGTCATCACATTCCGCCCAATTCCTGCAGCTCTCCCAGGGGCCTGTTCATTCCTGGGGGTGGGGGAACCTTACTCTTTATGGATGAACTGAATGCCTGAGGGTGTCCTCCCTATGGTATTACTACCTGGTAGCCTCTGGAGATAGATGCTCTCTTGCCAAAGCCTGGTCCCTCCTGTCCATCCCTTTAGCAAAACATCCTCCGGGAGGAAGCCTCCCTTGTTTTCTTCGGGCCCACCACAGGCACACCGAGGGAAGGCACATGGAATATCGAATGGCTGAGAAACACCTGAAAAAATGTTCAACATCCTTAGCCATCAGGGAAATGCAAATCAAAACAACCCTGAAATTCCATCTCACACCAGTCAGAATGGCTAAGATTAAAAATTCAGGTGACAGCAGATGCTGGCGAGGTTGTGGAGAAATAAGAACACTCCTCCATTGCTGGTGGGATTGCAAGCTTGTACAACCACTCTGGAAATCAGTCTGGCGGTTCCTCAGAAAATTGGACATAGTACTACCGGAGGACCCATCAATACCTCTTCTGGGCATATACCCAGATCTTCCAACTGGTAATAAGGACACATGCTCCACTATGTTCATAGCAGCTTTATTTATAATAGCCAGAAGCTGGAAAGAACCCAGATGTCCCTCAATAGAGGAATGGATACAGAAACTGTGGTACATTTACACAATGGAGTACTACTCAGCTATTAAAAACAATGAATTTATGAAATTCTTGGGCAAATGGATGTATCTGGAGGATATCATCCTTAGTGAGGTAACCCAATCACAAAAGAAATCACTAGATATGCACTCACTGATAAGCGGATATTAGCCCAGAAACTTAGAATACCGAAGATACATTATGCAAAAGAGAAGAAAACCAAGAAAAATGACCATTGCGTAGATACTTCATTCCTCCTTAGAATAAGGAACAAAATACTCATGAAAGGATATAGGTACAGAGACAAAATTTAGAGCTAAGATGAAAGGATGGACTATCCAGAGACTACCCCATTTGAGAATCCAGCCCATCATCAGCCACCAAACCTAGATACTAATGCTCATGCCAGCAAGATTCTGCTGAAGGGACCCTGATATTGCGGCCTCTTGTGAGGCTATGCCAGTGCCTGGCAAACACAGAAGTGGATGCTCACAGCCAGCTACTGGATGGAACACAGGGTCCCCAATGGAGGAGCTAGAGAAAGTACCCAAGGAGCTGAATGGGGCTGCAACCCTGTAGGTACAACAACAATGTGAACTAACCAGTACCCCCTGAGCTCGAGTCTCTAGCTGCATTTGTAGCAGAAGATGGCCTAATTGGCCATCACTGGGAAGAGAGGCCCCTTGGTCTTGCAAACTTTATATGTCCCAGCACAGGGGAATGCCTGGGCCAAGTAGTGGAAGTGGGTGGGTAGGGGAGCAGGGGCGGTGGGGGGGGGGGTATAGGGAACTTTCTGCATAGCATTTGAAATGTAAATAAAGAAAATGTAAAAAGGGGGGGAAGAATTTTGAGGAGAGCCGGCGAGGAGGAGTAAAGGGACCGTGGGGCACACAGGGAGAGCAGGGTCTACTCTGGGGAGGGAGGCAAAGCCACCAGGACCTAAACAGAGCCAGACAGAGCCCTGGGATGGACACAGGCAGAGACCTACCAAAGGACAGAGACCCGGGAAGTCACAGATCCTGCCATCAGGAGAATAACAAAGACCCAGTAATGGAACAGAGTCTCAAACTGTCACACATTCAGACAGGAACATGAGAGATCTGGAAGCAAACAGCAAATGAGACAAGGCTCTGCCATCCCTTAGCAAATGTCTACATAAGAGCTCATCTGGGGCAACCTGGGGGTCAACTTTGAGGGGGTGGGGGTAGCAGCTGGCTCTCTGAGGACACACCATGGTCCCAAAGCCTAGTGGATGGGATCCCATCAAAGGGGATGGGAGATGGTAATTGGACAGAGGTGCCTAGCATACTCACAGATCACAGGTGACCTTGGGCAGGTGTGACAATCCTGCCCCAAACAAAGAAGGGGCATTGTGCCATTTTAGCTTTCTGGGATGCTTCTGGTCCTCATGTCTCTGGAAAGTCTTGAGACTCTGTTTGAAGATTGGGGGTTCAGTGTGGCTGTAGGAGTGGATTTAGGTGCGTCAGAGTCGTGTTGCACAGACTGAAGATTTCCTGGAGTACTGGTAAAGGGACCCCAGGTTTCCAAGGAGGGAGACCACAGACCAGACCACACTGATAGAGCCTAAAAGGATGAAATGTGTCTACTTTGTCAAATCTGAGTCTAACCTTACTGTTGTTGCCAGAGGCTTTCTTGAAAAAGGCTTGTATGTTTCTTGAGTGGATGTTTAAAGAAAAGAGCCATTGACACTACTATGTCGTGACCTGCTAGCTGTGTGTGGTTTGGACACACAATTTCAAGCCAAAGAAAGAGTATTTAGAAGTCCCCATGGTGGTTGTGTTCCCTTAAAGAAGAAACAGGACTTTAAATGGGAAGACATCATACTGGCAACCCCTAGACTGGGCCTAGTCCCTCCAAGTCCCCTGACACCACTGGTTCTTCTGGCCCATACAGACCTATGTGGACCACTGCCCACCCTGCCCAGAACCATACAACCCAGACTTCACTTTGCATGGAATCTAGGGACCCTGGCCCTTGAGGAGCTCCAGGCCTAGCTCATAGGCCACGCCCACTCTCAGGTCTAAGTGATACTAGATTATCTGTATGTCCATCATCCATGGTACAGCTGACAACATCAAGGAAGGGAAATAGCAGTCCTGCTTTTCGCCGTGTGGTGATGGAGACCACTTCTGGGCAAAGCTACATGGTGCGGATGGATGTGCCTCTGCTGAAGTCCGCTTGCTCACTGCAGACAGTTCTGCCAAGCATCTCTGGCTTCCTTTCTGAGCTGGATGATTTCACATACCTTCTTTGCCGGGTGTTTTGGTCCTCAGTTCTCCTCCCATCCAGCTTCTCCCTAGCTGGCCCCTCTTCTTTGCCTCTGACCCCTGCTTTCTGAGTCCATAACCTTAGCTGTGGCAGCACAGCCTCTCTCTTTGTACCCCTGGGAGGGAGCCATGCCCGGTTAGTATTGTTAAATACCCCACATCAGAGGTGGGTGCGGGGTTTGGGGTGCAGTGCCCTGGGCCATGTAATCAAATAGAATTCCCTCCCTATGTGACTACTCAGTCCGTGGGAGGAGAGGGCAGAGAGCTGGAAAGGATGCAGCTGGGGATATGTCTCTATTTGCACTGGCTCTTTCTCTTCGAGCCCCAGTTGCCAAATGACTACATCAGCTAAAGAGAGCTGGCAGCCCAGACAGAGTTGAGGCCAGAGCAGCTTCAAAGATGTCTTGGTACCTGTTTCCTGTGTGCATGTCAGCCTCCTCTGGGTAAGGCCCAGCATGTGTGTGCTCAGCAAGTCTGTATTTCCTTGACCCTGAGGCTTCTGACCGTACCTGACCGCGGGTTCAACTGCTGACATCATATGGGTCCCAGTAGTGGGTGCTTTTGAGTGCTGGTGGATGGTTATGTGTTATGTGTCAGTGTCCATGTATGTATGGGGCAAGAAGCTTGACAGTGCGACAGGCATTTGCTGAGAAGAGCCATGAGACCCTGCATGCTGCCTGACCCTGGTAGTCCCACCCAGAACACTTTGTTTGGGTGAGTCTAGACCTTCTGTCCACTTGAGGGACAATGACACAGCTAACCTTTGGAGGCTTCTTGCTGTGACCTCTGATCTGGCTGGAAGACATGACTGCTACCCTACGCCTTCTGCTACTCAGGGTAGCTCTGACATGCTGGGTGGGCTTCCTGGGACAAGATACTGCCTGGACCCCAAGCTTACTAAAGAGTCCACCCTCTCCAAGTCTGAGGTTTCCATGGAGACCCCACACTCCCACCTCACTATCCCACGGACCCTTCAGACAGAACCAGGCTAGCCAACCAGAAGTCTAAGGCTGGAACATTCGGGTCAGGCCTGGGACATCTTGAACAGGAGTGGGAAGGTAGAGACATCTTCTGGAAAAATATCCCAAAGTCTCCAAGGACAGAGAAGTGGCCTCCAGCCCTTAGGTTCAGTTATACTTAAGGAAGAGCCCTGCTTGTTGGGGGTTACTTATTCACAACCTGCAAGAAACTGCAAGCTCCTAGGTAGGGGGAACTGCTTACAGGATTCTGCCCTGGAATGGGTGTGAGAGGACATTCCTCTCCAGGGATTTCAGAAAAGATGTCAGAAAGGGTATAGAGGCTCCTTCCTCACAGCTCTTTGTTCTTCTGCATCTCAGAGGTTCCCAATGGGTCCTGGAGGCCCCTCACCTTCTCCCCAGCCTGGCTCACAGTGTCAGAGGGAGCAAATGCCACCTTCACCTGCAGTTTCTCCAACTGGTCGGAGGATCTTAGGCTGAACTGGTACCGCCTGAGCCCCAGCAACCAGACTGAAAAACAGGCCGCCTTCTGTAATGGTTTGAGCCGGCCCGTCCAGGATGCCCGCTTCCAGATCATACAGCTGCCCAACAGGCATGACTTCCACATGAACATCCTTGACACACGGCGCAACGACAGTGGCATCTACCTCTGTGGGGCCATTTCCCTGCCCCCCAAGACAAAAATCAAGGAGAGCCCTGGAGCAGAGCTCGTGGTAACAGGTGTGGCTAGTAGAGCCTAAGCAGGCAATCCCTTCCTGCCCAGGAACCTATCCCTTAGGCTCTCCACCATGCCTCTGCCCAGAGCCTTGAAGACACTGTCCCTCTCCCTGTGGAAATCCTCAGATGCCCTTTAAGGGATGGTGGGGCATGCCGAAGTAGGGTGGGTGGCCAGTCACTGCCCATCTAAAATAGTCCCTTGTGACTTGGTGAGGACAGGGTGTGTGCTCTAGAACTCTAGTGTCCTAGTGTCCTAGTGTCTAGAACTCGGTGTCCTAGAACTCTATTCTTTGTCGTCCTGTAGAGAGAATCCTGGAGACCTCAACGAGATACCCCAGCCCCTCACCCAAGCCAGAAGGCCAGTTTCAAGGCGTGGTCATTGGTATCATGAGTGCCCTAGTGGGTATCCCTGTATTGCTGCTGCTGGCCTGGGCCCTAGCTGTCTTCTGCTCAACAGGTATGTCAGGTAAGGCTCATCATACCCTGCTTCTGTCCCACCAAACCTTGAAGTCGCTGTAACCTCACACATACTTTGATCACCAGAAGAGTGGTCATACACCACACACACACACTCTGACCACTACAAAAGCCTGTGGCCACCCCACCCACACCTAGCTTCAGGCTGCTGGCTTTACTAAACAGCTGGTGAGAGCTGCCATTTCTCTGGCTGGAAGGAAGGTTTAAGTCCACCTCCAGGCCCCTGTCACGGGTGGACCGTCCCTATACTGCCACCTCCAGGAGGTCTGGTCATCAGCCAGCTAAGAGGCCACACCTAATATTTGCTGCATGCCTACGCCGTGTTGTGGTATACCAGGAAAGGGGACACTGATACACCTGTGCCTGTGGCAGGCCCTACTCCTCAACTTCTCAATTCATTATCCCACCAGGAACTCCCAGCTAGTAAATGGGAAGGGTGCCAGTGGAATGGAAAGGCTGGTGTTTGCCCATGGGCTAGATCTCTTCAGTGCCTGACACGCCCCTCCCGAGCACACACAACGCGCGTGCACACACACACACACACACACACACACACACACACATGAGAGAGAGACAGAGAGACAGAAGGAGGACATTCCCCCACTAGGGAAGATGGCTCTGTAGCTGTCCTCTAACCAAAACTGTATGTCTCAACAGCGGCCAGAAGATCTGGGAACAAGGACAACAGTCTGGTGAGTATGAATCTCCTTTCTTGAGTGATCTATCCCAGTCCACCCCCAGGTCTTAATACAGGTAGAGAGACCATGGGGCCTACAAGGCTGGAGCCTGGAGAACCTAGCTCCCATTTTCCACCAGGCCCCCAGAGCCATATCCTGTTGCTCCTCCCAGCAGCTGACCCCACTGTGCGTACCCCTGTCATGTCCAACACGGTCATGACTTGTTTTATTCTGTGCAGAGACAAGGTGCAAAAGTCAAATTTTGCCATCCTAAACCTGCAAGAAGGCCAGGAAACATTTAAAGATAGAAACTGAGTCAGAAACAAGGGTCTGTACCCTAAATATCACAGAAGGCGATGGGGAGAGGGGACAGCTGTTGGTCAGGTCCCAGCTTCCATGGCTAAGGTGAATCTGCTCTAAGAAGAACCTCAAATCCAGTGACAGGCTGGAAACCCAGCATAGGGAGGGGTTGAGATTATGGGATGCATACACCACCCCCCAACTGACTACATCAATGGCTCTTTCTTTTCCCCCCTCCCCTGCCCCTTGAAGAAGGAGGAGCCTTCGGCAGCACCTGTCCCCAGTGTGGCCTATGAGGAGCTGGACTTCCAGGGACGAGAGAAGACGCCAGAGCTCCCTACCGCCTGTGTGCACACAGAATATGCCACCATTGTCTTCACTGAAGCGCTGGGTGCTTCAGCCACAGGACGTAGGGGCTCAGCTGATGGCCCGCAGGGTCCTCGGCCTCCAAGACATGAGGACGGACATTGCTCTTGGCCTCTTTGACCAGATTCTTCAGCCATTAGCATGCTGCAGACCCTCCGCCAAGAGCACCGGTCCATTCCTCCGTCAAGAGGAGCACGCAGGCTACAGTTCAGCCAAGGCTCCCAGGGTCTGAGCTAGCTGGAGTGACGGCCCAGGGCCTGCACCAATTCCAGCCCGCGCACACACTGTTGAGCGAGAGCTCTCTTTGGGTTTACTACAAGCTGGGAGCAGCAGGCTTCCTGGTGTCCTATTGTCACAAGGTGCAGAACTGGGGCCTAAGCCTATGTCTCCTGAATCCTACTGTTGGGCACTTCTAGGGACTTGAGACACTATAGCCTATGGCCTCTGTGGGTTCTGTGCCTGGAAACGGAGGGACCTGAGTATAGCCTGCTTTGAGTGGCCCTGTGAGGCAACCCCATAACAAGGGGGCCCAGGTATACAATGGGCCCAGCACCTTGGGAGATACTCAGGTGGGAAATTTGTAGACTGGGGGACTGAACCAATCCCAAAATCTGGAAAAGTTTCGATGAAGACTCGAAAAGCTCCTAGCTTCGGGGGTCTGGGAAGCATAAGGACTTACCAGGCAAAGGCTGCATGAGCATCTCTGCAGTCCCTCCACATGCCCAGGTACCTCCGTTTTTTCTACAGCAAGCAAACGAGGGCAATAAAGGGAAGCAGCAGAGCTAGAGCCACCCACACATCCGGGGGTCACCTGACTCTCCCTGCCCCTCCTAGGAACCAAAAGGACAAGGTCCATGTTGGCAGCAGGGAAGGAAAGGGGGACACAACCTTGACGCAAACCAACACTGGGGTGTTAGGATCTCCTCATTCACCCTGTCCTGGAGTCCGGTTCTAGCTCTCCTTCACACCATAGGGCTCTGAAATGAGCAAGTTGTTTTAAGGGTCCCCTTGGCACTTCAGACAGTCAGGGTAGCCAGAGTCTAGCTGTCTGGTGGGCACCCGAAATGACCAGGGCTCAAGAGTCCCTTTCCTTTGGGTTAAGCCCGTAATAATTAAATGGTACCAAAAGCTTTAAGGCGTGCTGTTCTACTTGTGGGTGTGTTGGGGCAGAGGTGGTGGGGAGGAAGAGCTGCAGGGCTGGGCTGAGGCTCCAGGCTTGAGTCTGTCCGAGCCATCACTGAAATACAGTCATGCCCTCTCCACATTTCCATGTCACCACCCAGGGATGAAAGCCCTCTAGCGCAGACATGGAGGAAGAGGCATGTTCCAGACACCAGGCCTTCCTAGGCTCCCACAGCTACACACCCCATGCTTCACCCCAGCAGGAAGGTGTCCTGGGCTGTTTTGCCTGTGTCCCCTGCCGTGTCCTTTATGAGTCCTTCCCAGCAGGGTTGATGTTATGTGCTGGGAGCCATCTCAATGGGATGGGTGAAGTGTATCTTCTTATGAGAGAGGTACCTGTGGGTCCCTCCCCAGGACACAGGATAGGACTTTTAAGAAAAGGATACCCCTAACCCATCACTGTCCTGGGGTCTTGACTTGATCACAGAGGAAGGCAGACACCCGTCTCCAACCTCTGTCTGGATAACAGAGAGCCTGGCCCAAGGCCTTTGGGTGCTTACGGCCACCCACTCCCTCACTCCCTAGCCCTTCTAGTCCCTCCTGAGCTCACTGCCGTCACTCCATGTTGGGCAGGGGAGAAGGAGGTACCACTTTCTGGACAAGCAGGGTTAGAGGAGAGTGAGCCAGGGTGCTGGAAAAAACCCACAGGAATGGCATAAACAAGTCTGGTCGCATGGCTCATAGAAATAAGGTGGACATCAAGAAATGGGTGGCTCTCCGCTGTTCTAAAAGCCCTCTTGGGTAGCAGGTGGAGCTCCAGCCTGCTCCCCCACCACCATCACAGGTGCAGATGAGGCATTACTTACAGTGGTCCTCGACCTTCCTACTGCATCATGCGACCCTTTAACACGGTTCCTCAGGTTGTGGTGACCCCCCCCAACTGAAAAGTTGTTTTGCTGCTACTTCATAACTGTAATTTTGCTCCTGTTATAAGCGGTAATGTAAATACCTGATACACGACCCCTGTGGGGGTTCGAAACCCAAGGTGAGAACCGATGAGTTAGAAGTATGTTGAGGTGGCTGCAGGAGAAGCAGGGTACAGACACGCCTCCCCACAGAGCAGAGCGCTACTCAAGATGGCTCCATACCACAGGCGTGGTGGCTCTTCCTACTCAATCAATAAACTCAACATCATTCTGACTTACAACAAAGTAGCCTCATCCGTAACTAGAACGTATGTAAGAAAGAAGAGAGCGGCCTGCACTGAGTGCTGGCACTCTCCTACATTGGTGTTCAGAGTCCTGCCAGCCACATGCAACACACCTGCACCGTCCCAAACCCCGCAGACAGTATGGGAAGGGAGCCTGCAAGAAGCTCAAGTAGGTAAGAGCGAGTTCCCAAACAGCACGGGTGAGAGGCAAACCCTAGCTATTAAAGAACCTCGGACAAGGAGCACTTCAGAGTAAGACAGACACATTAGGCTCAAGAAACAGTAAAGTGGATGTCCATGTGTATGTGATTATACACATGTGTACACAGTGTGTGTGCAGGAATTGTGTGTGCCATGTGCAGTTCACACATCCATAGATGCATGTTGCATACACACATGTGCATGCACACACACACAGATACCCCAAACAATGAAAGAGCATTCAGTTTTACTCATAATCACAAAAATACAAATGAAAACCACACCTGCTAAGAACAAACATTGGAAAGCAAGGACAGCTTGGCTGATCTGTAGGGGACCAGGCCCCCTCTGTGGCAGGAAAAGGCACCAAGCTTATAGCGTTCTCGGACCTGTGGAACGCAGGGAGGGAGGGAAGCACAGGGTTGTCAGTGCTAAGTCTACAACTGCCCCAGCCGAAGGAACCTGAACTGACTCAAGTCCTCTTGTCCCCATAAGCAGTGTAGCCTCAACAACTTGAGCAGACTCGGAGTGTAGTGCAGCAGGAATGACCCGTGTCTGAAGGCTCACTGTGTCTGAAGGCAAAGAAGCAAGAGTTGTGAAAAAATGACAAGAGAGCCATGTGGGCATCAAAACATACCAGAATTAAGATCTGATTAATCCACTTTGAATATGATGTTACAAAAACATCGTTATAAGTTCAAAGAACACAGCAGGGAGGGAAAGCACACGCGGGAGGAGTACTCAAAAAAAAAAAAAAAAGGAGACATAGCAGGCGGGAGGAAGTGGTCGTACTTTCAACGGGTCTCTGAACCTCTCGCCTGGCTCAGGGGTGCAAGGCGCTTCTGGGCCAGGCCATCCGGTAGTGGCAGCCCCTGTTCAGATAAGAACTGAGAGAGCCGCAGGGACCAGTCAGCACTTCACATCCGCTTTCCCGTAAAGCAGCAGCTGCGCCTCCCTGAACTCATTTTTTCCATCTGCTTGCTCTGCTCTAGGTACAAGTGTCACCGCCTGGCTGAGACCCAGCGCCTGTCCCCTCCCACTGTGGTGTCCTTAATCTCTCGCAGAGGCTGCAGCCTCCGGAGAGTTCTTGATGTGGATACTCCACCACAAACCAGAGCTAACCACAGAGGCGCAGGACCCAGGTGTCCGAGCTACCAAGCACCCATGCTGAGCCTCACCCAAAAGGTTTCTTCCCTTTGCTCTCTTCTCTCCACCTCCCAGGTATGGGATGCCCTCCTTAACTGGTCTGGAGGGGAGAGCCAGCTTTCTGTTTCAGTCTGGCCCTGCGGGATGGAGGAGGCTGGAGATGCAGCAGGGCATCTGCCAGAAGCTCGCCCTCTAGCCGTAGAAGGCAGGATTAGCACCTAGATCCACAGGACTAGAGGCTGAGTCCTGGTGGCTCTCAGTCATATAAGGTCAGTGGGGCGATGTGGGTGAGGCCTCTTTGTATTAGGGGAACTCTCGATTTCTTAAGGGTTCAAGATGTGGAGTCCCTGCAGGGGACAATTAGTCAATCTGCAACAGAGGACATCGGTCCCAGTCACTAGGGTCACCGGAACAGATAAATAGTTGGTTATGTTTTTGAGACAGTGTCTCTCTATATAACCCTGGCTGGCCTGAAACTCAGAGATCTGGCTGCCACTGCTTCCAGAGTACTGGGATCAAAGATGTGCAATACCACACCTAGCCTATAATATTTTGTAGGTGCGTGTGTGTTCATCTTCATGAATTACGTGCATCATTACATCCACAGAGGACAGAGAGCATTTGGTCCCTTGGAGCTGGAGTTTCAGGCAGTTGTGAGACACTTGGTGTAAGTGCTAGGAACTGAACCTTTGTCCTCTACAAGAGCAGTACCCATTATTAACTGCTGAACCATCTCTGCAGCCATTGGATAGACCTTAGTGTCTCTGATCTGGTCAGACTCCCCCCTCACTAAGAAGGTTTCCTGCATTTGTCCAGCCTCCAGAAACCTGGTTCCAGGGTGTGGACAGAGGAGGCTGGTACCAGGTAGCAAGTGCCTAGAAACACCTGGTGGGCATAAATGCACCACAGACCTGCCCGTTACATACAGTCAACGGTTGTTTCCGCAGTTCATAGGTTTTTATCCAAAAACTCCAAAACCAAATAATCATACAGACAAAATGTTCTTCGGCCATTTAAAAAAAAGAAGAAATGGGTTGGAGAGATGGCTCCGCGGTTAAGAGCACTGGTTGCTCTTCCAAAAGTCATGAGTTTAATTCCTAGCAACCACATGGCACATAGTAGCTCATAACCATCTGTAATGGGATCTGATGCCCTCTTCTGGTGTGTCTGAAGACAGCTAAGATTATATATATGTGTGTATGTATGTGTGTGTGTGTGTGTGTACACATATATGTGTATATATATGTATATATATTTAAAAAATAAAAATACATAAGAGAGAAGAAATGCTTTGGTTCCACACACATAGGCACTTCACTCACAAGAGTGAATGTGGGAATTGCCCATACGTACATCAGAAACAGGTAGATGAAGCAGATATAGTCCGTCAGTACACTGGAACACTAGCCTTGAGAGGGAAGGAAAGTCTGGCCTATGCTACACTATGGATGAGTCCTAACACTGTGCTGGGTGTGGGGGGAGTAAGCTGTCTGCATGAAAAGACAAACTGTCAGAGGCGGAGAGTCACAGAGTGCCTGCCAGGACCTGGGGAGATGACAAACTGTCACTTAACGGGGACAGAGTTTAGGTTTTTGACAAGAATCGTATTTTCTGGGAAGGAAGGTGTGAGCCTTGACCCTCTGCCTGCTCCCAGAATCTGCCTCAGCTAAGGGAAAAGGAAAGACCGTCCATCTGTGAGCATGTGAGGGTTGGCACCCCTCACTGAACTCAGGGGTCACTGAGGCCCCAAGAGGGCCACCATTAGTAGTCATCACTTGCCAGGGAGACAGGATCAAAAGAAACCAGGAGGAGAGATGTTTAGGGATCACTTGGGATCAAGCCAGATGTCAGGCCAGTAGATGTTCCCACGTGGGGACAAGATAAAGCCAGGGCTTAGAACTTAGCCCTTCTGGAGGGAAGCTTCTTCATTCACGACTTTCTTGGCTATATCAAAGCTCATACACAACATGGTCCTTGGCTTCATCTGGTCTGCCAGTGTAGTCATTAATCTTATCTGGAAATGAGTTGGAGAGCCAGACAGCTCAGTGGTTAAGAGCAGGCACTGCTCTTCCAGGAGGAACCAAACCCACATAAGGCAGCTCATAACTGCCTGTAACTACAGCTATTCTAATGCTTCTAGCCTCTGTAGGTCTCTCTCTCTCTCTCTCTCTCTCTCTCTCTCTCTCTCTCTCTCTCTCTTTCTCTCTGTGCATGTGTGTGTGTATGTGTGTCTGTGTGTGTTAAAAAACAAAATTAAGGAAAACAAAAAACATCCCTACCAGCACCTGGGCTGGTATGGTGTGTGACTCACACTTGGGTACCATCCCCTGGCCACAAAACTAGCCAACCTGGTCAAGACCCAGGTAAACTAGATGGGTAGGGACCAGGGCAAAAACTCTTGCCTGTAATGGCAGGTTCATGAAGGTGAGATGGGTGTCATGGGGCAGGCACTCCCCAGAGCCAAGGCAGCCCAGCCTGTGGTTGTCCCCATTTTCAAGTTTGTGGACCATGTGGATAATTCAAGCAAATACGCTCAAGAAGAACACGCTCTATTCTCTTAATGTCACAGCCTTCTCACTGCACATATTTGATTGTAGAGAGACTCTCTTAGAAGCAACATCTGTCAATAAAACGCCATATTCAATGAGCTGAGGCAGAAAATAGGTGAGTCACTGGTAGGAAGGGAGAAGATTCTGGGAAATAGTGAGAGAATAAAAGGGAGATTTTCCCTGGAGACTTAGGTAAGTCAGCAGGAGCTGAACTCAGGATAAAATAAAGAGATTCATCCCAGACTTGGACAGGTGAAGCCGAGGAGCGGTAACTAACCATGTGAAAGACATACAATTGTTTGAATGAGATAAATAATTATGCTATGAGCTTGTTGGGAAATGAGCCGAATCTTGTGGCCTAGGCATTTATTAATAAGTAGTCTCAGAGTCCTTATTGTTGGGAACTAAGTGGCCAGGAGGAGAAAAAAAAACGGAATTTTTGATAGACTTCTTTTTATTGATTTGAGTTTACAGGAAGTACAAAGCTCACATGTGCTTCTTCTCCCACCCGAACACCTAGCTTCAGAGTCCCTATGCTTAAAGGGGAGGGCTTGCGTTTGCTGCTACCACAAACCGACACTCACACAACAACCTCTTTCTGGTTGGTGGCACTGCTGGGGGCCTTGACGGATGTATACTGTCCTGCACTGCCTTACAGGGCTCTGTTGAGTATATTCACTGACTAAAAGTTTCACTGATGCAGGAAAGCAAAGTCAAATGCATGACTGTGAGTCCAACTTCAAGTTTTAGCAGCCAAAGAACTGAACTGCCCCAGACCTCCCACCTCTCCAAGGATTATAAAAAATCCTCCCACAAAGAAAAACAAAATCAGTCACCCACAATACAGGGAAAAGCCTCTGGAGGCGGTGATGCAATGTTCAGGGAATTTCTCATACATTCTTAGAGACTGGAATCTTTGCTGGGCCTCACAGCCAGAGTTAATAACACCTTAGGTACTCCTTGAAGTACTTAGGACAAGACTGGTATCCTGTTGCTTAACCTGCCTTTAGGAGAACAATGTAACAACCAACCGTACTTGGGTTTCCCATGTCATCAGCTTTTACGACATAAGCAATGCATGGCAGCAATCTTAAGTTAGGTATTGGTCCAGACCCCTAACCCAGCTGAAAGCAGCAGAGACAAAGGTTGAAAGCAATATTCTACAATCTATCACAAAGGTTGAAAGC